>NC_082597.1:44320334-44627940 GCF_030936135.1 Gavia stellata
TCAAAAAATCTGCCTATTAAACATCCCTACCATTTGTGAATGTTGCAAATTCCATACAAAGATAGTTATTTCCGTGGTACTGTGTTTCTATTATAAAAGCTTTACCCTGACTATGTGTGCATTTTGAATTTACAGACAGGAAAGAAGTATGGATTGTTATTTAAAGAATTATCTTTTTTAACACATTCTCACCAGCTGCGTATTGCCAGGAGTTTCTTGAGTTTTGAAGTGCTTTCGATGCCTTTGGGTCCCTCCCCTTTACTAACCATTTCTCAATGTTAAAGGTCCAGCATGAGATATTATTTTGAACTTTCTATGAAATTCACTTACTTGTCTGTAACTTTGCAATAAATTTACTGATATTCTGCTAGGTAGAATCTCGAAGTATTTGCTCTTTTTGCTTTTGCAGAAAATTAGGCAGGAGTTTAGCTCTTGGGAGAGAAGAGTATAATATTTTGCAAACGTAAAGAATGAGCATAGAACTGCCTGGACTTCAGAGTTCTTGAGGAAAACCTTCTTGGATACTGATTTTTATCATGATATGTCTTCTCATTAGAGTCTTTCTTCTCCCTAAAAATATATTTAATTATGGTTTTCTGTGGCTAACCCCTGCCAATTGCATGTTATCACATACACATACATGTTTAGAGTTCACTAAGTTTGATCTACTTTGGTCCCATTTCTGAAGGATACTAAGAAGTAATAATTCAGCCAGCTTTATAGAATTGATGGCTCTGATTGAATGAATAAAGAGTCTGTGGCAGACAAAGAGGAGCTAAAGCCAGGAGTGTTCATAAATACTTATGTTCTGTATGTGAGGATAAGCAGATTGACATACTCATACTGCATTGTGATAATGAAATCCTTTCTACTCCAACAGTCACTAAGGCTGCTAACGCTGAAAATCTTAAGTCAGTACAGTGGGGCAACTTATATCTAAATATTTTTAAAGGATTGGCAGAAGAACTCTCTGGATTTTTAATACTGATTTTCATTATAGCTTGGAGCACTGGGGATGTTCCAAAGCCTGTGGGAGTTAAGGTCGTGCTAACTTTTTTTAAATGGGTGAGATAACCTAGGTAGTTATAAGCCTGTCAGTCTGACATCAGTCTCAGCCAAATAATGGAAATGCAGGTGTGGGACTTGAAAGATAAAGGATTGAACTCTGCTGAGGCAAACAGTATGTTTTATAAGCACAACCTTTAAGATATAAGAAAGGCAGCTCAAATTACTGAATGGGGGTTGCTAGCCAGGAAAAGTATTTAGGTGCCGTAATGGCTAATAATAATAGATAGAGATTAAGTTTTTCATCCAGAACAGTAGCCAATGAGAGCTAATGTAATCACTGAATGCATATAGAGGACAATATAGAATAAAACCAAGGAGATAATTTTATCTCTTCTGCTCTGTGCAGCTAGAGAATACAAAACCTAATCCTATTTCCCACTATTCAGCAAGTATTTTGGAAACCTGAAGAAGGCTTGAAGAGCCACAAGACTCATGAGAAAATGTTCTGTGTAGTGATATATTATCTTGAGAAGTTCTATTCAATTCACTTAGCAAACAAAATCATTAAGGGAAGACTTGATTTTAGTCTATAATTGTATACATGGAGAACAGAAAGCTGAAAACAGAAGGCTTAAAACCTAGCAGACAAAGATGTAAACAGATTAGCAATTGAAAGTAGATGTATTCATACCATAAATAAAGAGCCATGGTGAGACCTCTGAAAATAGCGTTAGTGAATTCTTTAAGACCGGTATTTTATAAATCAAAGTTGTGATTTTCTAAGGCAGAATCTCTGCTACAAATAGGAGTTTCTTCTGGGAATTCCCAAGCCCTTTGTAATACTGCAGGTCAGACTGCGTGATAGCAATAGTCCCTTCTGGCTTTCTAATCTGCCTCTGTGTGTCAGTAAAGCAGGTATGGCTTTGAGTTGCGCTGACAGTAATGCGTGGCTGTAATCAGGTCTCGGAGCACGTGGTGATGTGCTGGAATAAGCCTCTATACATACCCACTAGCCCATGGGGTGATACCCTCCAACTGACTCTTGATCATGGCAATAATACTGAAAAATCGTACTGTTTTAGCATTGACAGTAAAGACAGTATTTTAATTTCAGCATTTTACTTTCAGAGCCAAGAATAAGACAAATAAGAAATCTAAATATAAGTAACGATGTGAGACAGTCTGCTTACTCTTGAAGAAGGTTTTGCAAGTATCAGTACCACCTTGCAGAACGCGTGTTCCATTTAGTTTAGTTTAGTTTAGTTTAGTTTACTATAGGTGAGTATCTCTGCAATTTTGCAGGTGACCCTCCTATCAAACCTTTCCGTTTACTGTGTAAGGAATACTCGGTCATTTTACAAGACCCGTTTGATATTAGCTTCCACTGTACAGTTACCAGTCTGTGGCATTAGCATATGACATTTTCAGTCATTACTACTTACATCACTTCCAGTAAATTATTTAAAAATTATTATGAGTTCTTATTGATCATAGTATAAAATTAAAGCCGAAAGTGCTACAAAGAGCAAAATTGAACACATTTTGCTTCCCTCACAGAAATACTATAGATCATCAGAATAAGCATAAGATATTTCAGTTGAAATGAAGTATTTTAATGTTTTTCATTTTTAGCCTAATATTATAATGCTTTTTCTTTACAAAGGAGTTTTAAATAGTACCATTGCAAGTATCTGCATAGAACTCTGAAAATACATGCATAAACACAGAAAGATGAAGAACTCACAGCAGCATTAAGAACAAACTATGTTTTATCATTCATGGCCCAGAGATTTGCAACCATTTGCTTTAAACTACAGACTTCAAATACAGAGTGTGTATATATATATATATCTCCTCCATTGAAAATATACTCTTTTACTCTAATGTTTACTTTGTTTAATTTACCATATGACAAAAACATACATGCACAATGTAATACTTGTTTGTGCCTATGTGTTTATATTGCAGTACCTTCTAAATGAATCAGAATCTATTCCAAGGTATGAGTTAGTATTTTCAGGAATTTTCTTTTGCCCTGTCCCATTTTAGATCTTTGTAAGAATTCTGCAAGTGGTTAAGTGTGCATGATCTCAAAAGGACTGTGGTAAGTAAGTGGCCTAAAGTGAGAAAATACTCAAGAATGTTCAGATTTGTATGGACTTTATTTTTCCACTCACTTTCTTGGCTCTTAAATAGGAAAGGGTAGTTAAATGACTTTTAGTATTAATGTGTCATACTAATTAAAAGGTATTTGAGCACTCTGCAGATTAGTGTTGGCCTTGAGGCGAGAAGATCCATCGGGTGAGCACACTTGATTATCATTAATACAGTTTTACCTTTTATTATCTGAGTTAACTTTTTTGTGTAAAAACCTACCACAATTAGGACTTCGTTCTGCTCATGTCGCTGGTGTAATGACAGCACTCTGGCTCTGGGGGCAGATGGAGGCTATGCTGAAGCTGAGTGTAGGTCTGAACATCAGGGGAACTATATTAATTCATGCCACCTGGCCCTAATGCCATCACATATGTGCAAGGTGGTGTGAGGTTTGCTCTGGATGCTCTGCTGATATCAACAGGTGGGAGCTATATGGGAGTGAGGAATGTTAAGGGAATTCACACTTGTCTACATCTGGTTGCTTTTCAGCTTTTCTATACTGATCAGGCAGGTGGACCTTATGCTTGCGCAGTTTCTGCATCAATTATAAAAATTACTTATCATCATGTGTGAGACCACTGGCATCTTTATCTACTTTGTGTCCTCTGTTTACCAAACAAGAACTTAATGAAGAAGGAGCAATGAAAGAAAAAAAGAGAACTTGAAAAAGAAGAGAAGACAACAAGATAATGCTTAAGAAGAAATAATTCTGCAATCTCTTGGGGTTTTTATTGTCATTATTATTACTGAATATTCCCTCCTTGATTTCAGGTTCTGCAGAAGACATATGTGTAGTTGCACATATCAAGCAGTGATGTCTCTGACTACTAAAAAAAAGAAGAACCCAAATCACTATAAAAATATTTGTAGCATAGTAACAAACTTCACCCATTCATCTTACCTAGTCTCTAAGTAGCTAACAGATTCTCTATGGCACAATGGGATTATATGAGTGGCAGTCAGAATTTGATATTTATTTCCTCAGTATGCAGGACTTTCTCCAGGTTCTTTAGTTCCTGTTGATGCTTCTTTTGTGAAGGAGACAGATAAAGTGTAAAGTAACAGAATTTCTGATGTTTTAGTACTGATTCCATTTCCTGGTGTTAGTTGAGAGAGAAAAGGGTAGGGGGTTAATGTTCACATCAGCAGTCACAGCTGCAGGTCTAGCACAGGAACTGTAAAACCCATGATGACTTGACTTAGTTGATGTGTTTATAGAACCCATGGGGCTGTAGAACATGCTGTAGGGCCCTGCATTTTCTCTTCAGGTACTTGGCTTGTTTCATTAATACTCATGAAAGCTCTGCCTGAGAGGTAGCCTATGACAAAGCATTTAAAGGAATATAATTGGATGTCTTAGATGTATAAAACACTATAGAAGAAAATAATAAAATTTCAAGATCTCATGATGGCTGTTGATAAAACACTGAAATATTTGCCACACTGTCTAGATATGAAGCTACTGAAATGGTTGAGCCATCTAATGTGCAGCAAACGTAAAACCAAAATTATGTTTCAGCTGAAATAAACTTTACTGTATCAGCACTGCAGGAAAAGCCCTTCACTGTAGCTCTCTGAATCACCCCATTTTGCTGAAAAGCCATGGAGGGACAGGTTCAAATTGTGGGTCTTCTTGTTACAGGGTGAATGTGGTCAAGTGACCTCATCTCCAGTCTTCCTTACTTCTCTATCTGTAGAAGATACAGACTGACTTGCAGACTCCCCACATTATATGTTTTATCTATAAATACATGGTATAGAGACTGCTTTGTTTGCTTGAACTACAGCATCCTTCACAAAAGAGCCCCAGACTTCTGTGCTATCTGTTCTATGCAAATAATTAAGATTCTTGTAATCATGGCACTTCATTGCATTAATTAATTTTAAAGAGTAATTACTGTAGTAAGTGGCTGCTTACTTAAGTATTATTAAAAATGCGAACATTTGTGAGAAAAGTCTAACTGAAAATAATAAAATGGAGGAAGCAGAATGCAACATAGTGAAGGCAAAAAAGTAAGAACAGAAAAGATTGAACACTGCAAACTGCGATCTGAGTTACTTATGATCCATCTTTGATTCACAGTGGTGGATGCTTTGCTTGAGTGATAAGTATTGGGACAGTGTAGATTGATACAAAATTTCAACTGGTGTGAAAGTAGTGTACATCACAAGTATGAGAATAAACACATGGCTTTCCTTTCAAATGGAGTATGACTTGCAGCATGCTGCTCTCGTGCAAAGTGGTCGTGTTTGCTTTGTAGAACTTTGTCACCATGTGGTAGGTCCCAATGCAGTGTCATGCTCACTGTAACCCAAGCATGTCAGCACCGCCCTGGGAATGCATGGCTTTGTTTGACTTAGTATCTGGCTTTGCATATCTTTTGACTCACCTTCCTGGCTGAATAAAAAGGAGAGAAGAGACTTCACTGAGTTTGTATCTCATGTTTGTAGTCTGGCAGGGTGGTCCAAGCCATTCATCTCTTTTCCTGAAGAAGTGCTGTGGAATTACTAAGAATTACACGCAACTAGAGGGCTCCCGTGAACTCTGCACAGGTGACCATGGGGTAAGGGGTGGGGAGGTTTACAGGGCATAAATCAGTGCACAAAATCCTGAGATTTTGATATCGCTATATAAAGCTCCCCATCCTTTATTCCGTAAAATGTCTGCCAATAGATATAGAAGTTATTAACATTAGTTGATTCTTAGTGTTATTTGCCTATATATTTGTCCTTTAGTGTTGAATGACATTGCTTCTGTCTGTGGTCTAACAGCTCCCTGCCACCAAAGTCAGGAGTATCTGTCCGTGCACTCACCAGTTCTCCTAACTCTGGAACTTCCTGTGAGGCAATTCATTTTACTAATCCAGTAAAAAGATAAGCTAGTAGTAGAAGATGGATAGTTTACAGCTATACTAATAAGTAGAATTATTTCATAGCAGGGGCTGCTGAACATCAAGGAGAGTGGAAAGAGTTTGTGGAACCACACAGCCAGGAATAGGGAAAGGAATAAGGAGGAATGAAGTCAAAATGTCCTTTTTTCAGTATCAATAAGCCCTTAAATCAGGTCAGTTCCTTACAGCCCCCCATTTTGATCTTATATATCCAAAATCATACCCTTTTCTCTGTTACCTCAGTTAGTCTCATGAAAGCTATATCCTCTCAATGCAGTGTTTGCCTCTCCTTCCATTTTCTTAAACCACAGAGCCACAGCTTTAGTACTACCCCCTTAAACACTAGAGGTCAAGACAGGCACCACAGTAGAGTCACCATATTTCCTTCTAGAAATAATTACTTTTTTTTCCATTCATAACCAGATGTCTGGAAAATAATAAAATCATTAAGAATACACAGCTGTACCTTTTACCAGACAAAAATAATTGTTTCTTGTTCTGGTGTCAGCTATGGGTTTGCTAGTTAGAGAGTACATCTTTTAGGTTTGACCACAGGGTGAGTGTTTCACATGCAAATGATCTGTGCTGCATCACTGAAGGAACAGCCTCGGTTTCCACAAGTTCTCTGTCAAGTCCTTACATTGCTCTGTAC
The DNA here is from genome assembly GCF_030936135.1 of Gavia stellata. Classification (NCBI taxonomy): domain Eukaryota; kingdom Metazoa; phylum Chordata; class Aves; order Gaviiformes; family Gaviidae; genus Gavia; species Gavia stellata. Next base: position 44,327,043 of record NC_082597.1, read on the forward strand.
TTTTCTACCCTTGTCCTGCATGATTTGCTAGTCCTACAGCTTACAGTTTTTATCCCTATACATAGGAATTTGTAGTTTCCTGAAGAAAATAACTGATCAACTTTTTTCCATTATGAAGTGCCTTGGTTTATTCTTCCTTGTGTTTGTGCATATTCATAACACTGCAAGAGTGTTCAATAAGTGTTAATATAAAACATAGGTGAGCTTAAATATGAAACATAGAGACAAGCTCCAGAAGAGAATAAAAACAGCCAAAAATAGGCTGAGGCTTTACCCCAGTAAAAATACTAAGCAATTATGAATTTGCTGCAAGACTGTAGTAAAATTTTTAGGCTCGTGGGGGTTTTGTGTCTTTTTGATATTAAAATGGTAAAATATGTAAGTTTTATAACTTAAACAGAAGTTGTGCATAAGAAATGAGTGGGCTAAAATCAGATCTGTACTAATTTTGTAGTAAATCTATAGTATAACTTTGTACTCTTTGACACAATTTTACTTATTCATCAATAAATATAATTTGCATATGTATATGTCTAATAGGTGTGATATCATGATATGGTAAGAATATATTACCTTGCCAGTATAGTTCATTATGTTATACAGTCTGTATCATGAATTTCAGTTTCATTTTTGGTGTGTTTGGATGTGCACCAGGACCCAGCTTAGCTAGAGATATGGAATTAGCATATTGTTTCTTGGGGAATGCCCTTGAATGTGCTTGAGTATCTGTCTTGTGTGAGACATGAGCAGCATCGCTTGCAGAAAGGGTAGAAGTTTGTTTCAAGCAGTATGCAGCAATCCTGTGTTGCTGTGCGTACTTTAAAACCTCAGGAAAGCTCTTCAGACCGTCAGGCTCATTGTCCAATGAGTAGCAAGCAGCAGTGATGGGCAGGTTTGTCACCTGGAAAGTCAGTGCTAGGTCACTTTACAAAGCATTTTGGTAGAGCTTCAAACAGGGCCCACATGAGAGGCCAGGTAAGAATTTAATCTCACTTTGTGGCCTGAAGATATTACCAAGGAATGAAAAGCAAACCTAAGGCCTTTCTATTGCTTCTGTACAGAGGGTGAGGGCAGGGTATGATGTGCTGGGGGAGGCATGCAATGTAAATTATCTAAGTTTGGCTTTTTTTCCCTAGATGTATTTATTTTCAGAAGTTTATTTCAAATTTAGATAGGGAAGTGACTGACAATCTATCTGAATATTAAATGCTACCAAAAATCAGCCTTGGTGTGACCAACCAAGAGAGACAGGCAACATGACTTTTTATTAATATCACATGCCAAGGAACATTGTGTCACTTGCTATGATGAATGGAACAAAATGTTGCTTTCTGGCATGAAGCTTGGAAATGGAGAAAATTGCAATCGATCAAATACAGCAACATTAGTGGAACTTGGGTGAAAAATCTAGTAGAAACCTAGGAACGTAACCGTGTAACTATCTCCCATTATTGCTCATTCAGCTCATGTGCAATCCCATTGTGAAATTTAAGTTTTATTCTCATCACACTTTTAATCAAGACTTTATTGTGAGAAGTAGAAATCCATTGAAATGTCCATGAACTGTAGCTTGAGGGCTGGTTTTTTCAATGTTTTTTCTATCATTTAAATTCGAGAATGTCTGCATTTGCATATTGTGTAGCATATTTTAATGTATTTATTTATGGCAGTCACGTTAGACATAGAAGGAAGTATAAAATTTTTCTTTGACCTTGGTAATAAAAGATGACATGCTGCAAAGTTGCAAAGAACACTGGACCATAACAACAAATGACCATAACAGCCAATGACAACAGATTTGGGTATAACAGAATTAGGGACACAAAACAAAAAGCCAATTGTAGAATTTGTTTATATACTTACAGCTCAGTTGATGAGATCCTTTATTGTTGTATAAGTTATTTGAAATACATTTCTCTGTATCTACACATATATATGGCATCCTAAACAAGTTTGGCTCCATGAATTTTGTAGTAAACAATATTGCCAGGAGCTTTTTATTTCCCACTTAAGGAACAGTAGCTGTATGTGCACATACGCCTTTCTGTGTGTTAAATTGAATGGACATTTTTTTGGTACATACTACACTGTCTTGTATACTATGTTTTCAGTATTTCTTCCTGTTTAAAAATTGGCATCACAGCTGGGAGGGAAAGAAGACCTGACACTAGATAAAACTTGCAAATAAATAGTGATATTTTATTTTACTTTTACTTTTTCTTCTTACTTTAATACAGTAACTGCTTACTGATCATAGATTTTACTTTTCTTAATGAAGAAAACATCTCTGGCATTATAATCTACTTGTGGTCAATAGCCTTGGACAGAAATCAAAGCAGTCATCCCTGTTGAAACTGCAGACACCATTTTGGCCTTTTTGTCTTGAAAATTAAGAGGACTAAACATCACTTAGCTTTATCTTTGTCCACAAAAAAGTAAGAACAAGAATCGTAAGAGCTGGGAAAACTGAAATTAAAGTGATGAGAGAAAACACATTAAGGCTCAGACTCACAAGGCATTTCTAAGTCTTGATTTAGTAGATTTTAATAAATCCTAAATACCTTTGTAAATATGGGTCATAATGCTCCAGGAGCAAAGAATCACATTTCTAGTAAATGACATTTTGACAATTGCTGTGGAACAAATGCTGGTCTCCATGACACTAGAAGAATCCAAAAGTACCATCTTGAATTAATTTTTGTTTACTTGGGCGTTTTTACTTAAGATGAATAGGGACAGCTTCTGGTCTTACACTAGTAAGTGTTATTGCATTGATTACTGATTTTAATTACTCCTTAAAAAGAATGCAATGTTACAGAAAGTCATTCATGTACAGATGAAGTTCTGATTCTGCATCAGGCAATATGTAATATACTGGGTTAGATTTTGCTCTGTGTTAGGTAAGTATAAATCTGGATTAGCTCTATTGAAATCAATGTCATTTTTTCAGTTTATGTGTTTTAGCAGTACTTCTGAGAACAGAATGTGGCCTGCATGTTTTTAGATGAAAAATGGAAAAGGAGACTCTAGAAATAGCATCTAATATTTACTCCCTCATAATCTCACTTGGTTATATTAAGTAAAGAAACAGGGATTTATTTCCTTTAAGTATCTATTTTCATTGCTGTTAAGCTGGTTTTACAAGCACTGAGACTCAATAAAAGTGCTTGTTTACTTCTTTCTGTATTGTACAGAATTCTACAGAAGGACTTTCTTTTTTGTCCTACAAAATACTCCTCTCATTTGAAAGTTTATTTGTTATTTGTCTAATCATTCTATTTGTCTGTTCATTGTTGCTGAATAACTTGGAGAAGACTTCCACTTAATTTTCTGTGTGACATACCTCTCCTAGCCTCTACCTCCAGATGAAAGGATGTCCATTAATTTCCATCACTGTTTTGTTCATTCTGTTATGAAACAGCAGGAATCCTTGCTTATTGGGAAAAGCCTATATTAAAACAACAATAAATTGTATTTTATGTGATATTTATTCTTCCCCATCAACTTCCATACAGATTCTAGTTTACTTTGGTCATATACTGTTGTTTGCTTATAACTTTGGTTATGAGCTATGTATGAAGTGGGTGTATATGTTCAGAAGTTTAGCGTGGCATCCAGTGATTTCCACTACCTCACCGCATGGGACATCAAGTTTTGAGCTGTGTCAGTCTGGCCAAGTATAAAACAGATCCATCCATGAAACTTTAGGGGGAATTTTTGCTCCTTGTTTACAACATCATTAGTAAAAACAGATTTTATTAGATATATTCTGACATTTTATTAGATATATTCTGTGTAAAATAAACATATAAATAAAAATACATATATACACATACATACATATGTACATTTTAATTTTATTTATACGTATCTATTATATATATTTAGATATAAATTTATTTTTTTATATATATGTTCCTTTGCCTTCAAATAAGAGACTTCATTTAGCCTTCCTAGAAGTCCATATGTAGCTGAAACGTTGTGTGGTACTAGACTCAGTGATGTGAACACTGTGGCAACAAAAATTTGAGGTGATTTAGCCATGTATCACCAGTCTGCAGGGACTTCTGAGTATTGCTGTATTTATTACTTCATTGTCTGTCTCACTTAATCATCCCCCTAATGATTATATATTTTTCTCACTTTAAAGACCATTAAGTCTGAAACAAATCTATTTTGCATTTTGTAATGCACCATATTGTTTTATATAGAAAGATAAATTTGAAGAAATGTATAGCAATAACATTTATCCTTGAAATAATATTTAATCTTTTGGTATGTATAAGCAGTAATAAATAACACTATTATTAAAGGTTAAGTATTGGAACAGAGAAGGAAATTGGAGGAAAACAGTGACTATTAAAATAAAATATATTGGTCTTTGGCCTTTTTTATAAAGGGACAGATAACTATGAATTCTGAAATTTCTTTCCTAATTTTGAAAGGGGTTTTGATGAGGCGTTTTTAAAATCTTTTTGAAAGGTCATTTGTTGGTTAGACTGAGTCATGAGAGCTTATATTTAATTTTTTTGTACATCAGAGGCAAGGTACTCAAAAACATTTAGACAAATGATGGAGAACCTGTATGCTTATAGCTGGTACTATTTTATGTTGAAGAAGACCAATACAACTGTTATTCAAAATATGGCATTCTGTCTAGTGAAATAATGAGAATCAATGGAATATACACTAAATTTTATCATCTTGATTTTTTTTCTTATACATGAAAATTTTTGGAGAAAAAAAAATGTGTGAGGTTCACATGTAAAGTAAGGCAGTCCCACTCAGCAAAAGCAATGCAAGATATCAGCATTCTGTGCATGCTGTGGGAAGGACAAAAAAGAAAAATTCTTCCTATGGAAAGATCCGTATGAAAATCTTTTTGGTGATAGAGGAGGAGGAGGAAAAATTAACATCAATATTAAAGTGCAATTGGGTTGGATCAGAAGTCTTGATGATGCATCTGGGAGCACAATAATGTAAATCACTGCAGGTATAATTATGAAGGTAATTGCAATGCAGTATAAGTAGTACCAAAAAATGAAATTAAAAAATTGCAAAGCAAATAAAATCACGAGCAGCCAAAAGACAAAAAGTTTGTGATAAATGGTTCATTTAGACCTGCAGTGCTGTGTGGGCAAAATTGGATTGCAATCATAGCCATTTCAAAAATGAAAACATTAAGAGAAAAGGAAATTGGACAGAAATGGCATGGAAATTACAGCCTTTGATCCGTTTTTGAAGAACCTTTCATGAGGCATCATCGTGAGTGGGCAGCAAATTCTTTCCAATCTCCTCTTTAAGCACTTGTGAAAGCTTGGAGACTGTGAGACTGAAATAAATGTTTTAGCATGGTTTGTGTGAGCGTATCTCTCTCTGCTGACCTTTTTTAGCTTATATAAGCAGCACAAAATTGCACTGAATGTTTAGTGCAATAATATACAATGTATATAATATATGCAATTATATAGAACATAACTTAATACAATGGTATAGAAAGGAAACTATTTTCTGTAGTAGCACTAGCCTTTCATTAATTTTCTGTAAAAATCAGGAACTATATAGGTGGGGATACACTGCATGTTGGTTTTAGAGATGTGTTAGATAAAAGTGCAGGTGGGTTTTGTAGTGTAATATTTTGAGGGCTCTCAGTCTGGCCTGAGGAAGGCTCTGTCTAAACTTGCCACAAGTCATATTCCTAAGGAAGGCTGTGTCTTTTTCTTCTTAATAATGCATCGTTTTGAACCTTCTGGGTTATCCTGCTGTCTTGAGGGAATTACGTTGTCTCAGCCTGGAAATTCGGTGTATATACAGAGAAAAGAGGTTAAATTGTTAACACGAATAATATACTGTAATTGCCAAAGCATAGCCCAGCTCTGCACTAGCTAAAATTAGATTAAGCTCTGAGGCTATAAAACAAAGATGATCATAGACTTGTTCAATCACTATTAAAATATCTGTAATTCTGTTGTAAAACATTAATGTATGGATGTATTTGCCAGTGCTCCTTATTAAATACCAGTAATTAAAATCAAAATACATGGGGTTAGCTGTCCCATTCTGTAAATTCTGAGTAATTAGCTTTCAGGTAATTGGTCAGATTAGTAACTGTACGTAAAATTATTATTGTCGATGAGAAGAAATATGTTACATCCTGATTTGAAGGATCATGAATGCTGTCACATAAAAGAATAAGCACACTATTTTACATTTCAGTAAACAACAGCTGGATTCTTCCAAGAGTGCTGCTTAAATCAAATTCAAGCTGCCTGAAGCAAAATCCCTGTTTATTTTCGTATTTTATTTGACTTGACTGGGTTCTGTTTTCATTAACATTTTCTGTCTGACCTTTTGAATTAGAGAACCTTTTCATTCTGCAGAAAAAGTCAAGTTTTCTTTGAATTTGTGAAATTTAGAGTCTCTTCTTTTAACTTTCTGTATCATTATTAAGGTGGAAAATGCTCTCCATTATATCCAAATAAAGATTATAGGAGAAATAAATATAAAAATAGTAGCAATGTTTACTTGTTTGTAGACTATTTGATTTTTTATTTTGAATTATTGGATTACTAAATGGGAGGTGGAGACAGAGCTGTATTTTGCCATTGTGCTGCTGCTATTATCATTATTAATCATTTATATAGTTTATGTATAGCTGCTGTTCACATCTTAGGTGAATAAAAAATGTCATCCATGCCCTGAAGTGTTTGCAGTCTAAAATTAGACGAAAGAGCAACAAAAGAGATAACAGATGATAGCGGTCAGCTCTAGGAGTGGCAGGTTTGGAAGAATATGTTGTTGTTTACCTGCTGTCCTCTTACTACTTTCCGTTTGAAATGCTTGCTTTTAACAGACTGCAGTCTTGCTGAGGGTACATCCTGCCCCATCATCCAGACCATTAATGAATGTTAATGATGTTAAACAGTATTGACCCCTGGGGTACCACCCCTAGTTACTGGCTTTGAACTAGACTGTGTACCACTGATCACCACCTTCTCTGCCCAGCTGCTCAGCCAGTTTTCAATCCACCTCACTACCTGCTCATCTAGCTCATATTTCATCAGCTTCTCTATGAGGATCTTACAGGAGACAGGGATGAAAGCCTTACTGAAGCAAAGCTGACAATAGCCACTGCTCTCCCCTCATCTACAAAGCCAGGCATTTCATCACAGAAGGTTGTCAGTTTGCTTAAGCTGGTTCCCCATGCTGACTACTCCCAATCACCACCTTGTCCTTCATGTGCCTGAAAACGGTTTCCAGGATTACCTGCTCCATCACTTTCCCAGGGATGGAGGTGAGACTGACCAGCCTGTAGTTCCCTGGGTCCTCCTTCCTGCCCTGCTTGAAGTTTGAAGTGACATTTGCTTTCCTCCAGTCTTTGGACACTTCTCCCAGTTGCCACAGTTGTTCAAAGTTTATCAAGAGTAGCCTTGAAATGGCAGCAGGCAGCTCCCTCAGCACTTGTGGGTGCATCCCATCAGGGCCCATGGACTTATGTATGTCGAGTTTGCTTAAGCATTCCCTGACCTGATCCTTTTCCACCAAAGGTACTTCTTCCTTGCTCCAGACTTTCCCTTTGGTCTCCAGGGCCTTGGGATTCCTAAAGGCTGGCCTTGCTAGTAGAGACTGAGGTGAAGAAGGTATTCAGTACCTCAGCCTTTTCTATGTCTGGTGTCACCAGGTCCCCTGCCACATTCAGCAGTGGGCTCACATTTTCCCTAGTCTTCCTTTTGTCATCTATGTACTTACGACGGAAGCTCCGCTTGCTGTTTTTAACATCCCTTGCCAGGTTTGATTCCAGGTAGGCTTTAGCTTTCTTAACTGCATCTCTGCATGCTCAGCCAGTATCTCTATATTCCTCCCAGGTTGCCTCTCCCTGTTTCCACCTTCTGCATGCATTTTTTATGTTTGAGTTTTGCTGGGAGCTCCTTGTTCATCCATGCAAGCCTGCTGGCATTTTTGTCTGGCTTCCCACACGTTGGGATGGAGCAGTTGCAGCTCTTGCAGGTAGCGGTCCCAGCTCTCACAGCCTCTTCTCATATGACAGATGCTCTGGTCCCTTAATGATCTTTGGGGCTCTTCTCTGGGCACATTCCAGTATGCCTATGTCTCTCTTGAACTGGGGAGCACCGAACTGGCTACAGCACTCCAGATATGGTGTCACCAGTGCTTTTTTTACAGATGGTCATTGCAAGGGTTTTAAGTAATGAATGTGGCAAGAGGAGATTGTGATTAACATGTGACTAGCACTTTCATAAGGGTAAGAGGAGTAAAGTTTGCAAGAAAGAAAAGGGAATGAAAAAAAGCAGTCTGAAAAGTCAACAGAGGAGAGTCAGTGGGGTAGAAAGCACAACTAATTGGAAGCAGCAAAATAGAGCAGAAGGATGAGACACATATATTGGGAAGGTGAGTGGGAGGGTGAGGATAAAAGGAAGTAGCTAAAGCTTGATAAAAAGTTAATTGAAGGCAATGGGAATCTTTTACGTTTCTTTCAGCAAATTCTGGTTAGGGAACAGGTTGCAGAAGTGGCAGATTGTTAGAAATAAGATACACCCTGTCTAGACATCAGATTTCCTAAAGTTCAGCTATAACAAGTGCCTCTGGGACTTTGAACCTGCTGTCTTGGGTTGGTGGCTGATGATTGCTTTGGTACCTCAGTGGGATGTGCTTGGAAGAGGGACTGAGTCTAATGACAGCTGTTTCAGAAGGACATTCTAATTTGCAAAGGTGATTCTTTCAGCGGAAAAAACCTCTGCCTGGTTGTGGCTGAAGTAGATTACACAGATGTTCCAAAGAGTGAGTATATTAGTATATCTCTTCAGAACATAGAAAAGCTGCACAAAATGAAAACAGGGCCAAAGCAATATTTTAAATTGCTAAGTCCTCACAGGGAAGATAAAAGCCAAACTTTGATTTACTGCTTAAATTATACACATTTTTATACTGAACCACTGAACTGTTGAGAAACTTAAATGGTCCTAATAAGGGTAGCATGAGATTTGAGCACGTTTATTGTGAAAGAACAGCATCACTTATTTTGTTTATCTGTGAGCCCTAAACTCTGTTAGGACCACCCTTTATCCTTACTTTCTGGGGGATCATTTGTTTGTTTTTCTTTTTAAGTATTTCCGTATCTTTTTTTGTTACTGTTTTATAACTAACTTGAGATTCAGTGCTAATGTGCAAAATACACGCCAGTTATTTAGTTCTGCTGCTGTAAGCTTCTTCAACCCTAAATCTCCAAAAAGTGTTTAGATTCCCTATTGAAATCTCCTTGTTAAGGAGTATTACTTCTATGGTCATCTCCAGGTAGCAAATGACTAACTTAATAAAATGTCCAATGCTAGCATGTCTGTGTTTGGTCTTTGCAAAATGCGGTGATAAATACCTATTTTGTTTAATTTATAGAATCCACCAACCTCTGCATAATCTTTGGTTTCCAAATTGTGAAAAGCATAATCAACATAAAAAAAAAAGTTTCTCAAAGTTCTTAGTTTCCAAATGCCATGTGCTATGGTGTACGTAAGAGTTTTGTGTAATGTGTCAAAAAAATTGGCAAGTCAGGTCCCCTGTAAACTGGAGAGGAGAGAAGAACAAATTCCAAACGCTAGGAACAAATAAAATACTTGCCAGTAGTCCCTTGGCTTCCTTGCCTTCAAATCAAGAGAGTTGTTATACTATTTCTACTGAAACGTAATTACAACCCTGTAAGTACAGATATCCACAGTATCTCCAGTGTAAAAATACGCTCTTCTAGAACACAAGTATATTAGCTGTAATAGGTATTAGCATATCTATCTTCTGATAGCAAGTAATACGTAAGTGGAAAAGGATTCACAGATGACAGATTGATAACTAAGGCAATACTGTTCAACCAAGGATTTCATATACTTGCACAGGATTATGTGGCGATAGGGAATGAGGTAGATTTCTTAGCTGTTTCTCAGTTTCTCATATCTGGGGCTATATGAAAGCATTACAGTTTTTGAATACAAAATGGGGAATTACTTTAGTGGTAGCCAAAAATTCGTTGTATTTTATTTGTTTTGTTTTGAGGAGGTGATGGAGGTGATGGAAGACTGGGGTCAAATCCTTTTTCCCCATTCATACTAAAGTATTGTTTTATGTTAAGGGTTCTTATCTTCTTTTCAAGCTTCAAGAAGAAAATATGAAAAATAGCTTTTATTACCATTCTGTGATATTTGTAAGGATGGTGAAGGAATAGCTCATAAAAAGATATTTCTCAAGTTTTAACATACCGTCTTTTTCATTACTGTAGCAGGTGGTCATTTTCATATAAATGAAACTTGTAAATAGCAACCCACCTTTTCACATGGATTCAATTACAGTGAATGCTTCCAAAAGCCAAATGCATGGAAAAAACCCCTTCCTTTTCATTCTCTCTCTAACCAAATAAAATGAATCTTTAAATCTTTTTTATATATATATATATACTGGTCATAGTCTAAATGCAATAATATATAAAATAATACTAAACTGCTTTATATTTTTTCAGGTCTTTTTTTCTTCTTTCCATTTTTCTTCCCCTTAGTTGATACTAAGCTATATATATAATAATTAAAGCTAAAGTGAAATTTACTTTTTCTGTTTGTATGTTTGTATGTTTGTAAAATAGCTTTGGGTTTCTCACAGACTCATATTGACCTGTGCTATGCTTTTCCCCTTTCCTCACTTAATATTCTCATAAAACTCACCCTCTTCTTTTGGGACAATCATTATTTCCCAAGCTGCTGTCTTCTGGAAATCAAATTACAGTGCAATGCATGGCACCTCATAAACTTGCCAAGAGTTGGATTCATGTTACCTAATTTTAGATCTGTAAAACTTAGACATCATATAAATACATTAAAAAATCAGATAAAATTGTATAAACTTTCCTCTGTAGGTGTCTCTTTCCAATCTGTTTTTTCTTCCTAGTCTGCTGTTAGCTCAGACTTAGTATCTAAATTCAAGTGAGACAAATCCCACTCTTAAAGTCCTCAGTGCCCTAAGAGTTCAGGTTAAAATACTAATCTCTCTAAGGATTATTGAAGTTGCATGAAAAAGAGGCAACACACAGTACTGGTTACTAATGATGTCACTATCATGTGTTTGAAGTGTATTGCAAAAGTTCATAGTATTTTATGGGGTCCATAAAAGTTTAAATATAATATTTCCAAGTAAAATGAAATGCATCTTGGAAAAGCATTGTAAGGTGCCTGAGCAACATTTTAAATAACAATTCTTAAGCACAGCTTAGGGAATGAGACGTACACCTTATCTTAGAAGTACAGCTTTTAACCTGCACACCACTAACACCAACAATGAGAATAAATACTGCTTCTGGTGGGTTTCCCTAGCTGAAGGGCATTTAAAGAAATTATTCCCCCAGATGAATTTCCAAAGACATTATTGATCTAGGCAAGTGGAAGCAGTGTCTTGGCGCAGTGCTATAGCTGCTATCTTCAACTCATTAGGTTCTGCTGTAGAAAAACAGACAAAATAACATGAAGAGTTTGCACAAAATTGGTCAATTTAGCTGGGGGTCCTTACCACTCCTTAAATTTGTCTTTGTGAGCAGGAACCTGCTGGCAGACAAAGGCGGCAATTTAAATCCTTGGCATTTCTGGCCCTTTTAATCACGACTGATGCAGACTTCCTCCATAAATGTCTGTTCTGTTGTATTTATCATGGTGAAGAAGGATTCTAAAGTAGTATGAATCTGTTGTACTTTGGCAGAGGTGATTCCCAAAATGACCAATATATGCAGTAATTAGATTTAAGTTTCCCTGTCAAAAGCATTGTGATTTAAATTGCTATGCTAAAAACTACTGAATTCTATCCTAAGCACACTTGCAAGGGTACAAATGTTGGCATGCATAAAAGAAGAGTTCATGATGGCTTAGTGATTACTTTGACATACAGTTTGTATCTTTTTTAAATTACTGTTACTAAGCTCAACTGCTGATGGAAAATATGTATGCATTAATTAGTACAAGGACAGATAAGCATATTGAATCAGGCACATTATTTTTTGCATATAAATTATGATATTATGGAAGAAAGGTTGTTGAGCTGGACATAAAAGCGCTAATAGTGATTTGTAAAACATTTTTTGTAATGGAAAGATACTGAACTTGATGATAAAAGGGAGTCTCAGAAGAAGGCATTTAGCTTTAAATAACTAAAGAACTTTTCTCTTTCCTTACCCTATACCATCCTTATCCTATAGCACTCCCCTTTTTTGCAGCTACTCTCTTTGTACTATTATAAGCACAAGGGATTGCATCTGAGTCCTCCACACTGGCTCTACATAAAGATTCTGCAGTTTCATTCCAGATATTTTTGGGGTACAGATTTCTTGTCTTCAGAGGCATGAATGAGCTTGTTTCAGTGCCTGTGATAGGGAGGGTCAATATTATTCTATTTTGCAGTTTCTCACTACAAACAGAACATGTAAATCTATTGTGCTTTCCAGTTAAATAACTCATAAACTGGTACTTGAACTACAGAGATAACTAAGATTACTATTCTTACATGAAGATTTACTGAAAACTAAGCCATAGGCAGTTTTTAATATTATGTTAACACCATTTCACATAATTCTTAACTAACATCTTTCAAACCTTTCTGTAGAAATGTAAAACAACATTGACTTGTCACTAAAGAACGGTATCAGTGATTTATATTGTGTTTTATGTGTGGACATGGTTATATTAAAACTAATAGCCAAAAATGTCTATTTGTATTATTTATAATTACATACAATTTTCAATTCAAACCACTTCTAGAGCATTTTACAAGTAGCATGTCATGATTTACTTTATGGAAATTATGCCTGCGTAGGAATTGCTGATTCGTGCTCTCTATACTTATCATGTGCTACTTAAATAAAGACGACTTTTCTGAGTTCTTAAAGCTAAGCACAAAGAAGCTACCCAAATGAGAAACCTCCTTTGAAATAATGGTGAGAACCCAAAGCATCCACTAATCTCAAAGAGACCTGCATGTGTGCAGCACCTCTGAATATTACGTTGTTTACTTAAGTCCTTGTTCTTTGGTACTCAATTTGAAATTTACACTGTTTTTAAGATACCAGTTTACGCCTGTGTTTCATAACCACGTCGCCTTAGTAAACATCATGAAATGACAAACTGGTGAATCAGTTCAGCTGAGACGTGAAACACTACAGTCTATAAATTCCACATCTGAGGATCACCTCCATATTTCTGCCTGACAGGAGGATTATATTAAAGAGAAATATTAATTCCCCAGAAAAGCAAGATTACAGATTAGCTATTTTATATTTTCTGATTCTTTGTTATTTTAAAATCAATTTTAATATGCAAAATAAAATAATTGAAATACGTATTTGTTTTAAAATAATCTGAATAATCAGCATTGATAATTGCCGTTAAGTTTTCAGAAATTATAACATATTCGGGTATTTTTTGTTTTCTTTCTGATTTATCATGCCTATTTTCATTTCCTATTGCCTGTGGTTTTTCAAAAACTGTAAATAATTTAGAGATGTCCTAGATTTAGAAAATGATGTTTTAAAAATCTATGATTTAAAGTGTGCCTGGAAAAGGCACTTTATTATACACAAAAATTGTTTTCTTGCTTTCATGTTAAAAGATGATTCGGGCAATGTTAGACCATTCGTCTGACCTCAGTAATACACAAGGATTTAGAAGATATTTTAACAAAACAGTAATTAGGGGCGTGGAGGTAATGGAAGCCCACATGGAATTACCAAATATAGAGCATGCCAGACTAAATGGACCGTATTCTTTGATGAAACAGCTGTTTTTTCTTGAGAAAGGAGGCTCAGTAAATTTTGTCTATATAGAGTTTCTATCATTTGATATGGAAGCACATTTAAAAAAAGGTCTTAGTTATGCTGTATATGTGTACAAAAGTTGTAAAGTGATTAACAAACTCTCAGAAGGGGTAAACATGATGATGGGCTGTATTTGAAGTTATTGGATAGGAAGGAGGTTATTGGCACGATTCTTAAAGGAACATTGGCCTTGAATCAGTATTATTCTTTTAAAAACGGGCCCCAGAAACTCAGAAAACTTAAGAAATTTGCTTCTGATTGGAAACTTTTGGCAGCTTGTAGAAGTAATGGTATCTCTAGGAAAAAGGGTTGAGATCAAGGAGAGGATCATTAGAAATAGATAATGTGTATAAGTACAAAATGAAAGGTAACCAGTGATAAAAAATTTCTACCCTGTCTGGGTTCTCATCCCTTGAAAAGAACAAAGAAGGAAAAAAATATCAGTTCATGCATGACTAGAGATACCACCAGGGAAAACTTAAAGATTTCTAGGAGTTACTGGGCAAGACATTCAAGAAAAATGGAGATGTGTTAATTTAGAAAGACACAGGTGAAATTTGACTTGGAATGCTATATACTTTTCTTGCCATCACTCTTCCAGGGAGATAAATCCATATTAGAGCAGACGAAGAGAAGGGTTATTAAAATGATTGGGGGAAGAGGGAAACTCATTGCTTAAGCAAAATCAGTTAATGAACAGATGTCAGTCACAGTTGTCTTACTAGTCGAGGGTTGTACAGGGACCCTGGAGGTCAGCACAGGCTAGAAAATGAATTCCAGTAGATCTCAAATGGAAAACATAACTTTCATGTAGCGTTTGAATCCCTGTGTTATGTTTTCTAATTTCCTTAGTATTCCATATAAGAAAGTATATGATGCCAGCTTTGACAATTTCTTAATCGTAGCTTTGTACCAATTTTTCATAAACTGTACATTAAACCTTGTGCGTGTGTGTGTCATTAAGGAGTATCTTCATGGTCTGTCATTTTAGTAGCTCGCAACAATGAACAGATATGTTCACACTGTAACGCACCAAGATATTCAGCATCTACTAAAACTTACTTAGGAAGTCAGTCCTTTAGTGACCCATCAAGTTTACATGAGTTCTCTGTGATAGATCATTTCTGTGACAGAACTGAATCCGAAGTTCAAGGCTAGCGTTTTCAGTGCTGTATGATTTGTTTTCTGATTGCATTTAAGCAACTTCATTTGTGAAAAGAAAGCAGTAGAAAAGCCCTGGGAATTCAGTCTTATCCTTTCTAAGTGTTGTATTGCCTAACAGTATTATTTCAGTATTTTTCTAAGGGGCTAGTCAGTACAGCACTTAGCTAAGTGATAAAGGGAAAAGCTGCATTATGACTTGTTGGAAAAATATTCTCTCTACTAACTAATTGCATTTCAGAATAACATTAGGCTACTCTTATATTTGGGGCCAGATTTTGGAGTAAGACGTCCAGTTATTTATTTATTTAGATATTTACATTGAGCTGGGCCTCCTACATATTATTTGTTGTTCAAGATTGCTCTAGGACTACAGACTCTGTATGAATCACATTACGAAGCTTTGGAAATGCCAAATATGAGTCAGTATTTGTGGTGTTTATCTGTACAACTCAAGCCAAGTCTTCTTCCAGAATGGCAAGTACTTCTGAAAAAAGATTGAAATTCAGCTGGCATAAAAGGTTATATCAGACTGAACTGCTTAGGCCTGCCCTTGCTGAGGAGATGCAGCTGGATGAAGGACAAGGAAACCCAGAAACATAAATAATTTCACATAGATACTTGACCTTATTGCCTTGCTTCTCTGTAGGAAAGGGCCTGCACTTTCTAAAATGCTTGCCTTCGTCTGGTAATTTGAGTTTGTTTCACAAATCTTAGAAAGTGGTATTAGCTGGGGAGCTTTCCCAATGTTAAGTGTGTAGAGCTAGGTCTACAAAGTCATATATAATAGCCTAGTAATGTTAATGTGCACATCATGTGAAATATTCTGGGTATTCAGACATGGCACTAAATTTTCAACAGATGTGTAAGTCTTTGAAAATTACAAATTTGGAAATGACTGTCAATTAAAAAAAATGTTTCATCTATTATGATGACTGTGAATTCATGTCTGAAGAGTTGCTGGGGGGCTTTTTTCCATTTTGGAAAGACTTAGAATACTTGTTTTATCTAATCATCTCTTCTCTTGTCCTAATGTGTGTGGAGGTTTTATTATCATTGCATTGTTCAGGGAATGAAGTATATATGGATGATCATCTGTCTTTATCTAGACATGTATTGGTATCTGAGATGGCTTGATATTTTCCTGCTTGCCTTGAAATTTCATTCCTTCTAATTTTCCTTCTAAAATATCAAATACAAGTTTCAACCTTGAAAAATATTTCTAGAACGATCACTGTTGTGAGTCTTTCTAAAGTCTCTTAACTTCCCTTCAGAACTGGGTCTCTTCATTTGTTCTTTCTGTGTTGTGAGTTCTTGGGCAAAGTTATTTTATTGAGCTTTTAGTATCATTGAATTTAAGAACAGCAGCTCAGGCTTTCTGCCAAGTCAGTGTTTTGGGACTGAAATTGTCATTGTTTTTCTTTGTTATTGAAAAAAATATGATGTTCAAACTTGAAGCCAAAGTCCTTTTTTATAGAATAAATAATTATCCTGACATAATTTGCCATTTGTACATGTGGCATAAATTTTGTGAGAAGAGAGCAAGATGGGTTACAGTCCTAAAGAATCCTGCTTCTGTTATCTCGGTTTATTTCAGCAATAATTTCTCCTGGTCTTTAACCGAGAATTCCTCGTGGGGAACAAGGGTTGTATGTTGTGAACTCGCTAGTCTGATGCCATATTTAGGCTGGCAAGAAGCCTCATGCTTCCAGTGTTGCATGTTTTAATGGCCGGAAGCAAAATCTTTTACCCTTGATGAAATGGTATCCTGGGTTTCTGTGTATATAAGGACTTTTTATCCTCATTTTTCTCCATTTCATGTTACTATCTGGAGGACTGACTATGGAAAAAGCCACATCACACCCTTGAGTTCTAGCTAGATGGCTGTGTATTAAAGTCTCATTTAAACTTTAAACTCAGTTTACCTCCAAGTTATGGAGATGTTGTGCTACACTGATACTCATTACAGAAAACTGAAACATCAAAGATGCAGAAATGTGAAGCAGAGGAAATGTGCTTGCTAGGAAAGTGCATCAGGCAGCATTTTAAGATTTGTCTGTTTCACTGTGCTGCTGATTTTGCTTATTTGTTTTTTATGCTCTGACTTTATCTTTCAGTATAACATTTTTGGTTTACATTGGCACTTAGCTATGGATTGCAGCGTATTTGCAATATTTTGATGTAAAGATACTGGCATGGGAAATTTGGGAATAAGCTTTTCCATAATACTGTGTACGAGCCTGATAAAGTCCTTTAATTTTTCTGTGCTTCAGTTACCTACATACAAACCTGAGATAGTATTTCCCTGCTGCCAGCTATACTATTCTTCCACTCCCCCTACAGAAAAAGCATACTCCGAATAGTTAGGAAAGGGAACTCCAAACATTTATATTTATAGGGTTGAAAGAGGGTAATCCCGCTAATCCAGAGTTTTAAGAAAAGGGAACATGTGTTACTTGTTTATAACTGATTTGTTGCAGTTATGTGCAATGCCAGTTTGAAAAAAACTCTAGCTTAGTTTGCCTTGGCATTTGGGCGGATATATCACAGTATGAAATAATGAGGGCAAATTTAGATGAGTCTCTGGACTAGAGCATAGCTGGGCAAAAGGTACTGACGCAGTCACGTCTTGATTTGCCTGAGCGTGTAACCATTGGACTAGATAAGGATTCTCCTGTCATATATATATCAATAATAAGAGTTGGCAAGTAAGATAAAAGAATATAGCTGTACTTTTAACAGAAAACTATTTTTGCCATAAAATGGAAAACATATAGTATGCATATTCAATGTGGGTTAAAAATATACGTTCCTTAGAAAAGTCATTACATCTATTGTTGAAAGTTTGCTCTAGTTCTGATATACAACCAAAATAAACACCTGAAGTTTCAAGAGGAAACACTAACTGCAAATGAGAAATACCTATTATGAGTTGTTGCCTTGAAAATACAAGTGAGAAAAATCAAGGAGGCCATGTAAGAAAATTAAGTATCAAATAGGGAAGTCAAGAAATGTGTTTGAAAATACTGTTTTCGGTGTGTCCTATAACACAGTAAAAGCCACTTATATCATATACCCCTTTCCCCATACCCATGCCCTCCAAAAAACTAACCCCTTCCCACAGGACACAACCATCTTTTCAGTTCTACGACTAGCACCTGCGGATTGAAAACAATCAGCAGGAATGTGTGCACTGGTTTGAGAGGACTGAAGAAGAAACAGAGCTTTCCGCACCACAAAGTAGCCCCAGCCCCAGCTGGGTGCATGGGGCATATGCAGGGGAGTGGGAAACCCATTGACACGTCTTTCAGCCTCTCGCACCTCCCTGTTGCATACTCTAATCACTGGCTGTGGGAGCAGGGAGCAGAAGTATTTCAAACTTTGCCAAAAAGGGCTTTGAAGTTTGTCAAATTTATCTCAGTATGGAAGGGGAAAAAAAATCTGCTTGAATTATTTTTACATGAGGAGAGAATTGCTTCCTGCTCAGCACTAGGCAATTTTAGACTGTGGGTCTCAAACATGTACAAACACACTTTCATGGTGCTTAACTGCAGGGTTTGGGTTGGAACCACTTCAGAGGAATATTTGAACATTCCCATTGGATATTTGAATAATACAAGATTAAGATTTTGTCTATGGTATATATATGTGTGTGTATTTTTACAACCTAAGTTTTATCATAAAGATAACTGAAAAACATCCTTTTTTAAGAACTGCTAGATGTAAAAAATCTGGAAAATAGATTCATGCTCATCAATTTAACATCTAGCTCTGACATCTATTGTATCCTTCTCTTCATTAATAGAAGTAGCTGGGAGGAGTCAGGTAGAGCAGAAAGGTCAGAAGAGGGTTAGAGCTGTGTTAGCTGTCTTTCCCCTCATGGCTTGGAACAATTCTGCTGTCCTCGCTGCCTCAGTGCCAACCCCTGTAATCCTGAGCAATACCTACAGCAGAAGGATTTGCTGTCTGAACACAAACGCCTGTGCTAACCTACCTACTTACACCGTTATCTGAAGATGCGTACCTGCTGCTGGATCTGTTCCTTATTGTCTAATTATATTGTCCGGTGAAACAACTAAAATAAGGCAAGAGTAATTAACAAAAGACAACAAAATCTTCTTTTTTTTTCTCAGCCTGCTGGGAACATACACACAGCCACAGGCTGTAGCTGACCCACTTCTTGATAAATCACACAGCAAAAATGACACTGAGGCAGCTAATGCCATCTACTGACTAAAATAACACTACCACCAGGCTAGTCAGCCTCAAAAGAAACTTGCAGGACTGGTAGCGTTAAAAATAATCAGAACATTATGTACATCTCTTTGATTAAATACAAGCTGAGCTTGAGAAGTTAAACCAGACGCTTCAGAAATTGGAATTCATTTGTCTTAAGCTTGTTCTGCAGCAAGAAAGCTAAAATAATCTGTTGTTAGAAAAGCCTTTCAATAACCTGATTTTCAAAACTGCTGAGTACCTTCTCTCCCATTGTCTTCAGTGAGATTTCTGTCTTAGAATCTCTGAAAATCCATGCTTATACTGGTTTGCTAAAATCATAGAATTATAGAATCGTTTAGGTTGGAAGAGACCTTTAAGATCATCAAGTCCAACCATTAACCAGCTGTTAACTCCATTCACTGGAACTCATTCAAAACAAAAAAAGAATTTGCTCTTTCTCATCCTCTTTCATTGTTGCAATGAGTTATACCCAAGTGTGTTATAAAGCTGATTGTTTTCACTTCAGAGGTGAGACCAGGCTTTTTACTTTTGATACCTCAATATGAAGACATAATCAGTGTTAGGTATATCTCTGCTTTATGATACCTGCAAATAACCACTTCATTTAAAATATCTTTTCCTGTGTTTATATTAACAAATATATTACTTTAATGCACTATGCAGAGAAAATTTGCACTTGAAATAAGAGCCACATTTCCTGCTAAAAATCATTGACTGAGCAAGGTGGATTACATATAAGATATCAGCATCCTCCAGGTTAATAACAGAGAACATTCTCTCTAATAATGAATAATCACCTCGACACAGTAAAGCAAATCAGTGTGCTCAGCTCTTTTCTTAGACAATTAAATTATGTATCAAAGTCTCATTAAAGCAGATGAGGTACTTCAGTATGTTTTTAAGTGGGGTGGTGTCACTTTTACTCGTGTCACTTTAAGTGGTGTCACTTTTCCATGTGCTGAAATATTAACACTTCTGGGGCGAAATCCTTCTGGTTGTGTGGAGCTTGGTAACTTCATAGAAAGAGAGAATGCCTCTAGTCAAAGTGTATCTGTGATAGCCGCCTTTCACCCAACAAAATTGTGACTGGATTAAAGCACTGGATCACTCTTTATTTAGCATTCTCTGGCCTTTTTTGTACACCAAATATCCAAAGCTGGCTTCTGGGACAGCAACAACTTTGCAGCCACTTTGTACATTCCCTCCTTTTCCACAATGGACCTGCATCGTTCATGGCCTCTGGACCACTGCTTCACTCTGTAGCTCTAATACAGAGGCAGTTTAAAATTTTATGGAACTTTCCACTATTTATCCACTTTTCCACTTTTTCAGGTGAAAAGGACCTTTGGTCATTTTGAGGCAACAAGGTCTTTAGCTAAAAAGGACTGTGATGGAGGTGTCGTAATGTAATAGGACATGGATTAGTATACAGGATCCAATATTTATAGTTGATGTTGTTCAGGGCATCTTCTATAGATAGTATAGTTCAAAGAATAGATGCAATTAATAGAATTCATTTACAATTTCAGCTTTCACCTAATTTTAGCTTTCTGTTCCAGAATAATTTTTATTCCACTATATTAAATCTGTATGACATTCTACCAAGTTGTCTTCACTGCTGATTTAGGTAGCATTTGCCATGCTACATACTACATTATATCAGAATAAAACTTAGTTTGACCAAAATCCCTCCATAGCCTAATTAATTACTCTTATAATTTTTTTCTACCTAGTATCTATCATAAATAATCCAAGTTTGAGGTCATTATACTATATTTAACTTTTTAAAAGATTTCTTACTCTACTTCCTTGTGATTTTTTTCCCTTAAGTCTGTTGGTTAGTGGATATTTAAAGGCTCATAGAATCTCCATAAAAGTCTCGATTTCATTACAGATTTTTTGATTCAGTTTATTTATGACAGCTAATTACCTTTAAAATGTACAATACTTGTTGTGGACAGTATATCTCAGCAGTAAGCATGTTGAATAGCAGAATAATAGCAGTCAGTTCCACTTTTAATAGCTTTCAATCCATCTCCATCTAAGGGAGATATGTTTTATTTTCAGAATGGACTGTAGTGGTTCACAGGTATTTACAAAATAGCAACTCAGATAATCTTGAATTGGGTTTCATTTTGTATGATCAGTCAGCTTCTGTTGATCTTGGATTAAGATCTCCAGGGCCTGTGAATAAGTAAGGTTTACCTAAGGCTGGCTATGAGAATTATAATGCTATTACAATTTGCCTGGAGTATCCTATTAAAATGACAAATAACAATTTTTCTGTTGAATTTTTAAATTATTCAAATGACCATGTAATTTATTATTAGATGCTATCTGTAGTGGTTCTTAAACTCTGTATTTATAGTCTTTAGGAGGGCATTTCTTGTTTGCAGTTATATTTCATGGACTCAAAGAACAATTTCTGTAGAATTTACTGCTCATTTCATTCCTTCTATGTTTGATTGAACCTTTTCTTTTAGAGATTGAGGATGCCTTTATTTTGAAGCCTGACAAAGAAATATATCTATCTACATATATAAATCATAATTATATATACTTTTACCAATACTGTGCCATATGGGAGTTTTCCTAAGCCGAAAGCATTTTTTGAGACAAATATATGATATTTTTGTTGCTTTTGTGTGAAGTTAAGAAGTTGTCTAGTGTTTGTTATAGTTAACTTCACATTTTGGGTTTCCGTCACAGATGAGATTTGTTCCACCTTGTTTTAGTAGTTGAAGGCAATAGTATGGGCATAGGGAGAGAGGTTTTTTGTTGAACTGCTTATATTATTGTTTTCTTTGTTTTAGAAAATAATTTAGATTCTCTAGTCAAGTTATTTATATTCAGAACACTTTCTGGTACTCACAGAGGACATGCAGGAGAAAATACTGAAGGTCTCATGGCAGCAATATATGCAACAGACAACTCGTTGTTTGCTGTATCTAGGAATTTTTAAACAGCTCCATTACAAACTGTGCACCATGTACAAGCACGGGTATTTTATTAGCTGTTATAAACTGGGGTACTGGTTTCAGAAAAAAACTGCTTAACATTATGTGATAATATCTGACCGTGAAGGATGAAGATTATGCAAGGAGCCTTCATAAAGAAGTTGTATTTATAAATAGAATATGAAAGCCCATTTTAAATTGCTTCATAAAATTTGACGGCTTTAAACAAACCTTTGTGCCGAACAAGCCAGTCTTCTTGTTTTCTAGGGGCATGGATTAGAGCAGGATTACTCAGTGTGTAGGAGACATAGACCAGAAGTGGGTCACAAGGATCATACCAGCTAATGGGCAGAATTCAGCAAAAATCCCCCAGTCTCTGTGAGAGAGCAGAAGCCTTGAATGGGGGCGGAAAACATACACATCCCTCACAGCTGTCCTGCTCTCGCTGCTTCTACTGCTTCTCCTGCCGCAAGCCAGCACCTGTGTAGTGCTTTCTGTACCTAAATTGCTTGCATGTGGGGCCCGTTTCTGCCAGTTTTCACCCATGCTGAGATGATTACCAAAAACTGCCTCCTGCAGTCACTTCAGGTTACCACGCAAACTGGGGAGACAGTGAGAGGATGGGTTTTGTTTAGACACCATGAGCCGACCATGGCAGAGCGAGGTGAAAACCCGGGAGACCACTGTGGGCTTGAGCGCCTTACCCTCAGTGTCACCGCGTGGTGCTACTGAATCCTGTTCTTGCTGGCTGCCTGCTGCGATTTCTTTTGTGATCTGTGGAAGGAAACAAAAGAGTGTCATCCTTGCTTGTCGTTCTAATATTGCTCCCTAAGAACCAGGTGTTAGTGCTGGAACTGAAATTCCTTGAAGTCAGTCCACTGCTGGGGTGGCTGTGACCACCTCATTCCTAAGTCTATATAGCTGCATGCAAGAAAAAGGAGTCAGAGGGAGACAAGGCTCCTTACCCAGGCTTGTGGAAGACTTCACCCTGCCTAATAGTCTGTCTGTCAATGGAAGTGGAAAGGTGCTCCATCTCAGGAAGATTCAAAGGAGCTGCTGGAGGAATACGTTGCTGTCCTTTGAATGCCTCATGTAGACACCTTGTACAGACAGCAAGGAGCATGCCTTCTCCTCGCCTCTCCCTCCTCCCTGGCCCTGTTTCTTTTCCAAGAGGAAATCTGACTCCCGGCACCCCAGGGAGGGGAAAGGTGCTCACTGAGAGGCCACCAGGAAAGGTGCTCACTGAGAGGCCATGCTGCAGTGTGCACAGTGACTTCACACAGTTTTAGGGTGCCAAGTCCAAATGTTCGTACCTTTGCCAAAAGATGGCAAAAATTAAAAATAAATTATTATTTTCTTTCTCCTTCTTTCACTATTTAAATATATAAGCCAGCATATTCAACAGTATTGTGCAATAGGAGGGATCAAAACAAGGCTTCACACTTTTTAATTTGAAAGATCTGCAGAATATGTTCTACGGATGGTGATTAAAATACATACCACATGAGAGTGTGGTATGTACCCAACTCAGCATTGGGTAATTTTTATTTATTCATTCCTTGCACTTTTCACTTTCCTTCTTGTGACCCTTCTTAGGACTTGTGACTCATTCTTTTGTTGCATTGTTTTCCCCTCTTCCATGTTTCACCTTTTCTCTTAATATCTGTTCCCTCACTTTGTTCTTCTTTTGTTTTTCTGTTCTCTCTCCTGAATTGCACTCAACAATCACACTTCTTTATCCGTCACCTTCTTCCATGACTATTTCACTACCTATAGCGCTTTTTAAGTGCTTTATCCTTCGGTTTTATCCCTTGATACTTGCCCCTTTCAGGATTTCCTTTTCCTTCCCATCATAGGCGTTTTTAGGTTAGCATTTTCCCTGCAGATTTGTCTGCTCCCCATCAGCAGTAGTATTGAATTCCCTCTGCAGTAGGAGGAACTGGAGTGGGCAGATGCTAATTCTGTCGTGAGGTAGCATCACCTGTAAAGAGGAGAAGGAAACCTGCATCTGAATTCAGCCCAGACTTTTCTTTCTCCTGTTGGTAGTGCCGCTGTCAGGGGAAGGAGCTGGCTTCAGAAGACTGAAATGCCAGTCCGAAACATCAATTAAGGTCAAAGAGGAACACAGCACTATTGCTTTTAAATGCTCACTGAGTTTAAATGTTAATATTGAGCTTTGTGAGATATGGGGTTGGGGGATTTATAGCCTCATGGGTTTTTGATTCCATGCCTATTACTATTTAATTAGTCATTTCTTTTACAAGAAGTTGAGCTCTGCTTTTACTTCTTCTAGCATTTGATCACTACACTCCACAATCTTCTTATCCAAAAATCTCTTAATAAATATTACATAACAACAGAAGATGATGGAAAAAGTTGTGTTCTAGTGGGGTGCACTGAATATTGGAATATTGCATTAGGCTTTACTGCTTAGCCATTACTTAGTCAAGTCTTCATTGATTTTATATATATTTTTGTGTACCTCTCCTTTCTTCTCCAACAGAGGAAGGGAACAGTGGATAAAAATCTCTGCCTAGTCAGAGCAGATACGGCTGAAAACACATTATTTGGGAATGCCGCTTCTGGATACGACCAGCCCTCATGTGCAGTTGTTCAGATGCATCCATGTCCATGTACAAACCTAAACAGACTTTTGTTTTTTTTAAATAAAGCTTGTTATTAAAGGGAAGGCTATGTTTTGGTCAGAAAAATGTTTAGCTTCAGGCAATAAAATTATTCTTCAGCTTTTAATCTTTATTTTCTATTCTGTCTCTTCAGTGCCTTAGAAACACTTCACAAAGGCAGGCTCCTGAGGTGCCAGGAGCAGGCACTGGAAAGGGGTTCAGCAAGCAGGGCCTAAAATAACACTTGAATATAGGTGCATAATGAAGAGAGGATAAAGATGATCAGAGGTAGCAGCTGCGCAAGGCAAAACTACATTTCACCAGAATTGTAGTGGTCTACTTGTGTCATAGGTTCAGTGCCATCCATGCTCTCCACTTTCTTCTGAGGCTTTGTTTCTCTATCAATCTTTTGGCAATGACAGCGGGTGCTCTTAGAACTAGTATGATGTGTCCAGATTAAGAAGAGAATGTTGAAAAATAGGAAAATACCTAATAAGATCACCAGGGGACTGGATAACCTGAATTTTACAAAAACAACAAGCTTGTTCACTCTAGCAAAAAGAAGACTAAGACTAATATTGAAAAGTATTGATGATATAAATACTAGCACGGGAGAAATGCTACTGAAGCTAAAAGACAACTCTGGCCATGAATAAACTCAGACTGGAAATTAAAGGAAGCTTTCCAACCATGAGAACAATGCGATTCAGGAACAATCTTCCTGTAAGTGTAGGAAGAGAAGCATCCTGAACTGAATTGAAGAGGATTTTGAAAAATTTCTAAAAAGGACTATATGACACTGTCGAGTACTGGAATCTCGCTTTAGTTGCTTTATCTCTCAGCTAACTTTCACTTTGGACTACCTTCTTCAAAAATTGAAGAGTTTTTAGTGCTTTTATTATAATTGAGAGCATTTTTCTAAAATGCTGGTTTACACATATATGCATCATCTCTTACAAAAGGTCATCTGGGAAGCAATTTTTGTAAAAGTCTGTCTATGAAAGCATCCATTTAACCCTTTTCATGCCCTCTGAGCTATTCTCACAGGGTTTTTTTAGTTTTTCTTATGGATAATTTGTTCATTCATAGGATTGTACCCATCTGACAGAATTGGACTGAGTTCTTTTAACATGGGAACAGTGAACTAAGCTTGCAAAACTCTGTGAATCAGTCATTCTCAATAATAGTAGTTTTCAGAAGCTTTATTTTTTCCCCCTTACTTGTTTTTCAGTATAATTCAGGTGAGCATTGTTTAAGCTCCAATAAGATGTTATTTTCCAGAAAATGAGTACTTTACTTTTAGACTGTACCTCTAACAGTCTCCAGTCTGTAACTCCAGTGCATGACCCTATTTCGTCTGCCATTGTCTCTGGGTTGCCCTTAATTATATTGATATATTCAAAGACTT
Organism: Gavia stellata; assembly: GCF_030936135.1. Taxonomy (NCBI): domain Eukaryota; kingdom Metazoa; phylum Chordata; class Aves; order Gaviiformes; family Gaviidae; genus Gavia; species Gavia stellata. The sequence continues at coordinate 44,353,275 of NC_082597.1, forward strand.
CCCATATGTAAAAGAGTAAAATGCTGCATCATATTTTGCTACTATGTTTTCCCTTCCATTTACATTTCTTAAAATGCCTTGGAATTTTGTCACAGTGCCTTCATACATATGCATGATGTGCCACTGCAGAAGACAGAACTCTTTATTTTTAGAACTTATGAAAAATGCATCCAAACTTCAAAGATGAATTAGAAATCAAGATTTCTGATTAGATATTTTGGGATTCAAATCATATGAGAACACTAGAAAGTAGAAAATAAAAAGGGTGCTATTAATGTGTCTTTAGAGAGAGAAAATATCTTGCATAAATCCCAAGCAGTCTTCTAAGCATTTGGGAGACAGGAAATAAAAAACATAAGCTAAAATGACAATTTTGCTGCCTACAGTTTGTAGCTTGTGATAGTTTAATATGATTGCATATTGTTTCTTTCCTCTGCATATTGTTTCTTTCCTCACTAAAGATGTGAAATGTCCTGGAATAATCTGTGTTCTATATGTCAGAATTCACTGAAACACAAACAGAAACAAAACGACGTAATGTCGTGATTTAAAATTTCTGTAAGCATTGTGTGCTGGCCTAAATACATTTTAGGATTGAACTGCTTTATTAATACATTTATAATAAATGTGACATTATTATTTACTCTTCACTGGAAATATTTGTTTTGTTAGCAGGTGAAAATCCACTAGCAGTTTTTGTAAAGTTGGAAATTTTTTATTAACTTTCAACTCTCTATGTACTAATTTAAAGTCTTTACAAATGAATGACTTCAATTAGGAATTTAAAATGTAAATCAAGTACCACAGCCCATTGCTAATCTGTGCTTACTAAATTTTGCAGTATTTCGTATTACAAATATTTTGTCTGATTTCTCAAAAAAAAAATAATAGATTCTGTTGTGAAACCTATTATATTTATATGTTGAACTGAAATATGGGCTACTTAAAGCTAGTAGTATAAAACCAAAAAATTACTAAATAGAAATTATTATAAATTTTGAAACATAAACATCTTGAGATGAACAAATAGAAATGACAGAACTGCATACCCAAAGGTAGAACTTGCAAACAAACGTTAACACTTTTAGCCTTATTAGTACCTTTGAGTCTTATATTTTATTTTCCTGTTTTCAAGGGAAAAATCCAAAGTTGTTAAATTTGTGAAGGTTGTAAGATCTTTGAACTATGTCCAATGCCTACAGCTTGTGGAATTCATAAGCTTCACCATTTGAAAGTGATTCACCAGTTTGGTCTTCCAGTGATTGTACAGTATGCCAGAGAAAGTCTCTCTTCTGTGCTTAGAAACTGAACCTACCACAAAACCCTGCTGTGCAGTTTACAAGCTGTGCAGCAGAACAAAGATGTCAAAATAGAATCTGTTTCCTTTTTTTACCAAAAATTTTTTCTTGGTTCAAAACTGTCCTTCTCTGTATTGGGCCAGTTCATTAACAAATAATGTTTGCCTGCCCAGAACTCTGCTCATTTACAAAATCTGCATATTACCTACAGTATTTACTTAGTTCTTACTCGTAGTTCTCATAGCTCCTCCCAAGACAAGGAAGGTGATTACTGCATACAAGAAGAATCCCATTTTTAACTACTTATAGTTTATTCTCTTTAAAGAGCAAAACATTTCAATCAGATCTACCCAAAACATAACAAATTTGCTACAATCTGCAGTTTGAGATGTGCTCAGAAAATATTGTCTTCAGGCATTCAAAACAAGAACTGTGATTATTATTGAGTGGCTAATGTGAAGAGATTATTTTAAAACATTAACTCTTCCTTTTTCCTCTGCTTTATATCCCTGCCTTACTCAATAAAAATAAAGCAAAACAAACAAACAAAAAATTCCTCACCAGACAATAAGAATGGAAAGTTTCATTTAAAGGAAGGGATGATAGGCAGGAACATACAAAAAAACCCATGTGGTTAGCCTTGAATATACCAGGCACTCAGTGATGACCATTAAAATTACTTCAAAGCAATATGCAATGCATTACTATAGGATGGGAGAAGCAGTTATTCTAACATCAGAAGTGAATTGGGTTGTTTAACATCTCGGCTTCTTGAGCACTATAGCCATTTTAGTATAATTAAATGAAGATGAGTTGGATGACTATTACTTTCCCATATTTAGAGGGCCTAGCCATGATTCATGCTTTGTGTGTAAAGTATGCAACAGAAATGTAGTAGGTCTTGGAATATGGCCAAGCGCTGTTCCATGTTTATGAGTATACAGAAATATAGAGATTTACTATGCTAGATGAAACCTATATTCCATCTAGTTTAATATAGGTTAGTACCCATCCAATATAGTATATAATGTCTGGCAGTATTTAGAATCAGATGCTTCAAACAGACATGCAAGAAATCCCAAACCAGCTTGTTGTAGAGTACTCTGTCATATGGGAAATTACTCCTAACCCTTTACTGTTGACAGTTTGGTAAGTGCCCAAAGGAATGAGACTTCGTAGCTTTCCAAGGGTAGTGAAAGGTAGTTTCAGAAGAGAATGTGGGAGAAGACTTTTAGGTCACATTGCAATTCACTTCCCAAAGGGTACATCCGATATCCCTCTGTTTACACAAAATACTTTTTTTTTCCACTCTCCTATGTCTCAGGAGAGAGAGGTTCTTGGTTGTGTATGCCTAGAACATAATCAAAGAAACTTGTTAAAATATAAACCCAAAAGGGTTTACAGAGATTTATATTACCAAAAGTTAAAAATTGTTCCTGACAGGTTCCCAAGATACAATTTCCTTTTACATTTTCAGTACTAGTTTCCATTACAAGTGAAAGTGATGGGCTCAAAATATAGCCAATTAAATTCTGTACAGCATCATTAGGCTGCAATACACAATGAGATGAACAGGTTTGCTAAAAAACAGTCCTTTATTTTCTGTGCTATTATAATGTATTTTCTTACCCAAATCTTTTAACAGTCCCGTGTTCTAATGAGACAGCCATTCTAGATTAGAATTTCCATCACTCCTAAACAGTTGCAACTTACAAAAAAGACCTGAAAATAATTGGTTATTATTCACTCCAGCTATGAATGAATAGATTTATTTGCTTCTGCTGAAGTGTTGAGCAGTTGAAGTTACACTCTGCAAACTGTACCACTTCCTTAGCCTGTTAGGTAGATGCACAGTATCAGGATCTATAAATGCATTCTAGCAAATATTTATTTTGCACTGTAATTAGCATTCTTTGTTGCTTTTTTTTTTTTGTTCTAAAAGGACAGTCTCTGCATCAAGGACTGTCTGAAGTCTTGTCTTCTGTGCTGACCCATTCCCGCATGTGTAGGTAGAACAAGTGCTGAAGAGAAGGCAAGTTTGCTGGTGAAGTTACACTGTCTTCTGAAATTGAGTAATGCAGGCTGACAAAAGCTGTTTCTATTAGGATAACGGCATACCTTAGAAGTTCTGGTGACATGTCTGCACTGAAGCGATCTGCTGGCATAGCTGTGGCCTCAGTTAGATAAGCAAAAGCGAATAAAGAGAACAGAGGAAGGAAGGGACAATTGATGAGAGGAAGGGGAGTTAAAAGTGAGAAAGGGTTTTGCTGCATAGCAAGAGAATTATGAAGGTGTAGGAGGAGGCTTGAATGATAGCTAAGTGTCTAAATTTCACTTTCTGCTTCTGAAAATCTCTTATTAATATTACACAGAGGCTGAGGTAAGATAGAGGGGAAGAATAGAGAACAGGAGAGAGAATATGTCTGGAGGAGGGATCTCAAGAGATAGACTGAAGATGGTTAATGAAGCGGAGAAATGTGATTCTTGGGGTAGAATGAGTCACACACCAGGATAAGGAAAAGGGGAGCAAAATAACAGCCATGAGCAAAGGGAAAAGGCAAGGCTAAAACCACCAAATAAGTAGAAGAAGGAACTTAGCCTTTAAAAAAGGTAGAAGTAGTTTATTTAAAAAGAAACAGATGTTAATGCAGGTTGTGCTGAAATATCAGGTGATGACAAGAAGAGTATCTGTGTCTAACTTTGCCTGCACGTAGATGCTGCTGCAGTGCACCCCAGGGTGCTGGTTCTGATTCTCCAAAATGAAGGCCTGCTACAACATGTCATGGCTTCCACTGAGGCCACACATGTAGATGTCAGGTGTAAATGCAGCCCTAAATGCCTTTTAGGCTAGTATGTATATTTCAACATAATTCACAACCTTTATTATTGGCCAGATTCTCATTTCACAGCAGGTATTACTTGCCCTTTTTTTCACAGGATGGCTTGTCACCAGAAGTGTGAGTAGGCTTCAACAGAAAGAAGCAGACTTCACCTACTGTACCACCTTTGCCTGTCAGAAAGAATTAAATAGACAAATAAATGTACCTAACTGTCATGTTTCTAACCACTGCTCTAAATGCTAGGCAATAGTCTCCTTTGGTAAGCAGAGTACAGATACCTAAGACCCCAGTATCCATTATTTCCCTGCTGTCTCACAACTGGTTTTGTAACAAGGCAAAGTGTGTGCTGTTCTCGTCCCGTGTAGAAACTACTGCTGCTAGTACTGAAGTGAGCTGAAAAGTGGGTGTACTGTAAATCTAAAAGTTCTTGATTCAAGCATTGCAGATAACCCAGTAAAAGAGGTAACGGTCATAGAGTTCTTGTTATGCTAGATGAAAAAGTAGAAAAATAAAGGTCTCGGGTATCTTTTGAGAGTTTGAGATGATAACTTCAGTGTTCTTGTGGCACAGCCGTAGGTAAGTGCTCTCTGAAGTGAGCTCTGACTGGAGGACTTAATGCTGTAGGGCAGTTCTCGTCAGCTGCAGTGTCTCACATCATAGGTCCCCACTTTGAATCCAGGCCACTCTCTCAGCAGAAAAAGCTGCTGTGTTGAGCTATTCCCATGTCACAGGCAACATGCATTTCTTGAAACGTTACGCCATCACAGCTTGGTTGCTGAAGTTGCACTAAGGGGCTACAGCACCTCCCTGAGTTTTGTTCCTTAAACTGCCCCCTGCTAATGATAAAGTCATGGGACTGGAATGTGGGGTAAACAAGCAGCTAATGAAGTAATCACCAAGCTGTAGTCAGGAATCTGCAAACACAAAGAAGAATAAACGTTCGAGTGAGAGGGGTAAAGAATACTTGTTGAATCCAAACTAACCAAAAAAGCGTCTTTACACTACACAGTTTTGACTAAAGTTTCACCTTCCGTGCAGGCAAAGGCATCCCAGTGCTTCAGCCCTCCTGATCCCTTCCTTCTTCTTCTACTGAAGTTACAGCCTCCAATTTGTTCCCATTAGCAACATCCACTGTCAGCCAGTGGCTGGCTGATACTGCAGTTCTTTGCTCTTTAGCATTTCTTCTACAAGAGCCGACAGTGTTTCAGAGAGATGACACTCTCCCTCTTTGGAGACAGCCAGCTGCCACTATATTTTCTTCTCTCCCAATGGTGTATTTTGGCAGTAGATTTCCTTTGCAGCTGTGACTACAATTTGCATTTGGAGAGTATTGGTTTAGAAAGAGAAGGTATTTAACAGAGCTAACAATTATTGTTTTCAAATCGTTGGAAAGGTGATGAAAATTCCAGTCAGTGCTTGTGCTTATGAATTAAAAACAAATATCACTCGTTGCTTCTCTCTCCTACTGAGACAGCTGATAACAGCTGAAACACAGATGCCGCATTAGCCCAGGTTTCAATATGAGGGAACTTTCAGTGGGGACTTACTTCTCAACCTAGGTCCAGGTTTATTAAACTCTTCAAGGAAAGCCGGACTGCGTGTGTGTAGGACAAGGAAGCTGCAATTGTTTCAAACTTCCAAGGAGATACGTTGGCTTTTGGTTCGTTAGGCACTCTGTGAACTTAAATGTGATGTTTTTGTAAAGGGCAGAAGAAAGAAAAAAGTACTTTTGTGTGTGTGTGTGTGTGTGTGTGTTTTAAAAGAATTAGATAATATACTTTTCCATTTACAAAAAAAGTCTTTTTTTTGTCTAGGTTTAAACAATTTTAAAATATCCTATTTATTTTTTTGGTAGCAAAAATATGAACAGAATGAAGTTCAAAACGATGTTGTTTCAAGCTTTCATCTCTTTGCTAGCAATTAATAATAAACAAACAAGAATTACAAGCTTATAATTAAAGGTTTAGTAGTTGCTGTTTGGTTTAAAATGACCTTGAAGTGGTATTCTTCTTTTCATCTTTCTTTTCTCTTTGCTGATGTACATTCCAGCAGGGCTAATTCCCCTTTTTTTCTCTAAGGGCTTTGCTGAAATGAAGGCAAAACTTTCACTTTCGTCTCTTCATATTTATGATAATCTTTTTCTTGTCACATTCTTAATATTTTACTGCATCCACTTTCATTCCATTGTGAATGTCCCTTGTGCTCTAAGTCCAATTTTCTGCTTTTACCTCACAGTGCTTAAACTATCCATTCTATTCTGCTCTGTTTTCATCAAGAACCAGCCCTTAGCAACTAGATAACAGCCTGATACTGAAGATTTCTTCTTTTCACACACTATAATACATCTTTTCTCTTCCAAAGAGATTTCAGGAGCTCATCAAATGCCTGTGCTACAGAACAATGCATCCATGTGCTTTCTCCCAAATACCTTTTCTCTTCACAGAACTTTGAAATGCTAACTTATTTATTACTCTCTTCTAAAGAGAAAGCAAACAATTTCATCAATCATGTTGAATCCTTTTGTGCTCCCTTTTTATAATGTAGGTATGATCTCTGGAAAGCTCTTGGCTGCAAGTTTTTAGAGAAAGCCAAGGATTTCTTTAATAATTAGTGCTACATTCATTATAGAGGACCAAGCTTTTGCAAGTAGTGCTGGCATTATCATTTGATTCCAGTCCTGTGTTTACATGCGTTCAAGAAGACAAAATGTCCATGCCACAAAGCAGAAACACATGTACTGAAAGGGTCTTAAAGGTCATGCTAGCCTCCTTACATCCTACTTCTGTTTTGGCTTACTATCCTCATCCTTTTCCAGAGGAATACACTTTGATTTACAGATTGCAGAGGGCAAAAAAAAGCTACCAGAGGCTGGAAACGAAGTTAAAATTATGATTTGTCTGTCCCAGTCACCTCCTCTTCTTGAGCCCATGGAGCAGCAGGGAGTGTGAACCTCTCTGCCTTATGTCATCCTCCTCATTGTCCAAGTTTAGCAGCCAAGCAGTGGTAGCACATGACCTTGGAGGATGTGTATCAATAGTGCTGAAGTTCCCCAGCTACCAGTCTGCTATGCCACACAGTGCAAAGCAGGCCACAGATCACATAATAGTGAAAATGATACTGTTTTCAGCTAAAAGTTTGATAAAGATGCATAGTTGTACACCAGCCGTGGTGACCTGAAAAGTGGGAACAGAATGCATAACTAATTTTCTTTGTTCTGCGCTCTATGGCAACAGATAGTCTTATTTTCCTATGCACATATGATCAGTAAGTTTTTTGGTTTAATTTTTAAATGGATCATGGTTATAGGTTAGGGTTCATGACCAATAAATGGTTATAATGCCATAGCTGTATATAGAGCTTCGCAATAAACAAAATAGGGGAGAAAAAAGAAAACTGAACAAACCAACAAAAAAAGCATTATCACATTGAAGCATTCAATTAGACAACATGATCATCAAAGAAAATAAGATCTGAAACAGAAAAGATTTTTTAAAATTATATCAATAAAATGTCTATACAAAGTAGAACTCTTAGGTTCTCTCGTGTTCGTTTGCTCACTTAAAACTGTTGTTTTTCTTCATGAATGTTAACAGTATAGCACTTAGTGTACACGCAGCCCTTCTTCTGATGTCCCGGTTGGACAATTAGCTCAATCAGCTAAATCTACAGGAAAACTTAATGAGACAATGTGCTCTAAGGTGTTTAGCTGCTAGAGATCTAACTGCAATGGCAGTACTGTGTTAAAGTACTGCTGCACTGGGTTGAAGAACAACATTCCTGTAACCATCCTGTAACCAATGAGGTGTTCAGAGCTGTCTAAGTTGAATTACCAGTAGGTTAAGTAAAATTTGCTCAAGTTTCTGTGCACAAACTTGAAAAACTGAATTATCCTACTTACAGGCTTTTGATGAACAGCACTTTGCCCCCAACAAGCACTGAGTCAATGGTTTAAAACAGAGAGCACTGTACTGAGCAGAAGAAGGAAGTGCTCAGAACAAAATCGGGAAACCCAGCAATAGCAACAAATCAGCCATGCCTATTAAGTAGGATTTCTATCTCCCCAGGTTGTTTTGGCAATAGTGCTAACCTTAGTTGCCCTCCTGCAGCAGTAAGTGGCTAATGAGGCAGAATGGTCTCTCAATCACTGCCTCAGTCAGAATGCTACTGCAGACTGTTGTCCAAATTTAGGGTAGATCCATCCCTTAGTCTAAAAGGGCATGATGCTCTGGGACTTTACCTGCCGTCCTAGATGAGGCACTCAGGAGGACTGCTTTCAGAATTCAGCCCAGGTATCTCAGTTGGCCTCAGTCCACCACGTTTCTTTCAAAGCTGTGCTGAACTTCCAGATGGAAGTGGGGAATATTCATGACCCAGAAGGGTCATACCATCAGACAGAGACACCAGACTGCTGTTGTCATCCTATTTATAAAAGCAGAGCAAATCAAGGTTGTGGATTTGGTTAGAGGATCCCTGATGCTGTGCATATAAATGGCCCTGCTCTCTACACCGTTGGGCTGTATCATAGCTTTAGACCAAGCTTCCCATACAATATCCAGAAGACGTGAGTACCTCAAAATGGGTTGCTCAGCAGCCAGCATGTTGAGTGAGAAGCTGCCTAATTAGCAGGGTATGCTAAAAACAGGAGTGACTCATAAATCCTGCTCCTCCTCTGAACTGTCTCCAGCACCTTCTTCAAGGTGATGTTTGTGTCCTCTCCTGAAGGCGGGCATGCAAGTCCTTTCTTTTCAAAAGCTGAACAGCGATGACTCTACCCTTTCAGAGAAGGACAAATGAATGGAGGTAGCAACATTGTTGTATGCAAAACTCAGTGATGGGAGAACTCACTCAGTGAAGGTAACCTTAGGCTGCAGTCTGTCATCTATCCAAAGGAATTCAAAGCTACAGCATGTGAGCTTTCTCTGGTCTAGACAAGAGATGGGAATGTGGCCACACCAAGCATTTCCATGAGCAAAAAGCCCAAAAGTTTTAAATTTATGAAAATCCCTAACTTACCAGTCAGTCCTTAACTTTATTTAAACAAAAAATATCCAAGTAGTTTTCTTTCTTCCTTTTGTTACTTCCTCATCTTTATTCTGAAGTTGTTTTCTCCAGTATTGCTCATGTGTGAGTTGGAAAGAACATTCTTGTGAATGGAATCCTTGCTACATTGTTCATCTACAGAAATAATTGCAGAATAAGAAATAGTTGTACTAACAGCAGAAAGTAGTGCTTATACTAATACTTTATAAATTGCCTCAGTTTACGGTTGTCAGTTGTTACAATAATTTCATATATGTATAAGGGCATCTTTTAAAAAGATGGCTTTCCAAAACACTCTAGGGAATGCATGATTATTAATCTCAAATTAGGATTTTTTTTTCCTTTTCAGTAGAAAAATGTTACAAGTTAGTTAGGAATTAATTGTCATGTAATTGATTGATAATTTTCCCTCCTGCTGTGTGCGGAAGGCTGTTGGATGACGGCATGGCATTCTCAACAGGAAGAAAAAGTATCAGTCATTATGGGACAATTAGTTCCAATTTCCACTATTTTTATTCCATGTGCTGACAAGATTGCCTTTAAAGTGTAAGTACAGTAATTAACCATAAATATCAAATAACTTTTTTTTTTAAATTTTTATTTTTAACTTAAAAAATGAATCTAAATGCAGATGCTTCCTGCGCCTCCATGCTCTTCTTTCCTGGACTGGTGACATTCATGAAACAGTAATTTTCACGTAGCTGCAATTAACAGAACCTGTCACAGTCAATCAGCTTACATTCATGGTTTTGCAGCGTTGTTCCTGACTTCAGTGCTGATATGATATGGCTGAAGAAAACCCTGAAAAATCTTTTTATCAACATCACAATTTATGAAAATTGTGTATTTCTCCACAAACCCACCAAGAAAATTCTTGGACTCAAACTGTCATGGTTTGCTTTATTGACAGTGAAATCATAATACTTGGTTAGTCACCTTATAGCAAGCAGAGTAGCATACCATTAATGCACATGTGGGAGGAATATACCTATGATGTATATATACAGAGAGATATATTTGTGTACACAAAGGTACTTTACATGTATCTGATTGATATCTGTGTGATGAACTACTAAGATTTTTTAAAACTAGAATGCATCTACCTGAAAAGTCTGAATCTTTTCTCACACAGAATTTGCAAAGCTTGATCTACAAAATTCACTTTACTTGTGAGTATTTTTGCCATTAGTACACTTGGGTGACGCATCTTAAAGCTTTAATGCCAAATACCAACTGTTTACATTTTTCTAAATGCCAGACATGTAATTTTATCATAGGATCTGAAAAACTAGCTGAGTTGTTTGCTTCTCCCACCTACCACCAAGTAATGTAGTCCAAATTTCATGTGCTTGGCTGCAAGGATATAATCCCGTGCCTTCAACTGTAACTGTGTAATCTGCAGTAGATTCTCAAAGATATAATCAACTGGTCTGTGACGTTTAGTTTATAATTGCATTCATAATGCAGAGGAATACAATCTTACTGTATTCTTGTTTTCTTAGCTTTTTGATACTGCAGGTGTTAACAGGGAGAAAAAACACTCGATGGTGAAGTTGGAATGTGGTACTCATTAAATTCAGCATATATGACTGACCAGACATTAGGGAACAGATCTTTTTCAGAAAGAAGGTGCCATTTTTATATAGTCTCTTGTCAGAGTAGAATCACACTCTGAGGTGCCAATTATCTCACAACCTATGTCCAAGACTTAACTAATCTGTGAGGTAGCACTGAATTGCACATCTCAGCTCCCCATATTTGGTTCCTTCATGCACGTACCGTCCTGCTTGTTCCTAATTAATTTTACTAACCCCATGGTTACTGAGTGCAAAAATTGGGACACATAGGAAATCTCAATAGAAGGAAAATTCAAAAGAGAGATAGTGAGTTTAGAGCTATGCCCTACAGACACCAAAACAAGAATATTAATAACATTTCTCCGTATCATTTTACAATTTCTGTTGTGTTGTTCCTTATGAATTTTACCATGTCATAGTTAATCTCTATAGCACTTTACTAGTTTATAGGCTTTATTAGAGACATTGATTGGACAGGAGCCAAATATGTGAATATAAATTGATTTTATGCAATGTACACAACAAGGAATTTATTGATATAAAGGGCTTCATTATTTGTAGGATTACTCTAAAATGATTTTGGAACAGCAAGAATTCTCTGTGGACTGTATTAGAATTTCATGCTTAAATGCAATTGAACACTAATTTTTATATGAATTCTTTTGTCTTACATGGCTGTATAAAGGAAGCCTGGAAGTAAATCCCAGGGGAGTAGAAATGCAGATTACAGCTTCAGGAAACAAGATGCAAGCGTGAAAGATGACAGAATGATCATGTGGGAGGAAATTACTGTAGTTTCTTTCTTTCCCTTATTCCTATTCATAAGTAGCTATTATCAAGGACCTCAGTCATTTTGAAGCAGCATTTGCAGTAGTAGAGGAAGACAGAGGGGTTAAATTATACATATTCTGATGCTTTGACAGGTTTGGTAACCTCACTGCTGCTGAAACATGACAACAGTGTCAACATCCAGAGAGACAGGGCTGTCTCTAGCCCCATTACCTCTAAAAATCAAAAGAAATACATGACTAAGAAATATCGTATACTTAGGGGAAAATAAGAGCTTCAGAACACGGTCAGGGAAACAGGCATTTATATAGTGAATCTATGCAAGGGACTCACCACTCTTGACTTGCTGCAATGCTCCTTGTTCTTGATTTTTTTGTTTCTCTATAAGCTGCTGTGACTCCTCTGGCTCCTGTGTGCTCTTCTGCATTGCAGGAGTGGAAATTTGAAGTGCAGTCAAAAAATTATGTGTCTTTTAGCTGGAAAGAAAATAGTGATAGCTTTACTGTTCTCATTTAAAATAACAGTGGTCTTACCAACAGCTTAAGGAGTGAGTCTGAAAATACCATTTTGCATAGATTGGTACTGGAAAATATACAGTGATTAGCTGTTGATAGATTACATATAAGACTGAGGTTCTTTCTGAAAATGTGAGCCAAAGTTTCTCTTTCACAGACTGTGCAGCGTAAGGTATTTCGGAGCCCTGTATGTTGAACAGTTCTGCCATATTTAGTAATGGGTGACCGGGAAGCTGAAAGAGAAACATGTAGATTGTGCCATGTACTGAGGAATTTGTCTTTCTCCAATGGGTTCACAGTGTCCATATTCCTCCCAAAATATTCAGATGGTTTGCTGTCCACTGGGCAGGTAATTTTCTGTGATATTATATGGTTAGCTTTGAAACATGCTTAGAGATGAAATCGTATGCTGTAATGATTTCAATTAAATAAAATGTGTTTATCATGACAGAGAACTGTGAATATTCTGTGCTTATTCTACATATATTCTATGTTTATTAGATATACAGTGAATTTAAAAAGTGAAATATGTTAAGAAGAGTACACAAAGATTTGAATATTATTTGGATATAACTCATACTCAGATAATAGGTTTTCAGTGTGAATACAAGGCTGGAAATCTTACAATATTTCATTTTTTCCTGACTTTTCAGATGCTTATTGTTGTTGCTTTGTCTGACTATTAGAGAACAACCCAGCTGAAATTCATATCTACGTACACAAAACTTCTGGATAGCTACACTATCAGAAGCACTTGAAATAGGAACTAAATGGGTGTCTCAGGAGAGAAGCAAAACATGTTTGAACCTACAAAAAAAACAACAAACCAAACATTATTTTGGATTTGGCTATCAAGTTAGTTTTTTTCAGCTGTTTCTCTAAAAATATTTCTTCCTAATTTAAGCAAATTCTGGAGACTCATACTGAGCTCATGTCTAATAGCAGGAAGATTTGTTGCCTGGTCCAGGACTGTGCTGTAGATAACTCAGTCTAACTAGGTGTTAGCTCCCAAAACTAACAGTTTTGACTGTCAAAAAATATTTCTGCCAAGCTCTCCTCTCTGCTACCTTGGAGTTGCAGCACTTATGCCTAACTTGGTATATGACTCCTTTCCTACCCCCACACTTGCTTAAACTTGGGCTCAGACGTGCCCCCCTCCCTGAATGTGGGGTCCTAATCCCTACTGACTCACCATCTCTAGGTCCTTTTCCTATTTGCAACACCATGTTCCTCCATCCTGCTCCAGGACCAGTGATGCTTCTATGGCGGGACACACTGGCATAGTCATTTCTAAAACTGAACAATAAGGTAGCTGTGGACTTTTGGGGGGAGATCTAGGTGCTTTTGTTTGCTCACTCAAGCCAGTGAAACTATTGATATGGTATTAGTAGCAAGCATTGGAAAACAGTTTTAAAGAACTAATGTACAGCTGGGATCTAGAAGGCGTCAGCTGATTTGATGTTTCACATATGGCAGCAGGAGAAATGTCTCTCCTCCACTGAAAGAGGCACAGTGGTGATTCTGTGGGGTTTTGCTTGGACATTTCTTGTGCATTGGTAGCAGCACAGACAGGACACCTGGATTCCCCCACCAAGGTTCTTCATCAGAACTTTTTTCCCCATGAAATGTTGGGCCTTTCATGTACCTTCTCTAAAGCAGTACTAAATCTGGATTGCATTGTAAGCCTTTGCAGTAGTGGTGAAAAGGCTATTTTGATATGACATCTTTACCATGACCTTCCTTTCTTCTGAAAATGTAGTTACAGCCCCATCTTATAAAAAGCCAAGAAAGTCTCTTTTCTGAGCTTGTCTTTTAAAATAAATGTCCATTACTGAAGCTAGAAAGATAACGTATTTCATTAATAGGAAGATGAATGAGTAAAAAATATATTATTAACATCCCAGAATACTTAAATCTAAGAAGAGATCATTTATTGTAGATATCTTTAGACATTCTGGTAATGTTCCCATCTTCTTAATGATGAATTAATTTCATTAAAAACAGTCTAATGGAAAAGGGTAAATTTTCAATGTGGTGTCAAACCATTCTCTGGTAACACTGCATACTTACCCTGGACATACCAGCACTGAAAGCTCATAGTTTCTTTCTCTTTCAGTGCACAGGAGCTGTAAACAAAAATGACAGAGGAACACAACTGATGTTAACATGTGACTTTTTTTTTTCCTTGGATAAGTTTTGCGATTACATTCCAAGCTGGATGTAACTGCAGAAGTGAACATGTTTGGGATGCCGAAAAGATAAGCTGCCCAGGAAATACCATTTAACAATATAGATCCCAATTTAGTACTTTGCATGCTTATTGCAGTACAGTGATCAGCTCTACAACAGTTACAGCATTGAAAACATTGAAAGAATGGTGACAACTACTTCTGAAAAACTTATACAATTACTCATAGTAACACTATATTTTTATGGTTTTAATAATTTCATTTATTTTAATTTTTAGTATGGCAGAAATATTTAAGAGGCAGCAAGGTAAAAGGACACTTTGCAGAAAATTTGTCATTAGGAGGAAGTTATATGGTCAGCATGGGATGTCTGACCTATTCGCTGTCTCACTCCACCCAGTTTGTATTCAGCTGATAAGAGGAGCAATAAGCAAAATTAAATTGTCTGAAATCCACCATGCAGAAGCAATGTCGCCAATTTTATTTCCATGGGATTAAGTATTCATGAAGTCCTTCAGCAGCTGCTATGGTATACCTGCTGTAATTTAACCACACAGAAACCATGCAAATACACTTTATTGCCCTTTGGGCCTATTTTTTTTTTCTTTTTTTCTTTTTTTCTTTTTTTCTTTTTTTCTTTTTTTCTTTTTTTCTTTTTTTCTTTTTTTCTTTTTTTCTTTTTTTCTTTGTCTGGCTTGGTTGGGTTTGTTTTTTGGTTTTTTTTGTAATTCTATCATAAATCTCCCCATGATTTGCCAGAAGATGATACACTACTCTGAGTTTTGCTCTCATTCCAAATCCTGAAAATCCCCCTTTCATGTGAATCGCTGTGAACATCCTACATCTCTCTCATTAATTTTCTCACTATTCAGTTTATTTTTCAAAAACAATTCAAAACAAGTAAAATTTTCTGGTGGGATTAGTGCCCCCACACCTTATTTTGGATATGCCTGATTGTTTGCAAAGACAGGCTGTTGCCCCTGGAACACATTCTTTCAGCTGCCAGATTTCCAGAGGCTACTCCATGCTCTGTAATCAGCCATGTCTGAAGTCTAACTCCTCTTCTTTACTCCACTTTTAAGAGTAGTTGCTACTTTACTACTCTCTTCAGAGGTGCATTCCAATGGGACTCTCACCATCAGGATCCATACCAGCACACTAAGGCAGTCAGCCAATACTCTGTACCTCCATAAGGAAATCTCTTGCTTCTTGTGAATCTCCAGAGTGCATTTGTATATTATTCAGATACTTCCTTTTCAGAGGAAATGATGTAGAAGTTTGAGCTGATACTAATTTTTGTCAGAATTTTTCTTGCATAGGAAACAATAAGGTTCCTCAAGGGTTCAAACCATCATCTCTGGATTTTCAGTCAACACTTGACTACTTCTATATAGAGACAGCAAGCATTACATTGAAGCATTCCACGTAGTTATTCATTGTTTTGGTTTACATCTGTCTTACAATGATTATATGGCACTAGTATGGATGGGCAGTGACATACAAAGAATTGGCATGCACAAGGAATACAGTCTATGCTGTGTTTTATAGAAGCATGTAAATGCTTTTATTTATGACTACAAATGTACTCTTATTTACGACTGCATGTTGCACATGCAACATGTTTCATACCTAGCACTATAATCATTGTTGTGAACTGAACTGGAAATCATAATTGAATTCTATGACATTTCATTTTTTAACCTGTAAGAAATTTTTGCTTGCAACTGCTGTTTCATAAATGGCAGATAATCTGCTAGTATTTTGTAGATCTTTACCTTCAGCGATGCACTGCAGCATTAAAGTAACCCCTTTTTTTTAAAAAGGCCAATTTAAACCTAATTATCCAGTACTCTGCAGTCTCTAATACCACAGTACTTGTACCATTATTGTGGAAAGCTGCAGCATTACAGTAATAGAAGCCATCAGATGTTACCTCTGTAAGCGAGTGGGTATGTGCTCTTCAGAAGATTCTTTACTGCAGAAAGCTTTTTCTGAGACAAGATTCTTTTTCAGCCCCTTCACACCTATTTAAAATATCAGGACAGTGTCATTGGCGTGTAAAGGTTGAAGGCTTTCTAGCAAGTCTCAAAGCATTTGTGCATGCCTCATTAGATGCAGTGACCTCTAACTGCACTAGGACTCTACTGAGGATTGTTCCTGGAGATCAGAGGAATACTCAGTTTTGTTATTTTTTACTTCTTTTCCATAAATGAAAGTGTAATGCTTCAAATTTGTTCTCCTGATATATTTTCAAAATACAGCTCCAAAACTGGAAGCAAATAAATTACATTTGCCTTAATTATTAATTAGCTGAAAGTCATCACTGCAAATTGTGTCTTCCATTACAAAATAAAATAGTCAACTGCCAGGCCTGAAATAATTAAGCAATATATTATAATTAAGCAATTTAATTTTGATTTAATTATGATATATCATACAACTTTTCTTCTGATTTAACTGACATTCATTGACATAATGCTATAAGATAAAACAGCACTAACGTTTACAGCTGATGGCTCGGCATGTTTTGCTTCATAGTATTTGGCATTCATCAGAGCATATGGAAAAAGTCTTCTAGTCTGGAATAGCTGGCACGTTATTTCATACTACACAAATTATGCAGTACATGTGTTTCCTGATTGTTATTTTGGGAGGCAAGTGGGGAAATCTTCACAGACATCGGACTTGAGCCAAAGTTCGTGGATATTAACTGGAATCTTTCCATCGACTTCGGTCTGCTTTAGATAGTGAACTGCTCCCATGTTGTTACAGGCAAATAGATAAGACTGCATGCTTGTGAAATATTTATGGAGCTGTATCATATACATATTCTGTGTCAACATCAACGTGATTTTATATTAGGCTAGAGATTGTGAGGGCAAAGGCAGAAGCGATGGGCAGGCAGGGAATTCTGCTTCATTCACTGCTGAATCGATAAAATTGCTGCAAAATATCCACCAAATTGCTTCTTCAGAACAAGGCCAACCCCCTGTTTAGTTAAAATTTTTTTCATCAGATGACAGTATTGGAGAACAGCTTCTATTCCAGACTACACTTGTGTGCAAACCCCTGTTTAATGACAAGAATGATGGGGATGATTTCAAGAGGTTTCTTCTGCCTGCAGTCAGGTCTGTGCCTGCAGGTCTTCATGACTGCGGGCTTATGGAAGTAAAGTTGAAGGACGAAAAGCCAATCCTAATCTTGATTTAGTGATTTGAGCACTCTCAGCAACATCTATGAAAACAGTCACGTAATGCAGGAAAGCTCATGATGCATCATATTGCATGCAGTCAGATGCTCTTATGCCCCTTTAATTTTGATGTGTTGCCTTTTTTCCTACAGTGATGTTTACATTTCTCAGCAAAAGGTCAAAGGCCAAATGTCTTTTGGGGCTGAGAGCAATTGTACACTCAGAGCAATAATGAATGTTTGTTATCTCTCAAACCCTTTCTCCCTCTGGTTTTCTGAAGAAAAACAGAATGATTATTCAGATCAGTCATATTGAGGATGTGGCAGAAAATCAGAACAATGTGTTCAAGACCAATATAAACATTTCAGCCAACCTTCTTGTGATATTGAAATTGCTTTGTGTATCTCATCTCACCTTCACCCCACTGGCTCAAAAATCTTTGCTTTGTAGTGTATGCTCAAGTAAAGGTATTGCAAAATGCCCGTTAAACAACATGAAATTAAAAATATGCTGATGTGGGATTATGTTTGTGACAGCCTCTCAGATATTTCAATATGGCTGCATTTAGGTACCCTACAAATGTCGTAGCTTCATGAATACACCAATGAGACATCTGAATAATTTAAGAGAATATTGTCAGTAGCAAATGTCACACAAAATAACTGGAAGGAAAATTGCCTTCAAAAAGTGAAGATAAAAATGGATGCAAACCAATTTCTGTTTCATGTACAACTTGCTTAATTAGGAAACAATAGGTTATTACTTTGACAGGAAATCTTGAAGTGTTTTTATTATATCCTTATCATTTAATTTATTTTCTATAGAAACTTTGGCTATCATCCACACCTCTGTAACTCTCATAGAAAAATAATTCTGTAAATACACTGTGAAATTTGCACATAGGGAGCAGTTATTACCCAATTTGCTTATACTTTCAAAATTGAAGAGCAAAATGTAAATCTACATGAGAGTTTTACAGGAGTTTTGAGGTTTCAAATTCAGCAATTTAAAATGCAACACCGTTGGAGAAGAACTCTAAGCAATAAAATGATTCTGGCTGAAATTAACCCTGCAAAAGACTTTTCTCTTTTGTCTAATAAATATTTTATGAAGAACATGAAGCAATATGCTGATGCAGTCATATTTACCCAGTAAGCCTGAACACCAAGTGATATTCTGCCTATTTAGTCTTCTATTGATGAGAGATCCATTTCAATGATTTTAAATTATCTTTTGGTTTTTTTGTTGTGTTTTTATTATTCCAACAGCTTACCCAGGGGTTAAAATGGTGAGTGAAAGTCATCATGAGGCCCTGGCAGCACCACCAGCTACCACAGTAGCAGCAGCCCCTCCAAGTAATGTCACTGAGCCAGCCAGTCCCGGAGGAGGGGGAGGAAAAGAAGATGCATTTTCTAAGTTAAAAGAGAAGTTTATGAATGAACTGAACAAAATTCCACGTAAGTAAAACTTGATTGATTAAAAAGCTTCTGTTGGCAGGTTAGATTTAACTTGACATTTTCTTCTTTATCATTCATTTAGACAGCATACTAAACATTTTCTAGTCAAAACTAGAAAAATCAGAAGATAAACCTGGTTTAGTAGGCTCCTCAAAATTAATTGGAGTAGAAAAAATAGGGTCGAATTTGAGTCTATTCTTGATATGTCAGATTGTCTTGTTAATTTTTACTGATGAATTATTGCTGAATCATCAAAACTGGAATGGCAGAACTTCACAATGGCCATGGGACCAATAAGCAAAATATATCCTAACAGTAAGACTTAGGGTTTCATGTTAACGACAAATGTGCATGGGCATATTACCTTAAAGCAAAATTTGGCCAGAACTTATAAATATTGAGAAAATAAGGAAACTGTGTATCTTTGGGGATTAGAAAATGTAGAAAAAGTCGGAAAATGGCTTTTTAACAAGGAAATAGCTCTAATACATCATTAATGTGTGAAGATTAGCCATTCTTTTCCCACTCAGTAACTGTGTTAGATCAGCCATTGAACGTTGTCTGCATGAGTTCCTGTACCTATGCAGAATGCTTTAAAAGTACCGATGTCTATTTCTGTGAAGTCAATAGGGTTAAAGTCAGCAGGGTTCTCTTGGTCTGTGCTAGAAGGTATTGATTCAAAGTTGTGGCCTCAGTGTGTATGTATACACCAGTATTAAATATACAACTAATTCAACATTGTCAATGTTGACATTGTTTGTTACTGACAGAAAAATTTCCTAATGATACAAGCAGATAATTTTGGCACTTTTGTAGACATGAAGGTGAAGGCTGTGTGTGTATGTGTGTTTTAATAGCAGGCATTAGACAGACATTCAATCTTTAATAATTTTTACTTCAGAAGAATAAGTAAATGTAAAATATTTTCAGGGAAGTATCATAACATATAGAAGAGTTTTCATTTTTAGAAGGTTATCATTTATGTAAAGAAATGTTGTTTGACTGACAGAGACAGATAACAAATTAAAATATTAATCAATTTTTTATCTCTGAAATGGATCTTGGGAATCTTGCAGATGCAGTTTTTGCAAAATTGATAGCAAACAGCCTTGCTCTGTCACTCGAAATTCTCACTTGCAAGAATAGAGGTGTTACAGTGGTAAGAAGTCCGTATGTCATTAGTTTGGTAATCTGCACAGTCCAGTGCAGACCATACTGAAATGAAATTGCCTGATGATATCATGGGAAAAACAAAACTACAAGAAGAAAAAAGAAGAGGAAAAAAGAAAAGACAAGGCATTGAGGAAGAAACAGTCAGTATTTGAAACATTTGCCTTTTAATTTTTATCGCACCATGCTATGTAAATTAAGTACATGACACTTTTATGTAGATATTCTTTTATTTTTAAACTTTGATTTTAAAATAGTGAAGGCCTGAATGGTTTCCAATATGAGGAACTCTGTAATTGGTAGGTCTAGGAAAAGGTCTGTAGATAGAGAGAAACTTTGAATGTACTGCGGCATACTTTTTTAAAACAACAATGAAACAAGTGGAAAGTCCAATCTAGGGAATCTTTTTGAATAAAACTTTTCTTTTTTTTTTCTGTTCATGCAAAAAAAAAGAACCTACTATTACATTATGAAAGTGCTTACTGAGAAAGTGTACTAGGCTATAAGACAACTTATTTATTATGAAATACATTATAGTATCTGTAAAATATGGTACCTTATGCTGATAGTGAGACGAGAACATACTGGCCCCATTTAAGAAATCTGGACTGTTATCCAAGATCGTGCAGTAATTTTGTGGTGGAGTGGAGAGATGGACCTGGGCTAGTCACAAATCACATGCCAATTGTCTGCTCTCCTTCTAGAGGCTGCAAATGTGGTTGGATCTTCCCAGCATCTTCAACAATATTGGGACTGTTTAACATGACATTCTGATGTGTATATTTATTTCTTTTTAATTTTGCCATTTCAAGAAGAACGTTGAATGTTCATTGCACTACAAAGGGGCAAAGGGCTTGAGTGTGGTTTTTTTGAAACATTTAAATATTAAGTAGTACCATTGACATTTTGGAGCATTTTATAGCCCAAATAACTTTAGTTTTTCCCATTTTCCCCAATAACAAAAACTATGTGAATGGACTGTAATTGACAGGTCTATATGTGTTTCTCATTTATAAACTAAAACAAACAGATCACCAAATAAGTTTAAGTAGGCTGTCTCCAAAATATTGGGGGCAGGAGGGGAGAGGAGACCTCATTTCCCTATCGGGGATTGTAGCATTTTCTTACTATTTGTTCAGTTTATGTCAGTAGGGAGTTGTCAGTGAGGTGTTGTTAGCCTATTAAAAAGCTGAGGATTTAATTGTGGTAGAAGAGTTGTCAGACTTTACCTCTTACAGCTGGTTGCAAATTTTTTGAGAATGTCTCTTAAAACAGAGCAGAATGTAAATTTGTTCCAATCAAATCATTTTTATAGTGCCTTTCTGGGAATTTCTTGCTGTGTGAGAAACAATGAAGATGGTGAACGGGCCGCATTGGGACAGCACAGATATGTGGGTCTAAGAACACTTCCGAGACCATGGACCAGGTTTTTCCTCTGGTAGATTCAAACTGAAGACTTGACCCCAAGTCTCACACATGGCAGAGGAATGCCATAGGCAGCAAGTTGTCTAACCTTTGCAGATCAGTGACAAGCCTGTTTTCGAGTTCATGTACTTTCTCATTGAAAACTTCCAAAGGTCTCGTGTCCATCCCCACATGACAGGGAAGGCTTTGAAAGCTCAGTAGTTACTGCAAGAGGATTTTTTTTTTTTAGTGCTGTGTTGTCTATGTGCAAGACAGAAATAATTAAATGTTTTAGTTGTCTCTGCCTAATATGTATGCAGATGGAAAGTAAGTCATCATGATTTAATGGATGTATAATAGGATAGAATGTACCCATATTGTGAAAAAGCTCACCTGCAATCAACTTGGTTTGAGTGATAAAAAAGCCGAGCCATAGTAGGGGCTAATTTTTCTATAACCTCCTCTTTCTGTTTTTTATACAAATTACATAATATCAAGTCATGCTTATATTAAAAAGACCCATTCAAATAGTGGAATACATGATGACAAAAATAAAGGTACAGCAAACTACACCCAGCTGAATAAATACTGTTCCTTCCATGTGGTTTATAATAGAACAGTCATCTTTTTAAAATAATATGTTTTGTAGAACACATAGAAGTCACAAGTTAAATAATCTAGACATACTTAACTAACTAAAAATATCAGGGTACCCGTTAAGATTTCACGTTGCAAAACTACAAGATAAGGTCTGTGCAATTTAAATTATATTGATGTTTCCTCCTGTAATTTATGCACCAGAGAAGTCTTGTTTTGTGAAAAATGGATTAATTTAATAGAATGAGGAAATAAAAGTTCCAAGAAGAAGAGAGGGTCCATTTGTATTAGTATACATTTATTTCAAGAGCAGTGATGCAGTATGTAAACCCAGTTAAAATTTTGATAGATACAAGCAGAAATTTTTTTTTCATTGATTTGTATCTCTTTAAAGTGGAACATACTCCACATTTTGTGGCAGGAGAGTATAGGCTTCCAAAAGCACACAAATCATTCACAATGGCGATGTCCTAACATATATTTCACTCTGGGTAAAGCAAGTGGGATGATTTTATTACAATGAGTCATACAATTAAAGTGCAAGAATCCTGTAAGGTTACTGAGGCATAACTGTGAAGAATTTTTTTCTCCGTTATGTAAATCCCAGCATTTTGGTTGTGAGTGGCTGATTTGCATAATCACAGTACAGTTATTTTTCCATAACGGCACTGTGTATAAAAGTCACTCTATCTTAACTGGTTCTTATACTTTCTATCCTAATTTATCTTTAATCTTCAGAATTTTTAAGCTGTTTACCAGATGGAGAAAAAAGGCACTATCTCTGCCTTTACACTTTGCATTTTAAATGTAGTAATTCCAACACCTGAAAAGGGGGTAAAACAAAGCAGATGAAATGGCATTTATGCTTCTGAAAACAAAATTGCATTAGAAGACTTTAGAAGATATATTGATTCTTTCCTTCCTCCCTCTCACTGCTCTTCCGTCTGGGCCTTCGTCTACAGGCTAGGAAAAGATCTGCCATACAAGTTCTAGCAAGAGTATGGGAATGCAAGACAACAACAGCTTTTGGGCGGAGGCTTTAAATGTCAAGATACTGATACTAACCATAAAAAATAAAACTTAACATCAATCAGCATTAGTTTACTTAATAAGCATCTTTGTAAAAGCAAAGTGATCTTGATGTGTTTCCTAAGAACACATTCCTGTATGAACAGACCTCATTCTGCCAGTAAGGTAAATAAAACAGCAAAAATCCAATAAAACTCCAGCATACATCTGACTGAATAATGATACTCTGTTAATGCTTCTCATATAATCTTGCATAGCTGTAATACTGAATGCATTGTATCCAGGATACTATCATTACCTCTTTAATAGGAAGTTATTGCATATTTCTAATGCTCTTTGCTGTCTTACATTGTAATTGGATAAAAAATTACATTTCCATACCGACCTTATTCTGAAATGTTTGGCTGGCTTGCAGCTCCATTTGGTCTCAGTAGCTAGTGCTCAAAACTGCTAAATTTGATTCATTGTGTACGACTGACTGATAATCCCCCAAACCAGGAGCTCAAAACTGTGTGATGATTCAGGCTAAAACCCGATGTTCTGTGCAGGCCTGTTTCACATTCTCTTTGCAGATATTCAGAGAAAGGTTTATTTACCTCTCCTTGGCTTAGTGAATAATTGTCAAAACAAAATGGGACTGGAGGCTATAGAGGAAACTGTAATAAAAAATGTAAAAATAACTGTGAGACTAAGGTCTGGGTTAATTCTAAATAATAGCTTAGTAAGCTGAAGTACAGACTTGAAGAAATATTTGGGTAAATTAGCAAATAAAATAAGTCTGGATTTATATGTTTAGCCATTTAAGTTGAAGTTTCAGCCTTCAGCAGTCATCCTAGACAGACCTTATCATTCAGGGGAGACCTTATTGCTCTCTACAACTACCTGAAAGGAGGTTGTAGAGAGGTGGATGCTGATCTCTTCTCTCAAGTGACAAGTGATAGGACAAGAGGAAATGGCCACAAGTTGCACCAGGGTCGGTTTAGACTGGCTACTAGGAAAAACTTCCTCACTGAAAGGGTTGTCAGACACTGGAACAGGCTGCCCAGGGAGGTGGTTGAGTCACCATCCCTGGAGGTATTTAAAAGATGTGTGGATGAGGCGCTTAGGGACATGGTTTAGTGGTGGACTTAGCAGGGTTAGGTTAACAGTTGGACTTGATCTTAAAGGTCTTTTCCAACCTAAATGATTCTATAATTCTATGATTTCTTTCTCCCTGCTGGTCTCTGCTTTTCTGTCCTTCTGTCTTTCTTGATTGACCAGCTGGGGTTATATTAAGAGTTCTTATTACCCTCTATATAGAGCAATAAAGTTTATTTCTGAATTTTTCATTCTTATTTGGCATCAAGATTAGCAAGGAGATATTACTGAATTTTGTCTATTATTAGAATATTGAGGATTTTGTGCATGGGGTCTTTCTGAAACTTAATTTATATGGAGCTGCCAGCTTGATCATTTGCAGAAAATAAATTCAGGCTGTTCATTTCACTGCTTCTCCGAATGTTTCCTGGAGTATAAGTGTCACTGGCACAGGGAAGAAAGGGCACGTTCTTTTCTAAGTTCATAAAAAAGAAGCAAAATGCTGATAATAGAATGCTTTCAGATTTCAAAACTGGATTAATAGAGAGAGACAAATACCATAAAATTACAGTAAAGTTCTCAGCAATAGCTGTTCTTTATATTTCCATGGCACATACCAGTGTTTGTCATTGCCTAAGATCTTCTTAGGTTAGCCAGAAAAAAATTGAGTCTTTGTTTGAGAGGCCTTCCTGTCTAAATATAAGGCAAGGAATAGCTGCCTGCCTGCAGAAAATGAGGACTGTGTATACATGTGTTCATATAGAGATGTATATAGATATGTACCCACATATATTTGTCAATACAATAAGCAGTGATCGCAGCTTAGGAGCAGTCTGACATTAGCAAACTCTGTTTATGTATCCTGGCAAAGAGGACTGGTAAGGAGAGATTTAGAGGAGAATAAAGAAAGAAGTTTCTTGATATTTAGGAAAGTCTGAAGAACAGTGCTGGAGGAAGCGGGAGGGCATAAATTCAAGTCTTCTTGTTTCCCTTCCTATCATCAAATCATTGGCAGTTGCTCATGCCAAGCAAATACATGCAGCTTTACACTAGGAAAGAAACAGGGGAAATCAGAAATAAAGATTTATTTTGGAACACAGAACAAGTACAAGAAAGAGCTATTACAGTACAATAGTAGAGGGAAAAAAATATTAATTCTAATATAGCAATTTAAATGCAAATCTCAGATTACTTTGTTTTCTCCCTGAACCCCCCAGTCCCAGAGTTCAGTGATTGCATGAAAACTTCAGAATTTTTTTTTTCATTAACTAAAAGTTTTCTAGATCACCTGCTGGTGGGGAAAAGCTTGAAAATACTGTCCACACACATCCCGAAGACACAAAATTCATGAGACAAAGAGAAACAATTCAACTCCATTATTTTATAATCTCCTAATATGAAAATACCTTCATTATTTTTAGGAGACCAGCATATTTTGAATACTTGAAATTAGGAGTCCTGAAAATACAGCTTTTAAATCCAAAGTATCTAAATAGATATTGAGGGGTGGAAGAATGGAAGTGAAAAACTCATGAAGCAGAACATGGATGAAAATCCTTGTCTGGAAGATCACATGGTCTGAGATCCTGCCAAATTACACTCTTGATATCTTAATGATTGATTCTGGCATGAAGAAAATTTTTACAATCCTTAAGTTATTTTCATATGCCTTCCTAGATGGGATCCTCTTAATACGTCCTGTACTTAAACTTTTGGATCCGTGACAGCTGCCAGTTTGATCCTCATACAGGATGGAGCTAGGAACCTCAGGCTATTAGAGGCACAAGCTGCTCTAGCATGTCCCAAAAGTGCTGCTGCAGACCATAGCTTGATCCAGCACCAGCAAGCACACATGCTCACCAGACAGTTACACGTGCCTTCCGATCCAAGCAAGCTCAGCCCACACATCTGACACACTTAGGTCTGAGAGAGGATCCTATTCCTACTGTGGCCATTATCTTGGCTCCTTGGACAAGCCAAGGAGGAAAGGAGAAATCGGAAGAGCAGAGTTCTACAACTTGAACCAGAGCACCAGCTCCAGCACCCTCCACCCCCAGCACAGGGGGAGCCTGTCGCTCGTTAAACCCATGTTTTCTTCTACGGCACCTTGAGAATGTGCTGCCCCGTGTGAAAGGAGATACTGTCTCTTAGCCAGAAGCACAGTGGGAGTGTAACCTCAGTGTCAAAGAGAATTATACACTATTGATTACATGTGTCTGAAACATTGTTTTCAGAAACAGTAGTTGGCTTTGAGTTGTATAATCTGGAAGAAAGGGAAGGAGAAGCGAAGTTCTGTAAAATACATGATGGTGAGACCATTTCATCAAAGTATAAGAAAACAAAAAACCCTATTCAGATTAACTTTTACAGCCATGGGGATGAAATTCATCTATAGCAGAAACAGGGGTGAGCACTTACCTTTGGTTTGGTGACAGGGTTTTAACAAGGGGTGCCAGAGTACCCCCAAGGGTCTCCTCTAGCACATAACTGCGATTATTATTTTATATGTTACAACGACCCTGGTAGGTATTTTATTGCACTATAGATATGTCAAGTTGTGCCAGTGCCTTATAAATTGAGTAGCGAATTCAATTTACAAGCAGAAAACTGAACATGGTTGCTGACTTCCTTTCAGTACTGGGAATGTATCTTAAAATTTCATTACTTTGTGTGAGGGAAAGTGCACAAAAATTATGTTTACATGCATAAAATAAACACTATCTTTGCTAGTCTTTTTCAAACTTTCCTGCAGATGAAGTGTCTACAGAAATTACCCATTATCTGTTATAATTCAGTTTGTAATCTTGCTCTGAAGATGCTCTATAAAGAGAGTTCATGGAACGATTGTTCTAAACTTAAGATTGAGAAAACATTTAAAGATTGATTCTCAGCAGTGTACTGAATAAAAGAAAAAAAGCACTTAGGACTATGGTTAATAGATTTGCTTCTAAAAAGTATGGTATAAATGGGCAATGAAAATATAGGAATTACTGTTAAGATTGATATTCCATCCTTACCTCAGCTACTTGTGCCTAGGCACTGTGGCAAGCTGGAATATATTCTCTTGCATTTTTGTAAGAACCACAAGTAGATAATGAAGCCTCTGTTATTCTGAGGCACTGTTGTAAGTTGGCACAGATGAAGAATAGAATGTCATTCTTTGTTGTTATTGTTAACCATTCTACTTAGAACTGGGTGAGTTTGCTGCTGAGAATTATCCAAACTAAAGTCTTCCCTGAGGGATTATAGATCCCCGTAGGTCCATAGCATCCTTTCTTGCATTCCTTTTATCTTTTTAGATTTGGCTTGTATTTCAAGCAAGATCTTGAACCGGTCTAGATCTGAAAATCTCTACTTCTTCCAGAACAAGCAGCCAGTTTGCAAGAGCTGTGGAGGTGGCGTTGAATCTTCAGAAGGATCTTGGTATAGGTAGACTTTTCTCTGACTCCACAGAAGGAAGCTGTGCTGCTGAACTTGAATGACTGCCTCATGAAGGCTGTGTTCCAGCTGGCAGCTGAGCCAGCCATCTGCCTACTCCTGTGCAGGTTTCTGAATCTGAATCTAATCTTAATTATCAACTTCAGCAAGAGTTTCCTAATTTGCTCACAGCCCCTATATCATCTGGGGGCATGTTTCAGTACTGTAGCTGGCACTGTTTCCCTATTGCAGCAAGAGCTGCCAAAATGAAAGATGAGGTTTGTCCTTTCAGATGGGAAAGGCATTTCAACCCACACCTAAAAAGGACCTCCAGAAATGTTCAGGTTTTCTACACCTAGCTTTTAGGAACCAGGCTCTGGGAGTCAAAGTCACAAATCTAAGTTAAATGCCTTGCTTCTCTTCAGAATGACACAGGAGGCTCAGGTTTATCCAGAACGAAAAACTGGAGGGAGATGTGTCTGAAATGGTACTGATCTCACAGACTTTGATATCTAGGAAAAGCCCTAGGCTAGGCCCTTGTAACAGACAGATTCACAGCCTGAAAACACTTTCCCTGGACCTAGACACCTGATTTCTCTCACTTTGAGAGTGATGGGTTCACTCTCTTCAATGTACAATCTGACGAAGAGCAAGGGAACTCACTGGACAAGAGACCTGGCTGAAGCACAGCATATGCATTTTGCTGTGAAATGCCACTGGACAAAATAAGCAAATAACACTGGGTATTTAGGGCTCCTTACTCTTAAACAAGTGTCATACACCAGGCTACAGAGTCTGACCCCATGAATCCTGCATTTGTTTCCTAGCTGTTTCTGAAGGAAAGGCAGATCCCAGTTAGTTTTCTGGCTTGAGCCCTTGATTTCCTTTAGTCTCAGGAAGACCAGGAACTCAGGTATTTTAGGCTGCAGCCTGAATGATATTCCTCAGCCTTTGCTGGCAGCTCCCGTGTTGTCAGTTCAAAGCAGCCATACAAACCATTCATTTGACACAGTGGAGTAGGGGTGGCAGTTCCTTGAAGAGGAAGGGAGGACTATCCTAAAGCTGGTGAGCTGCCAATAGGATTGAAAGTCATTTCGACATGAGAAGCTTTCTCCCCCTAGAGCTGTGTCAGGACTATCCCCCATAAGGATGTACTTCCAGGACTAGAACAGGCATCAGATTTTTTTTTACTGGAAACAATTTATAGAGAGGTAATATATTCTTCACGTAGTCAACAATGTTGATGCTAATTTTTATACCTTTCTTACATATATTTTATGGTTCTTCCTGACCACAGTTCATTTAATTTTCTATTTTCCTTCTGTGTTATTTCATTTATGTATTTATTAACACTTTTATCCTAGCCAGAGCTCACATGAAAAAATTGGCACAAGCAATATACTTGCTACCGCAACATTCAGACTTGTTTCTTCTTTAGGTTTCAAACCTCACTTCTCCTCCAAAGCCAGCTATTTTATCATGTTTTCTAAGTCCTCAGTAGTCAATTTTCAGCAAACACGTGCTCTAAGCTGGAATATAGCATTTCAGGTCTCAGCCCCAGAGTCAGTTATTTGTCATATGCCATGGGTGCAGATTTACTTGCAGCATGGGCAAGGGAAGGAGGACAGAAGAAGGAAGATAAGGCAAGCTTACTATTCATAAATTTCAGTCTAGTGTAGCATTTTAGATTACAACTCGGTGATGGTAATCACTTTATAGGAAACTGTTACAGAATACCCATTTCTAAGCTCTCTTCCCTCACGAAATATTTGTTGATGAGTTTTAAGTCCTAGGACAGCAACGTGGCTAAGACGACAGAAAATAGCATGGGGATGGAGAGGACCATTGGACAAACAAGAAAGCTTAATATTACCTGAACTCAGGGCATAACATTAATGATGAAAAATAGCATGAAAAAATGTCAAAATTGACCTGACTGTTCTGAAACAGCTATGCATCTATTTAACAGTGACCGTATGGTACAAAAATACTTATGCACACTTCTTTTCTTGGTATAAATATAGGTATGTAGGAAGAGACAAAATGGAAGAGGGAAACTATTTACAAAAATCTTTTTTCTATTCAGTTAATGTACTAATTGAAGTGTTTAAACTGTGCAACACCCTTGATTTGCAACAGCTCATTTTTGTTAGGAACCTACTGACAGCTGGGCTTTGATTCTGCAAAGTGTATGGATCTGCCCAACATCACTACTACTTCTCACTGCCACCTAGAATAAGAAAACTAGCTATATTTTTACAATGATCATGACAAGAAGCATTTTTCTTCTGTTGAACTGAATATTTATCCCAGTAATTCTGGTAGAAAAAGAACAGAAAATCTATCCTCTTCAAAATCAAACAACCAATCCTCTAAATTGTGTCCACATCGGTTAAAATTATTTGTGATACCAAATCCCTGATGACATAGCAATGCTAGCTGAACCCTGCAGTGCAGGATGAGTGCAAACTGGTGAACAATTTTTTTCTTGTTTTCAAGTCTTTTTCTTGACTGACCTACACCACTCCTCTAAATAACATGAAAGGCAACGAAGTACATTCTTACTTGATATAGCCATGCAGGTATAACCTGGGTGTGCAGGCTGAGTTCAGGTACTGAAATGATACACAGCAGATTTTAAAATTTCAGAAGGTACTAACCTTTAAGCTCCTGAATAGTCCATCAAATTAAATTTGTTACACGCAAGTGGTTTGGAGGATCAAGACTGTAAACATTTCCATTTCTAATACATGCTGCAATTTACCTGATGAGCTGCTACATTAATTCATATTTTAACATAAATTAATTTTACTTTAGTTATGGTTATTTTAAAAGTTTGTAACTCTACAAATAATGTAATTTTAGAGACATGTACCACACACACGTATAATGGTAGTAGCAAATTTCTTTTCAGACTTTCATAAATACAGTGTAATTTTTTTACCTTCCATTTCATTTTAGTAGGCTGCTTGCTGAGAGTTGTACCCTCTTTTGTCACATGGCTTATTATCATAACACACATTTTCATGATTGTTGTCAAAAAAAGACGGCATTTAGGGCAGTTGTTTAGTTTAAATGATCAGTAGAGTGCTACTTTGAGATCATTTGGGACGGTGGGGAATGAAATTTTCCAATGGAAGCTGTTGGAAGAATGTAATTACCTCACTTGGGATTTGGGCCAACCCTGCAAACATCCAATTTCCACAGAAGTGATTGAGGTTCTTTCCATTTAGTTTAATGAGAGTTGGATGGGGCTGTAAGGCATTACAATCCTTTTGGGAAAATCCCTGGGGATCTTTCATCACCACAAAAGCTAAGGACATTGGTTTTATGCCTCCTCCAAAGTACAGCAGCCCTTGTATCAGCATGTCTCCACTGCTGTTCCTCAGCATTACCGGCTCAGGGGGAAGCAGGCCACTGCGGTGCTGCTTTCTATGCCTGAGAGGGATCCAGGATACTGGCAGATGATGTTGTTTAGATTTCTTCTGGGTTTAGGTCATCCATGAGCTTTAGTGAGTTGTTCAGCTCTTTGGTGAGTGTACTGGATTGCTGTAGCAATGAGCAGGGAGTGAATATGATGCCTCACTAATTCCTCCCTCCCTTCAGCTTTGGCACTGAGAAGCATCTGAAAGTCAGCATCAGACTATCACAGGGTTCAAGATTTTTTCAGTGGCTGGACCCCAGCAGTACTTTAATCCTTGCAGACAAAATTATAGGATTGCCTCCAATGCTACAGATAGGTCTCTGTTTGGGCAGTCTTCTTTAATCTTTCCCCTGGTATCAGGAGGAATTATAAAGTGCTAGGAGCATACATCATATCAGTCATGTATGCTAAGATGGATCACTTTTGATAGATTAGCAAATGCTATAATGCCTCTCTGTTTCAAAGTTGATTTTGCTTTGGTAAAGGTAAAGACGAGCTATAATACACTTACATCAACATGGGACTAAAATACTTTATGTCCATGCTTATGGTTGTTGGGGAGTGTACTTACCATCCAGTTCCCAAACTTAATGAGACTATACCCAAATTGTGAGGGTGTTGAATTACAGCAGTTTGTTACTCATTCGGCATTGTCAGAATGAGGGTTGGGAGCCATTAGGAAACTGAAGTGTCAGTGAAGATTCTTGATGTAGCAAAGCAACGCTGATATTCCCTGCTTTCCCACAATATTTTATGGGGCAAGGAAAATGAAGGGGTTTTGCATCAGTATTGTGTTTATACTGACATTTGTGGAGTGGAGAATTGAGAGCTGTAAAATATCAATGTTCCTGTCCTGATGCTAGGTGAACTTAAAATTGCCTTTTCTAATGTAAAAAAATAAAAATATCAGTGATTCTTTCTTCAAGAAGGTGCAACATTTGCTTCCACCAGACAGGTGACCATTAATGACAGTATATGTCTTCACAATCTCCATGTCAATAGGTCTGATGTTATGAGAATTACTATTACAGAGCATGTTGACGAGATGAATGGCTTGTAAGCATTAGAGGTCACATCTGTGATCTGAAAGTAAACGATAACCAATTTGTGACTTACAACTCCAGTTCTTCTCACCGTCTTTCATCTATTGCCTCTTTTCCTTACTTTTTCCTGGTTCCCTTATCACACAGCACCTTCTCCTCTCATTTACACTTTGTGCCTCTCCAGAAAAAAAAACAGTTTTGCCATGCTAAGACTTTCATGGAGAATACAGTTACAGGAGGAAAGAGAAAAGTTAAAGCCTCTGAAATTTTTTTGACATATGGCTGAGAGAGGCATAAGGCTCCCTGCCAGTGCTAGTCTCTGCTCCGTTCACCAGGCTGTCTGCCATAGGATACTTCTGATGAAAAAGAATAAATATAAAACAATATTCCTCAATTTTTCCCTTTACTTCAGACAAAGCTTGCTAAGAAGGAGTGAAAAGCATTCAGCTAACATTTTAGCAAAACAGACTGAATAGTGATGTTTATGTTTTAGTAACTTCAAGGCTAATGTACTGTAAAATGTACAATTTTTTCTTGTCACAGTGGCAAAAGTCATGAGGATAGGACTAGCTGGCTTTTTGCTCAAGACTAACAGGGCTCCTGTCAGTGGTTTTTCTTTACCCCACGAATATGTTGCGTTCCTGCACCGAACCATGAACTGGAAACCTGATATCCCTGCTCAAGTGTTTTCTAACTGCTACTAACAATGCTACTAGTTGGACAAGAAACATTTTTGGAAGGAGAGTCAGAAGAGAAAAGCATGTTGCATATGACCCAGTGAGATCAACGGCAGTCAGCAAAATTGTGTGTGACCTCAGATAAGGATCAACAATTGAGACAAGCCAGGATAAATCACAGTATTGCCAAGTTTAGAGAGAAGCCAAAGGAAAATTGGTTACAGTGCTGCCTTCCAGAAGGTTGTTTCCTGGCACAAGCTGGCTCAACTTAAGGCATGTGAGGCTGATTAAATAAGTACTAGCCACTGGCAAGGGGTATGCCTGTCAGAAACAGCTTTCATAAAGGGATAAAAGGGCTGTCAATCAACATATAGTCTATAGGTTGGCCATAATTAAAATACTTTTACTAGAGAGCTGTTTAATAGGGTTTATTTTGGGGGTGGTATTTTTAACTCTTCAGTGGTTGAATCTGTGGAAGCCACTGCGGAGACACTGGATCTCTAAGCCATCAGCAGTGAGGTAAACGGCAGTTAGCTTTGCTCCAGGGAAGGATTTCTTCTTTCATCAAGTGTCACTTCTACCATGATGTGCCCGAATAAATATAACTAGCTTCACTTACTTTAGTGGAGTCTCCTGGGACAACACCACTAACATGTTATTTATTATTTGGGATGGGTTGAATACTAGTCACAGCATAAAAATATTACCTTCCAAGCTTACTGCATATTGCAGGTGATGGAGACAAAAACTTTATGCTTATTAAAGAACTATTTCACCATAACAATAAAATTTATTGGCCCATTTTTACCTCTACCAACTGCATTTCTCATATACTGTAGTGTTCCTGTATGTAGCCGTAACTTTGGCTCTGAAGCTCCATTGAAAAGGAGTATTGATGAGGTTTTCCTTTTCCTCAGCTCAAGGACAGGCTCCTCACCACCTAGCAGATCCAGGAGTTTGTGACAAGTCTGATAAGAAACACTCAAACTGTCATCTCAAAATAAGAAGTTATCTACTAGTTTCTGGAAACCCTTTTTGAGATTTCACCAAATACGTCCTAATTTTGCTGTACTGCAGAGTAATATGCTAGTATCAGCAATCAGAAAATGAGGTAAATATTCACAGATTTGTTTCTGAGAAAATTTAAGCAAATCAGTATTATTTTGCTGCATTCCTTGGTTATTGAAAATATAGCAAAGGCAGCACAGGGTTGAGATTCACATTCTATTAAGTGTTTGCTCACCAATATAGTTGACTTTTAAGTCTAGAAGAACTTTGTATCAGATGTCCTATGTTGTTTTTAAAAAGCATTTCTATCTTACTGTATCTTGTATCTTATCTGTTTTTTACCATATATAAATTACCATTCTATATTTATAGTGGCTTAAAACTCTACGCTGATTTAAAGACAATTCACAGGTGGCTGAGCCATAATAAGGCCTTCATACATTATAAAAGCAGTTTGTCTTATGAGTACTATAAAAGCAGTTTGTCTTATGAGTACTATATATCGAGTGAACGTAGGAGAAAAATCTGATCAAAGTCATACAAGAGTAATAGTAAAGATAATAAATAAAAATACACAGAGAATAAATAAATAATGACTAATTAGTAAATTAAATAATACATAATAAAGAATAAAACAAGTAAAGGCAATGTCATTAATGCAATGTATGTACAGCCACATGTTTGTACCACACTCTAAAAGCTCCACATTGCACTGAAATCAAAATATGATGTAAAAATAACAACGTATTTTACAGTCCCAAGGAAATGCATGATACCATGATAAAATACAACATCAAGAAAAAACAGATCTGAGTAAAATTTCCCTTGTATAAAATTAAATGCTTTTCATTTTGAACTTTTCTTCATGTTACATATTTAGGAGAAAGGAAACACAATTTTTTTGAAGTCTCTGTTACCCTAAGGCTTTTTAGTGTAGTGCACAGAGCTGTTAACCGTCAGTGCACATATTCACAAAGGGCAATACTCATTTGGCTGCATGGGCCTCTGTGACAGGCTGTGCAACACATAAACCGTACCTTAATATAGGTTTTGAATTATGAAAGATGCCTTTTGCAAGCTTCTACAGTGGAGTAAATTTCACACCAGCATATAGAAAAATACCATGAAAATGACTATTTGATTAGCAATTTCAGACTGACATTTCATTTGAAAATTAGTTATGACTTACCAAAATATCCCTTTTCTGTGAATCACCACACTTATCTTTCTTAGGTTAAAGGAATGCTGTCAAAAACATGCAATGCTTTTTTCCTGTGTATTGGTAAGTTCACCTCAAGTCATAATCCTACAAACATTATTCAGCATAGTTTTACTGAATTTAATGGAACTATTTACAACTGAAATGACTCAAAACAGAGCTCTACTTGTCTAGAAATACCAGGCAGCAAAGAAAATTACTTTAATGGGACAATTTTGAGAATTTTCATCATTTATGATTTCTTTTTGCTAATAGAGCCCTCTATGTACATTTTTTCAAACAGCAGACCCAATTTTTGCTATGGGATTTGCCTGTCTTATCTATTGCTCTTTTGCTTGGAGGTTGTATTTTCATTCTTGGAACTAGGGGGAATACAGTGGGGCTAAAGAAGGAAAGGGAAATGCTGATAGTGTTGTTAACAATTTTGTTATGTAATAAGGATAGTTGTTAATGCACTATCATGAGAGGAGGAAGAACATGTCTTGCATCTTACTCAGCCTAAACAAGTTTAAATCCTCATGCCTCACCCTATAGAGAAGAGAGTGAGCCTATGGTCTATAGGTTAGACTGCATGGAGAATCCATTATTCATCCTTCTCAATGAGGCTGATACAGAAATCCTCCATGGGAGACCCAGGAACTCGGGAATATTGTTCTGTGGGAGAAGTGGCTAAGCTTCTGGCTTATGCGGAGTAACTAGCTCACTGCCTAGGGTACCAACCAAGAAAAGAGAAGGCTCCAGAGCTCTACTCTCAAGCCTATTTCAATTTTTCAGTGACTATTTCACCTAAATGGTAGGAAGAGTCAATTTGCTGCCCTTCTGGGGGAGCATCGTAGCTACACTATATAGTTCTTGCATGCTCTCATTCCATGAATCTGCTCTAACATGAAGTGTGGCCTGTTGTGCAGAACATCCCAGGAATATAAAGCCATGCTTGTCCCGCAGAGTCAAGGACATACTGGAATTCAATGTTTTAGCAATCTGGATGTTAATAAATTCAACAATTTAGCAATCTGGTGAGCCTTGAGAAAGGAAGAAGGAAGAAAAACCATGAGATCTGGAGAGTCTCTTTACCCTGCATGGACTCAGACTTCTGCCAAGCACCGTACCTTCATATCTTTGGCTTTCTACAAACATGGTTATTCTAGGTTGCAACACGATCAAGACAGTTCAGACTACTTCTCTAAGGTGGGAATATGCAGAGTATCTTTCTCTACTGTAATACCTCATGGAAGTATGTGGTGGTGAACTTTTCATCAAGATTTGTCCTCCTTTGACCTTCTTTCATCTAGAGTTGCTGATTTAAGGATTTAAGCATTTTAAGGCAATTTTATAACATGAAGTTTCTTACCTGAATTTTTGAGAGGGAAAGAAAAAAGATAAAACACTGGAATTTATTATTTTACATTGGTCTCCCAGCCTGCAGACTGTATGCTCGGTAGAGGGTTATACATATTATTTTATTACCTCATGGCCATTTTAATTCTCGGTGCTAGGATAGCTTATGGCAGAATTTCAATTGAGAGCAGTAAGTTTTCATACTGAATACAATGTATATGGAATGTTTATTTGCCAGGAAAAAAAGTTATTCTGTCTTAAGAATATTTTAAAAGAAATCCCTTGACAAGACAAAGTTTTGATCATGCCTGATTTTGCTGTGGACAGCTCATGTCAGTAACATAACACATCTGCAAAAGTGTTTTTTTGTAGTTGAGTTCTGCCTTCATAAGTGAGGCTGAAGGATGACTTAGAGCTTGAAGCTTTTTTCTTTTTTCCAACTGTATCATTTTGCCTAATGAAAGGACATTACCTCCCCCCATCGATGTGGCCTCTGTTGCTGCTGTAATGTATCTGCGGATACATTATCACTGCTTCTGCTTCTATGAATGAACAATTCCAAAGCAGCTACAGAGAATTTATTTGCTGATTACTCACCTGCTATTAAAGTGGTTCCAAATAAAGTGAAAAGGCAGGCACACTGCGTCTTCGAAGCTCTTTCCAACTATAAAAGGAATTCTGTGTGTTCTCTACAGTGCTCAAGCTGCTTTACAGATCCACTGTATTTAGTTAGATTAGTTTTAATTAGACTGCAGATGCAAAGTTGCATCTGTGTATCACTATTAGTCTATTTTGAGGCACTTTCAGCCAATAACAAACCACCATCCCATTTGCATTCATTTAAATGTGTTAACCTTTTGCTTGCTGGAATAGTCACTATGGAATAATATATACAACTTAGAGATTAATGTGTTTTTATTGTCATCTGGCACCATATGCAGAAAGTGAAGTAGCCTAAGAGACAATCATGCAAGGGAAGAAAAAAGGAAATTGCACTGAAAAATTAATTCACTCTTAAATAAATCTTTCTGAGAATTCCATTTATAGTTATTTAAATTCCTTCAGAGTGCTTATTTTCCAAGACAATCTTTGCAAGCTTTGGACTTTATTGATTGCTCTTCTACCTTTAATGTTTGTTTTCTTTATGATCTTTTCATTTTTATTCCTTCATGCTTCACAGAGTCCATTTTCTTTTGCTGCCTCTCCCTTTCTGGTCTGAGCTTAACTCAGTTCTGAGGAGATGGAGGATTAATTGTTCATTACTGGTGATGCTACAGGTTTGAAAGAATTGTCGATTAGCTATTGTAAAGTTCTCATTAGGAGAGAGCACAGCTGCTTCTTTAATTAATGGCAGAGCACTTGCAAGAGGAATTGGGAACCAGGGACAGGATCCTCACTGGACAGAAGTCATCAGGACCGTGGCCATTGATTTCAGCAGAATGAGCCTTTAACCCTGACTTCTAATTCCCGAAGTGTTTATTTTTCCTATGCTTAGTTATGGCATTCCCTTTTAATTTTTATTTCTCTATTCTAGCCAAACTTGGGGTTAATCACTTCAGGTTCGACTCTATTTATATAGGGACAGAAGCAAGAACTCTGCTGTGTACTTTTAATATAAAGATTTGATCATTTTTTCAGTCTCTTTGATCAGTAGCAATGAAATTAATCCAATGAGAAGAATGGATTTTAATTACATGATTTTAATAAGTGGAATGCACTTTTGAGCAACAAGGAGGTGCAGTGGTTGTTAACTAGCAATAAGAAAATGTGTCCATGTAGAGCAGCTGCTAAGGTTGACTGTAACTACTGGAGCAAAATATTACTATAGTGGAAATAAGCCAGTCTCAGGAGAGAAGTGTACGCTGGACATGGGGTTAGATTGACGACTCTCAGGTTTTAGTGACATTCTTTGTGATCCTGAAAGCAAATCACAGGTCATCCTCTCCTGGTTTTCCTTCTTTAAAATGAAATTAATACTTTTCTCTGACTATGCCAGTTAGTAAATCATCATTCAGAAAGCAATTCAAAGATAAAAAGCAATGCACATGGAGTGTTGTTAAACAGAGAACTGTAGATCCAAGCCTGGTATAGAACTTTTGAGTCAAACCCTGATACCATTTACTTCAGCAAAGTCAAACAAGAATATTTCATAATTGATTTTCAGAGCTGGTATAAGGTTCTGTTTCCTATTCTCTTCCCAGTGAACAGAAGCAGCATTGAGTTTTCAATATGCCCTTACAGGAATGCTTCGCTTAGTGCAGAAAGTCTGGCCTGGATGTACCTGTAGGATCAATCTGTGCTGAGCGCACTCAGTGTCAATAGGACACTACAGAAGGAGATGGAGGAAAAGGATGCTTTCTCTGTGAATTGAGCTCGTACAATTACATCCCATAAGGGATGTAAGTGCCTAGAATGTGTCTGGTTTTCATTTGGGCAGCGTAAGGCAAAACTGACACCTACCGCAGATAATCAAAGGTGGACTCTGGTACTGAGAGAGGGGATTTATTTCTTTCTGTCACATCCAGGAAAAAAGGCTGACATAATTTGAGAAGAGTTTGCAGCCCATTCAGCATTACATGGATGGACTTCAAACTCAGCACAGGTGGGAGTCAAGGAGTCTCAGAACGATGAAAAGCCTCCCAGCCTGGCTGTCCAGCAGCAAGCCAGACACAGGGGTTTAAAAAGGAGGGGTTTCATCTGAAAGCCTTAGCGCGTGTGTCAGAGCAGCAGACTGGTTCACCTGTCCACTTAGCACTGGGGAATGAAAATTCCCCTTTGAAGGACAGATGCCTACAGCCCTTCCTTTTTGGGGAATGGTCGTAGGATTGGAACAAGTCTGGGTCTTCTGATACTGTGCTGATAGCACAGCTCGCCACTTTTCATATATTAATCTGGAAGTTGGAGTGCTCCTCCAGGAAATGGAGAGGCTTAGATTAAATTCCTTCATCAAGCCAGAAGCTTGAATGTATGACAGCACTTCTAACTTATGCGGAAGTCGTGGCATTGTGTAGGAAATGATTCAAACTATAGGCCAAAGTGAGAGGGGAGAACAGATTTCTGGTTCCCATTCTCAAAATCGCTAAATTTTAGAATAAGCAACAATCACCAAATGAAATACAGAAATGGATGAAAAGAGTCTTCTTTTTCATGGTTCCTCCTCTGTCCCGAAGCTTGCAGAGTCATACTTCACTTCTACTTTATGTCAGGTTTAAAAAAAAAAGGGAGATAAAACTACTAGATGAGATTTTTAGGGAGAGTTGCTGTCTTAAGAGACAAACTGATAGTAGTTGCTTTTGCTGATAGCCAATAAGATTAACAGGAGAAAGAAAGCATCAGGACAAACTGCCTCTATTAATCCACACTGTACAAGAACATTTTGTGCTGTCCTTCAGGATGATATGTATGCTTACAAAACAGTCCTTTCCAAACTTCTTTCAGATCAACATCATCCCCTAACCTAAAACTATCAACTTTGGGTTACAGCTGTAACACACACTCATGGCCTAGCTGAACATAGGGCCTGACTACAGCTCCTGTAAATTAAATAGTCAGGCTAATTAGCAGAAGACTGAAGCACAACATGAGAGAAAACATATTCCAGGCACGCTAAATTAATAACTTCTGACATTGCTAGGTAGGCAAAGTGAGAAGCACAGCAACAGTGAGGAGTGAGTTATACTTGTACCTTACCAGTATAATATATATATTGCAAAGATGAAGGATACAAGAAACAATTTGCAGGTAGTATGTAGCAAATGTGGATTAAGAGATCAAATGCAGTCTGCAGCTTTTTCATTCCAGAGATCTGAAGAGCTATATCTGTACATCAACCATATAATTTTGATGTAGATTTCAACATACTAACATGAAGACATGTCTATGCAAAGGTTGTGTTCTTGGTTCCTTCAGCAAACTGACCATTTTTCAAAGAAACACAGCTTCCCTGGGCTTGTACGGATAGCTTTTAATACCTCCTAAGAGCAGTTTTAACTTCTTCCAGGCTGAACAAAAAGTAGGGAAAACTTGAATGCCTAGCATTTGCACAAAGCATTTTGGAGAGAATTGTGACCTTACCTCAGTGGAACAAAATTTCAACTTTTGTATTTATGGAGACCAGAAAAAAGCCTCAGAGTTCTTGTCCTAAAAAGGATAGTCTTCCTTCTTAGGGAGCATAACTCCAGATTTGATTAGATCTATTAATGAGGTCAAATGATGCTTTTAGGCTGGTAGCTAATGTAAACCAAATCTATTTATCACTTTGGCAGTGGTTCCTGCAACAAAGTTAATGACCATTACAGCATTTATAGTTAGCCAATCAGGAATGGTGCTTTTTGTGCAAAAAGGCAGAAGTTAGTAATCAATCATCATCGTCCTCATCATAATAGTGCTGCTAAATGAGCTTCTGAAAAAGAAGAACAACATGGCTATTAACCTTAACTGTACCTTGAAAATAGATTTCTTCCTACGAAGGCCACTACTGATATGTGGGTTGTAGCCTTGATAGCTTCTTGCAGAGTAAAGGAGGTTGAAATACTAGACAAGGGTACAAGCCATATTTAGATTCTTTGCTTCAGTCTTTTAAAATAAAACTGAACACTTAAAAAGAGAAAGGTCAAAGACTGCTATTTTTTTAAAGAACAGGTGAAAACAACATTTTGTCCAAGGGACTTGAGTTGTGTACAGACAGTGAATAATCATGTTAGATTCCTTTTTTCTGTATTAGCAGTGTAAGTGTCTAATAGCATACAGATTCCACAAAACTGTATCTTTATCATGTCTTCTGATACACATCTTCATAGTGACAGCCGTGTGCTGGTGGAACAGAGCAGACTGCTGCAGAAGCTATTGTGCACATTCATGCCAGTGGTGCTTTCTTGAGAAGTTTGGCTTGGCAGGGAAGAAGCCAGGGGAGTTATCTTTTGCGGTGCTTGCTGAGGCAGAGGTGAGGCGTGCCATGGCAATGGGTCTCTCTTTCCATCCCAGCAGTGGGATGAGGCTTGGGAGAGCTGGGCTGTTGGTACCTACTCCCTTGAAATTTGCAAAGCTGGTATAAATATCCTGACAAGCACCTCTGCTTAATAGATAGAGGTCTCATGAAAACATTTTAGTTTGAATGCCTGGGGCAAGCCTGGGACTATTCAGTCCTTCCGCACGCAACCCCCAGGCAGTCTGGCAGACTACACAGTGCAGAACAGCTCATCTAGCTGCCCTGGCCTGCCAGGCGTGCATCATATAGCAGTGCAGCCCACACCATTACACCCCCAATCCCACGAACCAGTGTCACCCATATAATGTTCTCAAAACACCTGCAGCATGGACAGTTTACTCTCTGCCCTTTCCTGAGCTGAGCAGAGTGCCACATCAAGGACAGAGGTGCCTGCCAGAAATGCTGTCCCGCATCCCGCATACCCCTGTACGACTGAATCAATACACAATTTGAGGTCCCTTGGAAAATGCATACATACAGCCACAGCCAGGCTCACTTAATCCCACCGAGGTGAGCAGAGCCAGCCGGGAGTGGAATAGCACAGTCGCAACTCCTGCACCTTGCTCTGCTGCACTCTATGACTGACACATGGTATGAGCCCTTGCCTGCGTATAGTGCACCCGGTCAGGCTTTGCTGGCCATGCACCAAGACCAGGATTACCTAGCAATCCTAGCATCCACTTGCATCCAGATTTGAGAGGACACTGGCCCAACAAAGTGTATCTTATTGACGATCTCTGTGAACGTGCACGTGGCTCATGCTGGTTGGGCCTGCCAACAACTGCACATAAGTATTATAGGGACATTCTTGGTGTTACGGACACCCTAGAAACAAAGATGATGGACCATGTGGGATGTTTCAGTCATAGTGACTACGGTTAGGGAATTTCATCTCATACTGAGGGGTCAGCATGGAAGTGCATGACATAAAACCATTTATGGAAAAAATCATGTCCTATTAGCTTTAGGTCAGAATTAGCATTGTCAGAGTGTGCATGTTTTGACTGCAGGTCTAGAAACACAGTGATGAAGGCTTAATAAATGACTATTCACTTTAAAGACAGCTTGTTTGTTCTTGTGTTTTATTACTGATTCTCTGTCTCAGAAGAGTCATCTTAGGACTTATTTTGGATTACCTCTAAGATCAGTTCTAACATGAGCATAGTTCTGAGTTGCCTCAGGAGCTCAAGTGCTGGAAATGCCTTCTGGGAAAAAGTGGAGGTCACAGACAAGACTGTGGCCTGAAGAGTTATTGAATCTACAGCATTTTTAATTGGGGCATTCCTATTAAAAGCTGCCACCTGGAAGACCAGAAAGAGACATGGTTGAAATCTGTTTTGTCTGAGGCTAACTGCTATTGCCTCCATAACACAGCCAGCTCAGGCGCTCCTTTTGGAGGGTCCTGGCCTAAGAGAGTCTCTTGGTTTTCTCTGTCCTTTGTTTCAAGACTCAGTCTTACCTTGGCCACTGGTGAGCTATGGAGGTGCCAGGCTGGCTGTCTGGGTTCCCTCCAGAAAGAGGGCATTCACGTCCTAGGTGGATAGGACCCTAGGAGGATCTTGTTGAGGTGATAGAAGAGGTATTTAGCAAGGGTTGTGCAGAAGGGAGTGCTAGGCGATGTACTTGGACAGACTGGATCTGGTAGGGTAGAAGCCTGGCACATTCTCGTAGGCTGATGGTTGGATGAGACCACAGCTCTTGTGAGCAGTCAGTTCTGTGTACCCACCACACAGGCTTGGGACCTTGCGCTGTGCAGCATCTCAGGCGAGACTGTCTTTTTATTTCATCTGTGTGCACTGCCTAATCTGGTGAGGCATTTCTTCTGAGCCGGTGCCTTTAGGCACTACCCACACACAAATGAGTGTCTATTAATAATGATAATATTTAATGAAAGAATCATGTTCAAAGTTATATCTGTACATTTAAAATAACAGATCAAGAAATCATAGAGTCATAGAATGGTTTGGGTTGGAAGGGACCTTGAAGATCATCTAGTTCCAAACCCCCTGCCATGGACAGGGACACATTCCATTAGTCCAGGTTGCTCAAAGCCCTGTCCAATCCGGCCTTGAACACTTCCAGGGTTGGGGTATCCACAACTGCTCTGGGCAACCTGTTCCAGTGCCTCACCACCCTCATGCTGAAGAATTTCTTCCTAATATCTGATCTAAATCTACTGTCTTTCAGCTTAAAGCCATTGCCCCTTGTCCTATCACTACATGCCCTTGTAAAAAGTCCCTCTCCAACTTTCCTGTAGACCCCCTTCAGGTACTGGAAGGCTGCTGTAAGGTCTCCCCAGAGCCTTCTCTCCTCCAGCTGAACAACCCCAACTCTCTCAGCCTGTCCTCATAGGAGAGGTGCTCCATCCCTCTGATCATCTTCAGATATTCACTTGATTTCACTGGGTATA
Source organism: Gavia stellata (assembly GCF_030936135.1). Taxonomy (NCBI): domain Eukaryota; kingdom Metazoa; phylum Chordata; class Aves; order Gaviiformes; family Gaviidae; genus Gavia; species Gavia stellata. Next base: position 44,396,970 of record NC_082597.1, read on the forward strand.
CACTATTGCCCAGCAAAAGAAATACTTTTACAGATACATTCCTGTCACAAAAAGAAATACAGCTTCTCACATGAGCAGTTACTGCCTATGTACTGCAATTGGCCTAACATACAGTAAAAATGTAAAAACAAAGCTTTAATTCTAGCTGGAAGAAGGAGATTGTTTTTGGTTTGCTCCTTGATTGTTTTTATAATTATTTTATCACTACTACAGCTATGCAATTAATTTTTTTTTTAATCATTCTGGACATTGAAGATATGAAAAAGTTCCCAAACCTATTAGAAATTAGCCTTTCTCACTGCTTACCATACTTCAGTATGTGAATGCTTTCCTGTTGAAGTGATTTTAAAAAATGAAAAACAACAATAAAGGCTTTTATGTCTGACAGTATTAATCAATTTTAGAAAATAACTGTTCCCACGATTCTTAACTGCAGAATACATCTGTTTCTTTAATAAATGGGTGGCAGATATAATGAAAAAATATATATATAATATTCTATGCTGTAGATGAGTCTTTTTAACCTGTCTTTATCTTACCTCTCAGAGGGGGAAAAACAGGTTCATCCCAAGCCTTTTCAAGGCCTGGATAAAACCAGATATATGAACCTGCTTAGTACCTGTTCAAAGTCAATAATGTGGCCGTACCGTACTGTGTAATAGATAGAGGTAAAAGATCAAGTCCTAAGGGAAATGGTGTCATACTTTTTACGAACAGAAAGGTTTTGATTATTTGCAAGTTAGAAATACTTTACATTTTGACATTTGGTCTTATTTCACATGGAGAGACAGTAAATTTCACTGAGAATTTCACCAAAATTTTTAATAAGGTGGCAAACTAAGACCTGAACTGGCAACAAGGCTGAGGAACAGGAGGATTGTTTCAATGGGTAGAGTTCATCAGTTTGGTATGTATGAGGAGTAAATTCTATTTACTCTGTGCTATCCCATACTTCAGTGCTTTATCTGAGTGTATGGACTCTGGATACAATCTTGCTGGCTGGATAATAAAATGGCAAGAGTCAGGAAAAAAAAAAGATCCTTTTTAAAGCTTTAAATAAGAAGTGAAAAATTATTATCAAAGTAGCACATCATAACAAATTAAATTTAAGTCTCTTTGTTTATGCCACAGCTCTATGGTGATAAACAAAATTAAGTTCTAAGGTCCCAAACACTCTGCAAGCCTGGCACAGTTTCAGAGCGCAGCATGTCATTACTCTCTCCATGGGACAGTAATTACCCTGTTGACAGTAACTGTTCCACACCAGGGTGGGAAGTGCTGTGTTTCAGTTCTTCTTTTCAGCAGCGTCACTGTTTTGCATGAAACAGCCATGCAGAAAATCTAGAAGCGGTCCTCTGACTTGCTGCTTGGGAAGAAGCGGAGTGAAGGAGGTGCCCTAAGGGCTGAGTGAGGCTCCTAGCGCTGCAGTAGCTGAGGTGCCAGTGAGATGTGTCGGAAAGATTACAGCCTTGAGGGGCCTGGCACTGGGACCCGGGGCACCTCTGATGTGTGCTTGGCTCTGGTGTCAGCACTCAACACTTTTGATTTAGGGTGCTGGAGGGGTTCCTTCTGGGTGTGAGTTTGTGTTGCCTCTATAGTACCAGGAGATACGCAACGTGCGCCTACCCCAGGGTGGCACTTGAGGTGCTTCCTCTGGTGGCATCAGAGCCTGGGCTGCTATCTGGTCCACTTGCTTGCAATGTGCACATGGCATCCTCCAGCACTTAGCTCCCTACACTTGCGGGGGGCATGCCTAGAACCTGCAGCTGACAAGAACTTTGCTGCTGGCAAAGACGTAGCAGGGACTTGTAGTCCTGGAAACATGCTCACAGCAAATGAAGCCCCTGTTGTTTCCTGTGCACCGCACCAGTCAGTAATGTAGACCAATGCTTCCACGGTGTCTTCTATACAATGCTAACCAAAGTCATTTTATTCTGTATGTATTATTATCTGCATCTCTGCGGTTCAGATATTGTTACCTACCTCCTTATAAGACACTTTGTGATCTAATGATGAAAAGCACTATACGTGAGCCATTTTTATTTGAGACCTTCTAAATGAACATTACATCTCAGTAAGGAATAAAGCTGGTTATTACTTTCAGTGGGAACTTAGTGTATTACTCCAATGGTTGTTAATTCTTTTAATAGTAGCTGTTCTCCTTTAAACCCTAAGCTGTTGTGTAATAGCATCCTGTGTTAAGTTTGTATATGTTAACAGACCATTGGCTTACAGACAGACCCAGTTTCTCTAAGTTCATCTTGTCAGAAATCACAAATCTGTTCCTTTTTTTAAAGGACTTTACCCCTGCATAATATTTTCTAAAAAATGTGCAAAATTAGCTTTTCCTTCCTTGGCAATTGAGTTTTACCTAGTTTTGGAACTTACAACATTCAACATGTACTATGCATGAGTAATTCTGGTATGCAAGAAATGTGATTACTGTTTTGAAAATAGAAATACAAATCTGGCCTTCATATTTGCAGGGCAAACCTTAAAAATGTGACACAAATAACACTTCCAAGTGTTCAAAAAATGGCAAGGAAGATAAAACAAAACCAGTGTTCATTGCATATAATGAATGAAGTCAGCTAAGAAAATCAAATATATATAGGCATAATTGGTTTTTTTCCCATCAGTTTCATTACTTTTGAGTCTTATTCTCTTGATTTCTGAGTCCTGGGATTTATATGAGTGGAGTATTTTGTCCCTTTGAAAATTCCAGTTCCAAGTCAGAGGTAGTTGCACGACTTTTTTTTTACTGTTTCTTTTTCCTTCAGACTATCAATCGAAGTTTGAAGTGCAACATATTTTATATGTCATCATAGGAAAAGTGAAATGTGTTTTAACCACAAAATACAATTGTCCACATGATGGACAGCAGTCATCTCAAGCTTCTACAGATTTGTTTGTCAGGGTTGAATATTAGCCCCATGGGTTGTTTTGTCCCTTCTCAGGAAAGTATTTGGCCTCAGCTGGGGTTGGTACATACAGTTTTTGGAAAGCCTTCAGCAAACCTGTCTGGCTTCCAGGTCTGGTTGGAGGCTCCAGCTTTCTTCATCTTCCCCAGCTGCTCAGTGTGCCCAGTGCTTTCTCTGGCAATTATCTAGAGCCTGAATTCATTGATTGTATTTTAAAAGCTTTATGGCAGCATATATATGAACTGATAGGAAGCATCAGTCTAAAAATACTACCTACGTGATCAGAAAGCATCTTCCACCAGTCTTTCCTTTCCCTACTCTGTTTTCTGTAGTAAGTGACCTAGAGGTTTTGCCCGAAAGGAGAGGCTGTTTTATTTGTCACACTGGCCAGCGTTGCGGTCCTTCACAAGGGACACACCATGCAGCAGGGAGCTGGGCTGCTGCTTCCTCCTCTGGGCCGTTGTGTGCCAAGTGGGGGAATATCGTTCTTTCATAGAGGGCAATGAAAGAAATGGCTGTATTTGCTGGAGGAAGGGGGAGGCAGGAGCAGGCAGGAGGGCTGGGAGCTCTGAGAGGGTGAGAGGAGAGCCGGCAGCCCAGCAGAAGCACAGCGCTGCTGGGAAGGGCAGCCAGGCACCACAGGCCACAGGAGGGACCTTGCTGAGGAGCCATGTTGCCACCAAGGAGGCTCTGGAATGGTGGTTGAGCTGAAAATGAGCCCAAGAGAGCGGCCCCGACTGGCAGTAACACAGCCAGCAGAGGGGAGATCTGTGTTAACTCTCTTTTGCTTTTATTCTGTTTCATTTTGATTCGGCAGGGAATGGGCAGGTTAACAGAGGAGCTATTTTCATTTTAGTATTCATACAGATGAAACCTGACATTTGAGCTTGAGGCCTTTGCAATCTCTCTGAGGTACGTCCTTCAAGAAGGAGATATCTCAGCATCTTCGCTTCCTCGCTCTGGCTGCCTCACCATCCTGTCTCACCTGGAAACTCATCTGCCTTCCTTTCTCCCCCAAGTGTCTTGAGAGACAAGGAGCAGAGGAGCTGATGAGGCTGAGCAGTGAGGAGCTGGCGAAGAGAGGGAGCAAAACACATTGGAAAGAAGGAGAGAGAGATAGCAACAGAGACAGAAATAGTTCTGCTCTGCAGAAAGGAGATACGCAGTTGGGTAGATGTGCTTTATCATGACAGAGAACCGATCACATGCACTAAAAGGTGAATTAATACCAGCAATAATAAACGTAAGTGACCTGCAAATTCCAATAGTAGGTGTGGGTTTGCCTTCAGGTAAATATTTTAGTGATTTTATGCATTTTGACTTCCAGCTTTGGGAGCATATAGTAGGCACAACAGATTCTCAACCAGCCCAAGCACCTCAGCTAAATTTGTAGCCCTATCTAGGTTTACTGCTAAATTCGGTGATGTCAATTTATTTGCAAAGACTGGAATGTTCAGTCATATGAAGTTTGCATAATTTTGCATGATAATGTCTAACAAAGAGGAGGCAGGAGCATATTCAATGAGTGAAGCCCATCTGATCAGTGCGCGTTCACATAGTGTTTTGCATGTGGGGAACTTTCATTGTCAAAACACACATCTCTTAGCTCAGTTAAAGCTTCAGTAACTTCTGTAAACTATTTCTAGAGATAGCCTTATGCAACTGCATATGCTCAAAAAATAGAGAAGGGGGGGGAAATGTCAGCATGAGAGCATTCCTTAAGATATTTAGTAATGGTTCCTTCTAGTGATGGGTCAAAGGTAGCGTTATTAACTTGAACCACATAAAAGTCTGCGGTAAATGTAAGAAAGTGAAAATAATATTTTGCAAACATGCTATTAAGGCAAGAGATCATACATAAGAATATTTGGGGTGGAAATGTAGCTGTAAAAGCCTGAAGGCTAGTATTTAAATCATTGGCATTTGTAAGTATGTATTTGCAGTTTTTATCTTCCTCTTTAACAAGTCGTTTTACCATGTATCAGCATTTCCTTTTCTTTGCATTGATCACCTTTGTATTCCTTCTGCTGTGCATAGTGGTGTCTATTACCTGGTACCTCTCAGTACATTTTCTTTAAGTTACTTCTAATGAAAGTCAAATTGATTCCCAGAACGTGGCCCCTGGGGAGTTTCTATACAGAAAGTCTGAATATGGCTATATATGGGGTTTGCTTCCTGATTAGAAGCTGTAAGTGCAAAAAGATAGGACAAAACAATGGCTTAGTAAATTAAAGCTGCCAGTGCTCTCATGTTCAGGCTACCAGAGCTTTAGATTAATGCCATGCGCTTCACATACAACTATTTGGCAGTTGCAGCTTCCTGTTAAGCATCATGCCCCCTCTGAAACATAGATTATTAATATTTATCAATTCCGACATGCCATGGTCCTCCTTTGCAGAATAATATGGAAGCTGCCATCATCTGATAATCCTTTGCTGTCACAGATTAAATGGGGCTGTTTAATGGCTTAATTGGGAGTTGTCGGTGGACAGCATTGTTGGTACGGAAGTCTTCACTTTTTAATTCAGCTCCTCTCTTCAGTTCTTCCTTGACTTTCCCTCTCTTTGGGTTCTAAGTTAATAAAGTTTCCTCTGACATCGCACACAGAAAGGGAAGAAAATTATTAGGGTGAAGGATTTTATTCTCTTTCACAGACTGTAGCACTTTGATGCTGTTACACATTTTGTGACTTCCCTCTGACTGTCTTTCCTCTGGAGTCAAATGTCCTCGGAGGCATTTGATAGTTTTAGATGATCTAATGGGAATGTCAGTTTTAGACCCAAGGCCTGTACCTCTCCAAGCATTTCGTGTAAGGCCAAGTAAGGTTATCTTTATATATAGAACATAATTTGTAGCTCTTACATTGGTTAACTCAGTAATACATCCATTCCATTGAATCTAGCATATTCAGTGGAACAAGATTTAATGACAGGTTGGGACACAAGCTATATTTAGTGCAGCGCAGTAGAAGCAAATCAGTGGAGTGAAGCAGTCGGTCCTGAGGACCAAGCTCCACACTGCAAATTTTGTGGGGGTAATGCTTCGTTTTGGGTTTGCTCCCATGGGCCAAGTGCCTTTTGCAGTTGGAGCACCATTAGGTGAGCGCTGGGAACGTATATTCCCATTCGGTCCATTGTGCCCTCCCGGATTGCTGCGTGGTATATGGGTATGGTCTGGAGATATGCCTCACAAACGCACTTCTAAGCCCAAACTAAAATGATAAAGTAAGTGCATGACAGCTACTGTATTTGTGAAATGCTACAAATGCATCAAATGACCCACAATATGCACACAACCCTGGCTGGCATTAGTGGAAGGAAGCAACAGAGAGGGATGGGAGAGCTCACAACTCTTTAGCAGCATCCATGTCTGACTGGTGTTCAGCATGAGCGAAGGAAGCAAAATCGATACCCAAAAAGCCTCGATTATCAACACAATCCTAGAGCTTACTCTTTTCAGTGCCCTTCTATTGCTCAGGAGTAAGCCATGCGTTTCATTTTCTCTACACTCTCCTTTTACAGATAGGCTTCATTCCTGCATTTCTGAGTGAAATCTTAGAGCGTACCCTGTTTGGATTGGATCAATAAGACTAATTCAAGACCTTATTTACTAACTATGCAACACAGCAGATCCCTTCCAATAGATTTGTCTTGAAGAGCCTTGTAGAATCACCGAATCATGTAGCAATTCATGACAGCTTCTTCAAAATAAGTATTCTGTATTTGCCCACAGGAGCAGAACAAAGAAAATAGCACTGAAATACCAGAAAGTGTATACACATATTAATTATCCTTAAACCAATAGCTTTTCCTTGATCGCATGGGTAAGTATTGCTTGTTTCAAAGCACCCCCTTGTGCAGGCACTGGGTAAGACAAGTTGTACAAGAAGCTTCTGGCTCCCTGACACCTCGGTTGCTTGGTCAGGATCTGCGTTTTTCATGTCACCCACCCTGGTGCATCTGCCACAGAGGTCCTTTGTTCAATAGATCATATCCAAAGACCTCCTTGAGGTTTCAAACTGTGCTACTGAACCTGATCAGACTGGTTTAATATAGATGGAAGTGGTCTTCAAACTGTAGGTTCCCTTGTTGTCCATTTAAATACTGGAAAAATGAAATTATTTTAAAATCTTGCATAAGTGTGGGTAAAGTCCAATTGGAATTAACCAATATGAATCCCCAAAGAGAGCCACTGTGCAAAACCAAGAAAATTCATATACTGGTGGTAAGGTTTTTATAGATATTATTCACAGTTGGTAAAAAGGCTGAAAAATTAAAGGCTGTAGACTTGAGTCTGACAAAGTGACTAGTGACTTCAGTCATTTCATTCTGGCCTGTCCACCTTGAGATGACTTTATGGAAAATTAATTTTTAAAAACTTATCTTTTTCTAGAATTCAAGCTCCTCTGGCAGCATCATGAATTGGGGAGCACAGATATGAAAGCTCTCAAAGTCTTTAGTAATTTTGGAAAATCTTGTCTGTATTATGTAAAATGATTAACATTTAAAATTATTTAAATAATGCTTTTGAAAGGAAACAAACATCGCTTTAAAGCCAGTGATAACTGTATGTTTTGCTTCTCTTAAAACTAACATGTACTTCCACTGATTGGGCAATCTCTGTCAATGGCAATGTTCAGATGAGCCATCTCCTTGACAGAGATAGCACACTTTCATTGGGAAAAAAAATCCATTCCTTTTTGCTTTTTCAGACTTGAATGTTAAAGTTGTTTTGGAAATGTCCAGATTTTGGATTACCCCAATTTTTTTCCTTTATTGCTTATGCGTATTTTCTTTGAAGAAATAAATGAGGAATTCTGCATAATTTTTTGTGTCTCAGATATTAATTTGATGATCATTTAATTGCATCACAAGAGCTACTGGGTGAAATTAAATTACAAACAGATGAGAGCAGATAATGCATTATAAAAAAGAAGCTGAGGTATCTGCAAGTGTTTCAAATGTTCCCCAAGGCACCCTACATTGTTCATGCTCCAGAGAACCAAGGCAGCAGTGCTAGAATACCACTTTACACAATAGTTTCAGCACAAAGGCACCTGACTTCACTACCTACACAAGCTTTTTCATCTGTATGATGCATATGTATATATCCTATTTACATCCACATTCCCTGTCTTGTCAATTCCTTGGTTCTCCTAGCTTACCCACAATTGATGTGTCCCTCCTCTCTTTCCTCCCACAGTGCCATCCAGCTGGCAGAACCCCATCCCCTATTCTTGCTGCTCCCCATATTCACTGGCATCATGCTTCAAGCACTGCTGACAAGGCAGCAAAACAAATAGCTGATAAATTGGGCACAGCATTCATTTCATATTGACATAACTCCTGTAGATTAGCTCAGATATAAAGAATAGTGTTATGTAAATACTATTTCAGATGCTAAGTGTCTAACAGACTACACATGTGAAGTTTAGAATTTGAGAAGAGCACACATTGCCTGTGAAAGGCGACGGTTTTACATTTGTGAGTGCTGGATGGAAAAAAAAATATTGTAGGAGAGTCGGTTGTGCTGCAAAGTGTTACCACACCAGATTTGAAGACAAAATGAAATCATTAATGCATGAAATACAGGTTTTAAGTTGTGATAAGTGCAGATCTAATGCAACTTTAACTGCAGAATTGCTGCTGCTGACTCCATAAAATACAACCCATAAACAGCTGTTAATCTGTTCACTGTTTATCTTTTAACATTCATTTGTTTAGTAATCAGTTTTCATTTGTTCTACATATGGTACAGCTTCCCTTTTATAGCAGCTGCATTTAATGAACATTTGGAGACACAAAAGTATTACAGAGATTATTGTTTAACTATCCTGCATTATTTTTGTATCTGTCACCAAGGACATTTGAATAAAAGTCAGAAAAAATGGTAATTAATTTTAGAGTAAGGAAGGTGTAGGTGTACCTCTTCCTGAACTGGTAATTTGTAGTGGAAGTTCCTGTGACCATGTTTCACACTCTGCTTAGCTCCTTTAAGCAATTCATTTTCTCTCTTTATACTATGCATTCCCTTTTGTGATTCACTGACATCAACATGTCAAATTTGATTCGCTCTTCGGTTTTGCTCTGTATCCTATTAGAGACCTTTAGGTAATGCACTGAGAGAGTATCTTTCAGACCTGATAGACTGAGTGCATTTTGAGATTTTTAGAAAATAACAGTTTACAAGATTTAAAGTTTTGTCAGGTGTTCTGGTTAAATGTGGGGATCAGTGGTCATTAAAGCTGATTTGTATGAAGATAATTCCCTTCTGGAGCACTTGTGTTTAAGTGTCATCTTAATTCCTTTTTTCCAAAAATTCTGATCTGTAACAAGACCATTTTATCATAGTAAGTATTCTCTGTTATTTATTCATCCTTCAGCCATGACCAGCATCCTGGACTGACTGAATAAACGGAACATACACTACTTTATAGGAAAGTATAGGTGAGAATATAGCTATGTACTGAAACTTTGCTAGCGTTAGGGTACGATGACGAATAGGGCAAGTGCCCTTGGGTTGGACAGTCCTTTGCCCTTGGTCAATCTTTACTGGTGACCTTGACCTGCATCTGTTGTGAGGGGTCCACAAGTCTGGCAAGTACAGCAGTGGGCAGAGGAGAAGGGCTGTTCGTTAAAACTGACTGCTTGGATCGGATGCTGTTCTGTAAAAGGGAAATTCCTAGTCAGTTCCACCTGATTCACCCACAATGCCAGGTGGATTGCGGAGATGATTAAAGAAAGAAGCAAGTAATTGCCTATGTGTGCCGGGCATTTTACAGATTTGTACAGTGTAAATATTTTGGACATATTGTATTCAGATGGTTGATTAATCAAGATAGCTGCAAGTGAGTTTGATATGTGTCACCAGGCATGTAAATAATAGATGTGTTAAATTGGCATTGTATGTGCAAATGCTCAGCTGGGAGAAATATACAAATGATGACAGGCTATTTTAGAAAGGATTTCAGGTATTTCTGCAAGGCATTTTCATTGAAAAACACTTAGCTGTGAGAGAAATGTGCTTGTTTCTGAATTTAACCCTACTAACAGTTTACCGCCTTCTTTTTGTGTGTGTTTCTTTTTCTCTTCCAGTGCCACCTTGGGCCTTAATAGCCATAGCCATAGTTGCAGTCCTATTAATCCTTACCTGCTGCTTTTGTCTCTGTAAGAAATGCTTGTTCAAAAAGAAGAACAAGAAGAAGGGAAAGGAGAAGGGAGGGAAGAATGCTATTAACATGAAAGATGTTAAAGATTTAGGGAAAACCATGAAAGACCAGGTAAAGTACCTCTCCTTTTCTTGAACTCTTGAGTTGCATTTGAAGGTTTCTGTTTGATGTGTCTACAAAAAGTTCTGCTTGTTGCCTCAGTAGTGGCTGTGCGAAGAGGGGACTGATTGGCAGCATCTTCTCAGGGGTACCACAAAAGATGAATCTGGGTGTGGCACCTCTGATAAAGCAGTCAGCCAATTTCCCTGCTCTGCTAAAAAAAATGAGCAGGAATATAATGATTCATGTGGAAGGGGCAAGTTTATTGAGAGTATCTTGGTTGTCCCAAAAATGAAGCAAATGTGCACAATTTTCACTGTCCTTTTTCAAGACTTTGACCAGGACCTAGTACAGTGTTTGTATATCTTTCTAGCAGTATTTCTGAGCTTACATGATAAGCAAAAGTAGCTCTGAACTCTAAATCTCTTTTTACACAAAAGCTAAAGTTCAGCAGAGGAAGAAACAACAGTATAGGAAAAAAATGAGAAGCATAGAAACAAGGGAAAACAATTAAAAAGGAAGAGCACAGGTGCATTCAACACAATGATGTTGGGAGAATTCATTTTGTAGTAGAGAGGAGGAGATTAAAGATAACAGGTCATACTTGTAGCTGTAAGTCAACTGAGTAACTTGGAGGAAAAGATTAGCATAATGCCCTTTGAGCAGCATCATTTTCATAAGGGCAGAAAAACTTGTCCTTCAGATCTGCTTCATGCAAGAGAAGCAGAAGGTTGCAGGACCTAATCCTCAGGGCCATAGACTTGACTAATATGTTCCTGAAAGAAAATAAAGCTTTTAGTATTGTCCTTCCTGGAGCAAACTGTTGAAAATAAGCAGAAGAATGGGGAAAAAAATGTGAAGTATCCATGTGTCCTCACTGCCTTGCCAGATTTCCTAAGCTGAGAAGACAAAGGGCAATATTTTTCAAACAGAAAGTGCTGAAGAGATTTAGAAAATTGCTTTGCAAAATCTCTTCAGTAGGAGCCAATAACTGTAAAGATATTGCATAGTCAAGCCTGTGCTCTGAAGACCCTTGGTAAGGTTGAGCCAGAGCAGTCCAGGAGCGCTTATCCAGCCAAAGAGAGAGGATAAAAGCATGGTCAGGAATGAGCAGTTCTTTCCACAAGTTGGAATTTAATGTAGAGGAAAGCTGGGCTAAAGGCAAGTTGATTAGAAGTACAACCCAAAGCTGGGAACCCCAGGACTAGGGCCAGCTGATCGGGAACAAGATCCAAGAAGAGAAGCCTAGAGCACAGTAGCTGAGAGGCCCATGGAGCAGTCCAGAACAAGTGGTGACATGCCACTGTGCAGTGATGGAGCAGCCACCAATGTGGCTCATCAGCCAGTCTTAAAAGTCCTGGAACAGGTTAGCATGCTTCTCCAGGCACATAAGATGTGATAGGGGAAGAGCAAAATCAGGAGAGTGGATAAGGAAGCCTTACAAGTCTGATGACTAGCTGCAACTGGATCACATGAGTGGAGTCTGAAAGGAGCTCAGATAAGGGGAGGAAAATAATGGATAAGCTTCAAAGGTACAGAGCTTGCAGAGCTATTTCCAGTTTCCATTATCAGACAAGAGGACAGTTTTTGTTGTTCTTCCTCAGTAGATAGCATGGAAAGAAAATAACTGAAGATCCAGTTGTTTTATTCCTATTCATGTTACTCAATTGCAGTAGCCACTACTAAAATGTTGATTCATTAGACAGTAGTTAACTTTTCTAGTCTATACACTACACCAATAAAGTAAACCTTGGCAAAATTAATTACTTTCAAGCTGTATGTATCAACAGTTTATAGTGACCGCTGTGCACACTGTCATCATGTGAGCGATGAAGGAAAGAGTGAGGCTTGGTCTGACACAATTTGTTTTGGTTTTCAGACCATAAGTACACATTGCATGCTTATAGCTAATGAAGTTCATACCACTTGCCCATCCTAGGTGTACCCGTGTGTCTACATGCTAGTGGGCAATACAAAGCAGATTTCTCTACAGCTGCCCCAGATTGCCTTACCACAACTAGCAGAGTCCTGCAGAGGCACAAAAAGTGAATGGCTGGAGACCTTTGCTCCACATTGCAAGTGGAGCACCTTAGATAGTGCCCTGGAGCGCACCTTCAACCTTGGTGCCACCTGGAGAGAAGATGCTTCATGTGTCACACTGGTGTACTAGAGTGCATGACACCAACACAAGACAAATTCATACCTGAAAACAACCTCGTTACTACACAAAACCACTAATGTAGATGCAGCTATTCTAAGGTTAGGAAGATTACTGAGGCTGAGCTCAAAAAACAACAGAGCGTAAATTTTGAGTTCTCCCTTGAAAAAGATTTTATGCTGATTTTGTTTTCTCTATATGATGAATGAAACAACCCCCTTTTCTTTAAGTACTTTGATTTAGCATTCATAGATTCCCTGTATTTGATTTATAGACTTTGTTCTGGGCTATTAATATTAAGTAGTTGTGAGATATTTCCCCCTCAGCAATGCATGGAAAATCAGATCATCAATTGTTGGGTTACCCTGGGCTACTGTTAGCCAACTCCTCCCATTGAACCAAGAATAATTTGGAAGAACTGTTTGATTATGCTTGTGGAAAAAGTCCTTGAGATGTTTGTTATGTTCTATCAATGACAACAAACCTAATACTTTGTTGCAGGAAAAATAGTGTGCAATTTGTTGATTGATATTTACGTGGAATGTGTTCCATATCATGTAAAGCCATTGTTGTATTTACAGTATATTATTAAGTGTTTTTAATTATATTCATTAGGGCCTGGATAAATGACCATGGATTCTTGGAAAATAAATATTTTAAATGTAAAATTACGTTATGTAATTAATATTGAGTTTGATTTCTACCTTTTTCATGGGGAAATCTGATAAAAAGCTGACTCATGCGTCTCTTGTCTAAGAAGAGAGCTCAAACTTTGACATTTTAAGATGATTCCATTCAAAATATTCTGTATAGTTATTTAAACATACTTTTGCCCAAAAATTTTAGGATTTAACAAATACGTATGTTCTGTTTTGCACAGTTAAACCTAAGGAGGGTAGATTCTCAGTTGATGTAAATGTCAGACTTTTAATAAGTGAATGGATCACCATCACTAGCTGAACTCAAGGCAATGCTAAATGTAGACTATTTTGGTTAAGAAAGTTGAACTGCTTTAGAGGCTCTGGCATAAAATAGAAAGGGGAATAACAAGAATGCCTTTTAGCTCTTTAAAGAAGAAAATTTTAATGTTAAAAAAAAGTAATTGAAGATCAAGATGTAAATCTAATGCCATTATAAAGGGCAACGTACAGTACCAAAGATCTGAAATGTTGTCAAAAAAAACAAAAAGCTTAGTTCAGTCATTGTTAGGCCTGAACCTTCCAGTGCTAATTACCTTCTGCCTTCAGCTGAGAGTGCATAATAGCAGTTGATAGGCACTTGGCATCTTGCAAGATCCTAGTTCTCTAGGCACACAAAACTTGAAAGGGAATAGCATTTGGTAAATTGAAAGTATCAGCTTCTGGAAACACAATTTCCATTTTAGTCTGGTTTTGTCGAAGAGAACTTCTGACCTACATGGACTCATGGTGACCTGCACATCTGTGCCAAATCATTATAGAGCCATATAGCTTGACATAGTTAAAGATCCTTTTGACATAGAGACTCAGTCAGCTCAACAGTCACACATGACAGCTAGATATTACAGAAAGTGGAATAAAATTTTGGTCTCTGTTAGAATATTTGTGCTCAAAATGTCCACTTTCCTGAACACAACTTCAAATGAGAAACTGTTTGTGTAATATAGATTATGAGCAAAAGTAATTGAGGTAAAGTGGGAGATGAGTTGAAAACAAGATTAGGTTTTCAGTCTTGAAACCCATTTCCATTGCAGGCAATGCTTACTTTTTCAAGTAGAATATACAACTCCACCAAGGGCCACTGGGAGGATTGGATTCCTTCTAGGGGAGGCAAATTGTTAATCAATGTACTACTGCAAAAAGGTCGTTTCTCCATGGTTTTTACTAATGTTTGTGCGTGGATGTTTTAATTTTTATTTCTTCCTTCTATGTCCTCCTTGTCTATGTTGTGTCTCATGACTGTTCTGGATTGTCACTTGCGGTAGGTTTATTTTGCTATTTGGACGCATCTAGTCTAAAGCTCTGATACATATATTCTTCTGACAGCTCTGGCTCCTCAGCTGAGATTTATATGTAGTAGCTTTAATATACATACATCAAGAGGCTGAACTAAACTGATTGGATATTTTTTTGGTTGGTTATGTATTTGGGGGGAGGCTAGAAAGAAAAGCTGTCATTCTTTCTGCAGTTAAAATATTAAGTCAAACTGTACTAGAAAGCTCAAGTTTACAATTGATAGGCACATAAAATAACTTACTAATTTTATTTTCTTTTTGTGTAAATGTCACCATATCAAAAGTAGATGAAAGCAGAGTGTATTTTTAATGTCTTAGTTTCTAAGTGTTGCTAAAATTATTGGTCCCTCATGAAACTTGCTGTGGGCTATCGCATCATCTCAGTACAGTGCCCATGCCTTAAGTTCTTAGTGCTCCATAACAAACTCTCTTCACTGGTCTTACTCCACATTTCTGTTGGTGCAACTGAATGACAACTAGCACGAGTGGTTTTTTACGAGATCTTCCCATCACAATTTTCATCTTTATAACTTTCCAGTCTCTGCTAATGCCCCTGCTGGCTCCCACTACTCTTTTCTTTGGCAAAAAAAAAGCCCCCAAACACCCAGCTCCAGAGACACTATAATAGCTGCTGATTTATTGGGTCTGAATTTAATTCATTGGTACAGCAAAATTCTTGCTTAAGTTCAGCCTGTGAGAAAAGGAATAGATGTAATCATTTCAGTCATGAACAGCGGCACTGAAAAATTACTAAAATTTAGCCCTATTGCTTGGAGAATAATTGTTGTGGTGGTCTGAACATTTTATTAGGTCACAAAGCATTTGTGGAGAAGGAGATTTAATAGTTCAGTCCTTCCTCATTGCATCAGGCTAAAACACTGTCACTATGAAAGATATTTGGCTTACAATGAATGTGTCTGTTCGGTGAAATAGGAGATTTGGGATCAGGTATATGTACTACACCCGGGAGTATAAGGAGTATATTCTTGGCTCTGCTGCTGACTTACTGTGGCCTTCCGTCAGCCACCTGACTTCTCTGTATGTTTGTTTTTCCTTTACATAGGCCTTCCTTTTACATAGGGGTTACGTGCTTAGTACTTAATCAGAATATTCTGATTAATGTTCATGTATTAATAGCAGTGAAACATCAGGGCATTATAAAGTCACATGATATTGAGAGCTGCAATTGCACCTAACCGAACTTCAGCACATAATGATTTTCTTAGACTATTTCACCTGTTCCACAGTAAACACCCTTGCCCTCAGGGAGACAAAATACTGAAGGAACAAGCTTTTTAATGTTAGGTGCCCTGATATATTTCAAAGTAGTGTGTGTTGACCTGGCAGCATGAAGATGACAGTTAAAATGAAGTCAGTAAAATCCACACTGACATCCAGAGAGCCTGGATTTCACTCGAAGGAACCCAAGCCTTAATTGCCAGAAATAATCCAAGAGGATCTTTTTGAGGGACAGGAGCTCTGTTGCTGGCAGTGGTCTTTTCTTCTGCAGTGTTTGCTCATGTGCTTGTTTGTTTTCCCAGTTGAATGCCTAGAGAATAGTGAGTGTATTTATTCCATGGTGCCACCTGTCTTGGTCTCAGCATGCCAATTCCCGTTTGTTGGCATCTTCAGCCCACGGTGACATTAATGCTCACTGTGGCTTATCCACAATGCAATGAGACATCCTAATTCTCACTCAGAAAGACAGCGTGCACTGCAGAGCCATTACAGTGTAGAAAATTAGTCAGAAACAATGGGGACAAGTCTTTCTCAGAAAACAAACCCAATAAGTACACTGTGGCAGTCAAATGGATTGACTGAGTCCCATTTGTACATTAATTCAACCTCAGGCTTGACCAATGGTCCTGTTTTTTCACCTGCCTTAGAAGGCAACTGTTCAGGGCCCATAAAACTTCCTGAAAAATGTGAAAATAACATGTTCATGAAGATACAATGTTATAGATGAGTGTTTGTGTTCTGCAGGGTTTTCCTCAAAACTCTTTTGTGACTTGGATTTATATTAGACTTCAGAACCCTGAAAATATGGAAGCAACAGCTGTGAGCCACAAGACTGGGCTTATTTGCATTCCTGTCTCTTCCTCTCAGTCACTCCCAAGAAGACATAGGACCTTGCTTTGCATGCTTCCTGAGTTTCTTTTTCCTCCTCTTTTAAAGATATTTTTCCTGTAAAATAATTCATTTATTACTTTTATTGTAACCTGTTGTACTGTTAGGATGATATGAAGATACAGATCCTACTCATTTTCTTATATGTCTTGTTTTCTATACTGAAAGTCTTGCCACTGGAAGCTTCCATTGTCATGGATGTTTCTTTCTTGCATTCTCTTGATTAACAGACCAAATTTTGAATTCTTTATTCAAAACCAGAGTCTGCAGGTTCCTAATGAGTAGTGTCTAGGAAGTATGCAATTATTCCCTAAATTAAGTGATTTGAATAACACTCTCAAGACATTTACCTGTATCCACTGATTACATGGAGAGCTAAACTCTTACACTAAGTGCCTGAAGATAGTGGGTATGAATAACCTGCAACAGTAACATCAGTTCATATCAGTGAGGTATACATTGCAAACCCCCTTGGGAATATGTAATTGTTTACTTTTTAAGCAAAGGTATTTATTCTTTACAAAATGATGAATAATAAATATGAATATCAAAATAACCTTCAAGCATGAGAATATCAGATACTTGATAAAGTCCTATTTAGAGAATGGTCAGAGGATGATCTTATCTCTTTTTAAGCAACTGAGCCAAAAGAACAGGTCTTTGCCGACTTTCTCTCCATAGGTCAGTGTGGCACCCAATAAATCATGTCTGGCTATGTTTAGCTTAATTTTCACTGTTAAATAGATGTAGTCCTAATTATATAGTATGACAAATTTTTTCAAACAGAAATAAATGTATTACTTAGAGTGGTCCTCCCACATCGAGGAGCTAGTTCTGTACCAATGCATGCTTCCATCTGGCCTGCTGCCATTCATTTCGGGAGGATGAAGAACAATTGATTGAGCAGCATGCACTGGCCAAGCAGCCTAAAGCTGCCTCCTACTCACAGCCTGCTGCTTAGTGCAACCAAGCACTGCCATATGGGAAGTGGGGGCAGAGCATGCTAGCGTACTTGCAAGAGTGCTTACTTCTTTTAGTTCATGCACATGGGCCCTGCGTTCAAAGCACAGCCCTGACCCACAGGGTGGACTTCCAAAATAGGCCCCCAGGCTGAGATCAGCTGCATCTTTTTTCAGCAAGTAAACACTGGCTACAAGAAAAACAGGTTGATTTGGCCAGGGGCTTAACAGCTCCAACTTGAATGTCTGTACTCATATGTTACATTAAACACCTCCAGCATTTGCTGTATTCTTCTGTTGCACCGGAATAAGTTGGTATTTTAGTACCCAAACAATTCAGCGAGCTCTTAAGCCGAACACGATGACCTCATGTCATAGAGCTCCTAAAGAAAGAAAGCCTTTTGAAAGAAAGCCAACAGACCATTTAAAACCTGGATAACAAGCAAGGAAGTAAAGTCAAGGCATCGCATGCTGAACGCAGCAGGGTCTTGCTCATTCTGTGCATCGGTGTGGTCCACTGCTGGTGTGTGAGGCCAACACTCTTACAGCAGTAATGGCAAAGTAGATTTCACAATGACCAAAGCCTGGCTCAGCCGCTGGAAACCCATGCGCAACATGGTCTTTAAATTAATTCATGGAGAGAAAGCAGATGCTGAATGAATGAAATGTTGCCTTTCCTTCTGAGGGACTGTGAGAGAGAATGTGCTACAATTGCAGGCTTTTCTGCTTTGTGATAGGGAATCAGCCAGGAATTTTTAAAGGTTTTTCTTTTCCCCTGGGATAAAAATTGGCCAGGTCAGAATAATGGTGTTCTTGAATGTGGGAGAAATTGATAAGAACTGCACCACCATTAGTGGAAATGCAGCCATTCCTAGATGTAGAGGAAAAATTGCCTTTCTGATAAATTCTTTGTTGGACATGGCACAGAACATTCTCGCTACAAAATAATATTGTCTTCTTCCATTCAGCTCAGCAGGCATTGCACAAGCCTGAGGACTGGGCATCATTCACACATTAAAAAAATATCCCCTTCACCGTGTGAACAAATGGAATGATTGATGGGGCAGGCGGCAATGGAACTCGGGACGGCAGCATGCACTGTGCAGCCAATAAACTTAGAGGCTGCAGTCAGCGTTGTGTTTTCCTTCTCCACATCTCTCCTTCTTGCTTACTGGCAGCTTGTTTCCTTAAAGGTGAGGCCATAGGCCACCTCATGAATGGAAGGAACCCTAAAAACTCTGTTAATTAAAGTCTTTCTTTACATACGACAGTGAAAGGCACTTTGCTTGCAGTCTTAAATAGCTTGTGACATGAAGTAGGTGTTAACGTTGAAACATGAAGATAACTGGTCAAAGACCAAAATACACCTTCATGGGCCTTTGCATTCTCCTGGTGACTCAGACATGATTGTGGCCTCTGCCTTGCTCTACAGGAGGCAAGGAAGTACACTTGCTCCCCGAGCAGCTTTGTTACCCGAGTCTCTTATCAGTTTGCTTTCCTGGAGCTTCTGCACACGTGGAATCTGGAGGCAACCAGCTGTGATAAATCCCTTGCAGACCCCCTCGATTTCTGCACGTAGTTTTGGGAGGGATTAAATGAAAGTGTACACAAAGCTGTTTTAATTCCCAGAATCTCTCTTGTAGTTTGTGGTGAATAGTAGTGGGGTAAACCCAGTGACAGGGTGCAGGGCTTTTGTTGGAACTGAGCCGGAAGCAAGGGATGTTGACAGTATCAGGAGGGCAGCGTTGCTGGAGAGAGGCTTTTGTCGGCTGGGGGAATGGGAGGGGGAGGAAGCTCAGGAAATGTGAAAAGCCACTGCAAGATGTGGAGATTGTAGAACTGCAGTTTTGATTTTTCATTCCTTTTTTTATGCAAAAGGTGAAACTACAAAAAAATTGAAAATTAAGCTTTTTCTTTAACAACCCAGAAGAAAAGAGGAGACTGTAAAACCACTCATAATTATGTTACGGAAGTGAAGAAACAACCAGCAGATTGAACTGTGGATCCCTGATTGCTGTAATTTAGCCCTGTGTGTTGTAGGAACCACTACAGAGTAGAGGAGCTTGAAGACGATTAACTAAACATGGCACAGAAAAGAAAATCCTAATGCCATATGTAGATTTGTGTCTGCACCCTTGGTTAGAACTAATTACAGAGCTCATGCAAATATGGGTTAAATGAGAGGTTGCTCAAAAATTTATTTTGTCTTTCAGGTCTAAAAAAACATCTATTGTATATTGTGTGGCTCTGCTAAGGTCCCTGGCACAAAGTAACTTTTCCCACTTGCTGATTTCATTAGATGTGGATGTATCACCTTGTAATGGTTGTATTGGATTAACATTTTTTTTGTACATTCCTACACCTGCTTACATATAAGCCTACATTTTTTAGATACTTAAACATACGTAAGAGGATATAGAGGTTTCATTGTTGTGTGTTTCTGCATATGTTATGCAGAAATGAAGAAACCACTTGAGTGAAATTCACAGTCATCCCAAATTTGAAAAGATAAATCTGGTCTCCAGCACAATGTAATAATGCATTTCTGTGTTGCATATTTCACAGAAAAAGCGTTTAAAGTGTCATGGAATTAAAAGAAATATTAGGAAAGTAAAGGCTTATATTCCTCAGCATCTAAATCCAAGCTTTCTGATCACAGTTGTGTCAGTTGAAGGGGCTTGAGGAAAAAGCTGGCTTATAATTAAAACTATTTTATTGTTTCTAAAACCAATAAAATATAGCTACTTATTTTAATTGATTGTAGCAATACAACAGTAAGATCCAATAGAGTGTGATATAGTGTGCTATGAATTGAGGGTTGCAGTACTATTCCATTAAATATTGATCTTTCAAAGAATCTCAATACAAAATGAAAATCCCTACAGGGTGTTTCAAGTACTTTGATGAAATCTAATTCTTCTTCCTCTTTGGAACTCAGCAGCTGCATCAAACATGAGAAACTTCTGTGCTTCCTTTGACTCAGCTTCTTCTTGAAGCACTGACCTCTAGTTTGAAAGCAAATTCCTCTCTGGGCGGTAAAAACTATTATGTACAAACTGCTGGAGAGATAATAATTTGTCATTTCTTCCCTCCCCCCACACCCCAACCTTGGCCAAATCCAAACACCATCTCATTCTTAGTGTTTCTTAGTGCTTCAGTGTTTCTGAGTCAAGGTCAAGAAGAATCATATACCTCCTCAGCTGATGTGAGTAAAGTGCAATGTTTTCCATCTCCCTTGGGAAATAGCTTTCACCTTCCAATAGGCCTCTTATAACCTGTGGAGAAGAATTTCTCACCCATGCAATGTTTTCTGCCTGCACTTCAAAACTCCCTTGCAAGAGGGACGTTAGCTTCTTATTATATTTTCCATTGTCATAGCAAACTTTTTCACACTGAGTTACCCACAGCTCTGGCATCTCCTGGATTGATCAGCTATACAGAAGAGATAGTATGGATATGTAACTATTGCCTTGATGCAATGGTTACAAATTCCTTATACCTGGAAATTAGCGTAGAAAGTTCTTTTATCCCTGAGGAATGGCTGTAGGATATTCGTCTCAAACAAAACACAGGTCAAAAGTAGACGGAATAGCAGAAAATACAGTACTTATCCCAGAACCGGTGATATACTGGTGATGTTTGTCACTTTCCTATCATGGAGTCCTCTATTAGGGCAACACTGGATGATTCAGAGCAGTGGGTCTTGGACTTAACATCCCACTCTGAGTTATTGCTTCCTGTTGTCTCCAGGCTCAGATAAATGTGGTGGCTTCAGTTGAATTGAGTCACATCTTTTTTTTCTTCTTTCGTGATTACAAAACCTTGAGCTTATTTTTATTACCAGTGAAATCAAGGTGTGTGGCATAATCACATTACCCCATATCCTGAAAGTCCCATGTGTGGTCCTGCAAGGGCTGTGCCTCAAACTGGCTTTGCTCCAACCTTATCCTCTTGCCACAGAGCCTGTCAGTTTTGAAGTGTCATGCTTGTTGTTTTACTAACAAGAATGTTGTGCTACAGCCAGGTAACTCACTAGCAGCTCAGTGATTAAAATGTCTCAAAATAATTTTCATTTCAGGCAGTTCAGCCCTTCCAAATAGAAATGGTTTAGTTCAAAAAGTATTACTCTTCCAACATCACAGGTGATTCGCATCCACTAACAACCTTTCCCAGCGATCTCATCCAGGTACACTGTAATTTATGTTCCTAGTAAAGAGTCCGTCGTTCACTAACATTCAGATATTTAACTCAAACCCAGCTCCTCAGCTTGCATAAATCAATGTTGTTGCATTGATTTCTGTTGAGCTATGCCGGCTGAATTTCTAGCTTATTTCAAAAAGTAGAGAAATAATTGCTTAATACTGTACAGTTTTGAGTCTGACCTTTTGAACCTAGATCTGGCTTCTGAAAAATAACATTTTCTACCTCAGATATCAGTCTTTCCTTTTACCACACCCACACAACTGTTGCATGGCCCCCACTGCCTTCATGGCTGAGTGAGAATGTTAATGCTTTTACGTCCTTTCTTTCACCAACCGCCATCAACTGCAGGTATAGCTACTTTCCAGCCTTGCTACCTCTTTGGATAGAGACCTCCAGCTGCAACTTGTTGTTTATATATGCTGCAGGTTTCTTCAGACCGCCTCACATAGTGAAAAAAGAAAGAACATAACAAAACTTACTCTTGCACTTAATAGTCTGTTTCTGCAAGCAGAAGCTCCATACTGAAGGAACTTTCGTCCAGATAGGGCTGTTATAGAGAAGCATACTGTTTACTATAACATGCAAATAATTCTGGATGAATGCTCGATATTGATTCCTGTTTTCACACTCCTAACTTAATGTTCACGTTTTCCACAATTTTTCATTATTTGTCTCATCACTTTTGCCCATTTTTCAGTTCTTACTCAGGCAAGAATCTGCTGGAATAAGATCTACATAGTTAGTTATGGTTCATATAGTTTAATAATTGTATGAATTCCCTTTTCCACAGTGCAAATACTTCTGCTTTCTGGTACAGCAAAAAAATGATTGCATCATTTAGTATTTTAATTATGGATAAAATCTAAGATAACTGCTGTGTCCTTTAAAAATTGCAGGGTTTATACAATGGACAAAGCTGTAAGCAGTTCTGTATTTCTTTATTTTTGTGTTTCTTTCTAAGCAAACTAAATGCAACTTTCAATCAATTTGGTTCAGCCAAGCTTTATAGTGAGAATGAATAAAAAGGAAATCAGTCTCGGGAGGGAGGGAGAAGGAGAAACATGCATTTGCTAATGGCATGGTGAAAACTTTGCTTCCATATTCATTCTAAATAAACATGAAAAATGTTTGGCATATGATTGTAGGAAGCACACCCACAGCACATGCTCTTTATCATAGTAATCCTACAGAAACATGTTGCCAATTGCAAACAATTCACAGCATGCACAACCAGGTTTGACATTGCCAAGATATTCTTAAGTTGAATGAATGTGTGATTTTGCTTATTTAATAGCATGTTTGCCTCCTTGTGCCTCTTTAAGAGCCAGTGTGAGCCCAGAAGAATTTTTTGATACCGAGTTGATGTTTTGTTTCTACTTTCAGGTTTTATAACAATAGTTGCTTGTAATAGTCCAAGAAGCTTTCTTCCTGCTTCCATTGCTTGCTTGCTGATTTATAACATCTTCTTGAGCAACCTAAACAGTATAAATATATATGTAAACTGCATATTTAGATTTCTGCTGTCATGCTTGCTTTTAATGGCTTTAAAATAGATTTGAGGACAGTGTCTATTTTAAACTGGTACTTAAAAGTTTGCCTTATTTATGAATATTACAATCCTTCTTTCTAGGCTCTTAAGGATGATGATGCTGAGACTGGGCTGACTGATGGGGAAGAGAAGGAAGAACCCAAAGAAGTGGAGAAACTAGGGAAAATACAATATTCTTTGGATTATGACTTCCAGAACAATCAGGTTTGAAATAATCAACCTGTAACATTTAATTTCTGTGTGTGCAAGGGGAGAATGAAGTAATACATTTAGTTACAGTAGATATTTCTGAAATCCTTACTTCTTGCATGGAATAAAGGGAGAAAGCAAGACTGAAGATCCATGACAGAGGTACTACTAAATTGGTGTTAAATGTACTCGGAGTTTCTATTACACCTTTAATCAAAATTGAAGACACAGTTTTATCTAATGGTTAATAACATATTAAGGTGTCACCAATCAACGTCAACCCACATTATATTATGGAGTCTGCATGCAGACAGTAAAAGATAGCTTCAGCCTTCAGGTATTTAAAATGTAAGCAAACAAAAGATGGGAGGAAAAAAAGAGGGACATAAAAGTAAGTTGATTGATTGTGGGTCTTTTCACAAGTCGATAAGATTGCCAGGAGTAGCTTTCTCTCACTTCATGAAGTGTGCACTTTGCCTTATTAACTAGCTGCATCAGGTTCTGTTGCTCTCCATGAAAGTACACCTACTAGCCAAGAAAATTTTAGTTCAGAGCAAAAGTTCACATAAAAAGGTCTGTCCCTAAAAAAACAGGAAAGTTGGACAAGAAGAATCTCTCCAGTCAAGGACTAATACTCCTTCAGTACCCTACCCTGAAGCTGGTAAGACCAAACTCTGGCATACTTACCCAAGTTTTCAGTAGGAATAGACACCATAATGTGATGTAGACCTAGAATCAACCTGCGTAACAGGTCTGGCTACATCCTGAACTAGCTCATATTTAATTCCGCTCCCTGGCCTCTTGCTGTGGTTGGGATCACTTTTGTCAATTGTACCAACACACAGCCCCACATTAAAACTCACTGTGCTTAACTTTGGACTGAACTACACCAACACATCTGACTTCTTCACTTCTACTGCATGTCTTCCAGTGAACTTGAGAATACATATCCTGCATTTAATTTTTTGACAACTCCAGTCAAAACTACATCATTCTTCTCTATTTAGGGAGAGAAATGACTACTGAACTTAAATCCCTGTTATTTCCTAGTCTTTGTCTGAACTGACTTCCACATGTACTTGTGATTTATTTCCACATTCAGATTCTTTATTTGATGCTGTTTATGAAATGCAGTACACTTACTTGTTGCAAGACAAAGAAAACAAGAGAAATTAAGAAAAATTTGTGTCAGTAACAGGTTATTTAGACACAGCTATGACCTGGCATAATACATAGTATTCCCTGTCTTTTCAACTGTCTTCTGGTAGTTGTGCTTGTTTTTCAATGCAAGAGCCAAAAAGAATTCTGAAGCATTTCAAGAAGCTGCGGTTAAAGGAGGTTTTCCTTGACTCCCAGAGCAAATTCCCTGGCCCTGTCATGAGTCACGCTGATCCCCCTTGAAATCAGTATGAAATCAGTATGAAGCATTAGAACCTTCAGAAGCAGAAGATCTAAAGAGGAGGAAGGAAAAGCTGCAAATGTGTTCTGACAAATGGATTTCAGTTTCCTTAAAATATGAAAACTAACTTTCTGTGTGAATTATATTAAAGGAAATGTTGATTTTGTGAACTATAATTTACAAAGGGAAATAGGATGGGAAGGCAACAAATCTGTAAAAGTGTGTAGTATTTAATTAAGGTAATACATTATTCGAGTTGTGGATTCCTATTTTATTTTGCTGCTCTAAACTATGTTGCAGCTTGGAATTTGTCAGAGGATAGATGATATAAAAGGGTAGAAGAGGGGATTCAGTTAGATTAGTATAGCGCAGTGGCATGAAACTACAGACCAAAAATCTGGCTAATATATTGCACAGGGTTAAGAATGGAGACAAGATGACCGATGTACTCTCCAGAGCACAATGCCTCAGTTTTAGAGAGAGAAATTTAAAAAGAAATTGAATTGCTTTTCCACTCTGTTACCTAAAAGTCGTATACTTGTTTTTCACTCTTCGATGTGAAAGACTTGATGTAGATCCTGAGCCTATCCATGTATTTATGAACAGTTATGCATCTAGAATAAGAATGAGACAGGAAAGGAGAAGTGTTTCTTACAGCTAAAGGAAAATGTTTCATGGAGCTCAAGAGTCCTATAGGTGGGAAAGCATGCAGGCCATACTGTGAATTTAAAACTGGTAAAAATAAGTCCAACTTTGAGGAATCTCTCAGAAGCATCTTTCCTAGATTGACTATATTGTTCTGTATTCCAGTTGTTAGAGCTTCTGTTTCCAGTTTTAAACAATTAATCCATGAGAGAAGCAAATATATTGCAGCTGAAGCACTGATTTAGAAGACAATATTCTCAGTTTTCATTCCCAGTTCTTAATATCTTGTCTCCAGATTGACCTTAAAGAGTCACTTTAATGTTTACCTTAGTTCTGTGTCTATGAAACAAGGTTAAAAGTATTTTTCTTTCTCTCAATGCCATTATGCTGGTGAGGCCTAATACAGGCTGGGTTGTCTATATAACGTAACATAACATAACATAACATAACATAACATAACATAACATAACATAACATAACATAACATAAGCCTTCATTTACAACACTTAAAAAATGGCCAAGGCATTTACAAGTTTCAAATGTGCTTCAGTCTTATTTTTAAAAGTGTGTAAGAGATTTAAGAAACTAATTTTTCTGTTTTGCAGTGCGATTACGAATTGTTATTAGGATTTAGCTACCAAAGATTAGCTTTCATGGGGTATTTTTTGAAAATGCTGTCCTTAGTTTACTACCTAAACCCATTTGTATACACAGCAAGAGAAGTTAAATATAAGGAAGACTGCAAGATCCATTTGTTTTCAACAAAGCTCTGCCTGAGGCTTGGCATTTGATATATTACCTTTTTGTGTTTGGTTGGGGGGGGGAGGTTACATGTTGGGGATTTAGAATACAAATTTTGTAGTCAAAATTAGACATTCTTGATTGTTTAATAATGTGATTTCTATTCATGGTGCCCAGCATAGAAAAATAATGCACAAGAGGAAAGCAACTGAAAGTTGTTTGATTGCAGTCTGTAAAAAAATGAAGTCTGTATTTAGCTGTAATCAGCTGCCCTTTGAAAACCTCTTTTCTGCTTAAAAACAGCCTTTGTACAGTCTGCATCTGCCATAATTGGTTTTCTAAATTCTATAGTGTCGCTTCATTTGCCTTCCTTGAAGGGGGGGGGAATAGTTTTTCATAGACCAGAAATAGAGTCTGCGTGTCTATTTCTCTGTTACAGTTTTTTATAAATATCTATTTGAAATTTCATTCTGCTGTTTTTCTCTTTTTTCAGCTTCTGGTTGGGATTATTCAAGCAGCTGAGCTGCCTGCATTAGATATGGGTGGTACATCTGATCCCTATGTGAAAGTTTTCCTGCTGCCTGATAAGAAGAAGAAATATGAGACAAAAGTCCACAGAAAGACCCTTAACCCTGTTTTCAATGAGCAATTTACATTCAAGGTATGTTTTTAAAAATTATTGAAACTTTTTTATTTAACCACTATGTATCTCATGCTTGGCTACAAAGTTAGACATCTTAGTTAATTGGTAACTGCAGCATAGTGATTTTTCATGTTGTAGGAACCTTTGATATTCAATCATATGATGAAAATGGTATAACATAGGGTCAGATCTCAGTAGGTGTAAAAGGCACAGTTTGATTTTAGGTGCTTCAGTTATCCTGATGTATGACAATCTGATCCATATTTTATGGCAGGATAAAATTTACAAGAAAGTCAGGAAACAGTGACACTTTGACAAATGTCAGGTAGATTTCACTAGACCAGCATTTTCTTTAAATATCTTTGTAGTCTGATTTATGAATTTCAGTATACCATTTCTTTTCCCCTCAGAAAAAAATTAAAACTCAAGGCAGGTAAATGGATGAAGGACAACATGGCAGATTAATCTTGCTAGACTTTGTCATAGCAATTCTTTGCCATGCTACTTTACATATGAAAAGAAATCATGTCTCAAGTTTAATAACATGAATTATATAAATGTAGCTATGCCTTACGTTGCAATATTTAAGTCATTCCAATAGCGTCTATCAAAGGTGTTTTTCTAAAACTGTAGCCGTACATAAACCCCAGTTAAATACAATAAAGGAATACTATACAGCATGTCTCATAGTGCTTCTCCTAATATACATTCCTCTGCTGTTACTTTAGGCCTTTCTCTCTATGCCCAATCTTATAACGACAGCTACAGATTGAAAACAGGAACAGTGAAAGACTCAGGCTATGTAATCATTCAATGAGAAAGATATCCCTGGAGGCCAGAACTACTACTGCATATATAAGCTTATTTTTTCCCTTGAAGATGTTCATAAAAATAATCTTTTGTGGGGAGTTATTTTCTTTCTTGAGCTTTCCTAAGAGAGTATTTAAAAGAAAACAGAGTTAGAAATTACAGATTCCTGTGCAGCTCACAAAAGAAAAGAACGAACCAATAATGCTGTCATCTACGATGAAGGCACAAATTATAAATCAGGTCATCCACTCCTGGGCTATAATGTCCGCTTGTTTTAAGTCACATCTTTAATATCCAAATTTTATGCTCCAGAAGAAAGTTTGCTTTCCATGCAAGACCTGACAGAGTGTTTAGGTGCATCCCAATATGGTACTGATCATCCCCTGCATACCATGGTCTGTAGTCAAAAGAAGACCAATGGAGCATGCCAAGTACTATCATTTTTCTACGGACTACAGTAAAAAAGACAAGTGCTGCAACTGTAATAAATAACTTCCATGGGAACTACTGACAAAATCTCATTTACTTGGGCAGAGCCTTATTTCTGTGACCCGCTTCAGGTCATGCAGAGCTTCTGTAGTCATCCTTCCCATTTCTCTCTTTGGCAGAGCTGCCCACCAGGCAGCCCAGGCCCATTTTGTTACCTTCTCCCAGGGCACAGCTGTGAGCTGCCTGCCTTCCTCCCAAAGCAGGGCTAATGGGGATGAGATGGGTTGTGTTTCTGCTGTGTTGCATCTTGAGCCCAGGACCTCATTCCTTCTCTTCTTTGAGAGGTTCCCTGTGTTAGTCCCCTTTTCAGTTCTGTTTCCCAGACATCCATGGTGCCATTCCAGGGTGCAGGTGTTTGTCAGGCTCCAGCTGTCTGAATTGTATACCCGCACTGTGCTGCCAAAAGGAAACTGAGAAATCCCAGCTGGACTACACCAGTCTGGCAGAGAGAGGTGTTCCTCCCCAGGCCCAAAGTGGGAAGAGGGTTCATGTCTGGAAGAGTGACATGTCTGTGCCAGTAAAACACTCCTATACATGTCCTCCTACCAAGGTCTCACCTGCATTAAGTCAAGAGGCTGAGCTTTTCTGAGCAGAGCAGAAAGCAGGGAGAGGGAGCGATTCTTCACTAGAGCCAAGGACATCCTTGGTTGTCCTGAGCAAAGCTGTAGGCTGAGGCTGCTTTAGAGGTAATGAATGGAGGAAGCACTGCTGCTAGATCTTCTTTAAAAAGGAAAGTGGCTAAAATAAGCTTTACTGAGGTCAAGTTAATGATAAAAAAAAAGTAAATAATGGTAAATGTAGTCTTTTCATGCATTCCAAATGACCCTGGTCCATGAAGTGGTATTGTAAACTGATGGAGAAAGAAACTTTAGAACATTTCTCTTCTCCTGTTTTCGAGGCTGTGTAAAAATAATAGTGAATTTATTTAGGATTTTGCTTTCCACATACATTTGCCTTCTATAGGTTTTTAGAAGCTACAAATAATTTACAGAATCAAAATACATTTTGCTATAGTATTTATTACAATACACAACCCTGTACACACTAAAACTATTGTACTCGGTAATGGAAGCTGGATCTGGCTCTCAACTTGAAAAGCTTCTTTGAAACATTATATAACATGTTATGATAAAGGGAAACTACTCATGTTATTAGTAAGTTATTTTAAAAAGCAAGTGGAAGCCAAAGAGTAACAAAAGACAACACTCCTAGGGTTTAAACAGACTGGAACATACAGCAGTTAACAAGGCCAATGATAATGCCACACTTTCATTTTTCTTTATATAGACAATCAATAGAGAAATGTTTACTGAAGCCCGTGGAAACCATTTATACTTGCAGAATAAATTCAAATTGACCAGGTGTTCAGTGCAAATCCAAACAATTCCTAAATCAGTCCTCTCCAGACAGCCACTCAAGTGTAGCTTACCTGAACTGCACATCTTCATCTGAATATTAAAAATGTGACTCATAAGCATCCTAACGCACAGCATCTGTCCGAAACACATCAGAACAGCTGGAGAATTAGTCAGAACTTGGCCCTCTGCCACCACAATTTCTAGCTGTACACTATGACTTAAAAGCACCTTAGTGTCTGCAGTGTGAAAGGTGTCATAATGAAAAATATGCCTTGGTAAGTACTAGGTAGTGGTACTGTAAGAGAACTATTTAGTGTCTAATTACTTTGTCAGATACAGTAAGCCAGTTCTGTTTTTTTCATCAGTCTGGGAGCTACACATTTCTGAGTGATGACAGTTGATTTATTGAGGAAAAGACACCATTGTGTGAAAAGTTCATGTGTCTTCAGTGCAAATAATTGGGCTTCCTCTTTCAGTTTCATCACCCACAAAATGATTTGAAGTAGAATGAGAAAAAACCGGGGAGTGATGAGTGAGCTGCCACATTGTTCTATTGGGTGCCAGAGCCTGGTCTCAAAAAATACTGCGTCTGGTGACTCTGAAACAAATACACCTCATAATTTTCTCTGCAGTTCAATTTACCTGAGATGACAGCTGATAAACCAAAGAAAAAGATTTGCATTGTAGTGGACTGATCTTTATTGTCTCAGGTACGAAGTTTGTCATTTTCTCTTCTTTGCAGGTGCCATACTCCGAGCTGGGTGGAAAAACTTTAGTGATGGCAGTTTATGACTTCGATCGTTTCTCCAAACATGATATCATTGGGGAATATAAGGTTGCGATGAACACAGTGGACTTCGGTCACGTCACTGAGGAGTGGAGGGACTTGCAAAGTGCAGAGAAGGAAGAGGTAAGAAAAATCAGACTTTTTTTTCCCCCAGGACACTTTTATCCTCAGCTAGCAAAACAGTCAAACTAGCAACCTTTTTTTCGCCGAGACAGCTCCCATCTGTTATCAGCATTTCTCAGACTTACTTCGCCTGATAAATTTTTGATAAACATCTTTTCCAATACTCATTGAATGGTACATTCTCCTTTGTTAATCCTATTTTCAAACTTTTTGATACTTTATGCAACATATTAAGAAAGTTTTCATGAGTTTGACTTTTTGTTGAATTGATGCAGTTTGGGTACATAGAATTTGCATTTGAATTGTAAGAGCAGTGTGCATTTCGGCTTCTTTGTAGCCCTAATCATTCTCAGTGTTTACATCTCAAGGCATCTTATTGTGCATGAAGATAATGGTAGGCTTTCATCTAAATATCTTACAGTTTTATTGAGCCGCTGTGCAATAATATCCATTGATTAGAATCATGCATTTGACAAAGACCTTGAAACGACATCACACTCAAATATTAATCACCTTTTTTGTTTTCCTTTCTGTGCCAACACCCTGTGGGTTCATTATTTAGTAGGCATAGTGCTACATGTACACAAAACAGTTCTTGGAAATACTTCATCACTATATTGTGCATTCTGTGAGGTTGTTCATACAGGCACATCCACCTTTTTGCTTATTATAAGACCATTTTGTACTCAGTTTTACATTTTTTTTCCTTTTGATTGCTAGATAATATCTGGCCACTCATAATAGTCAGAGTGCACAGCGTGCTTCAATTCTCTGGTGGGAGAAGAAGGAATCTGAGTCTGAATTCCTCGTTGTCTAATTTAGCTAATAAGCTGCTTTGGATTCGAACTTTAGTTTCTGTAATTAAAGGAACAATCTCTGGATGAAATCTTTCCTTAATTCGAGTGACGAAAACCTGAATATTGGATTTAAACTACAAGTTGTGAAAAATTCAGCAAATGCTGAGCTATGCAGCTTTCTCAGATTTTCAAACACGGTAGATTTCAGTCTTGCCTTTTTGAGAGTTTGCTTTTAAAGACTGTATTTCAGATACTTTTCTTCTACTGATTATTGATTTGAAAGCCACTGCTACATTGAGACTATTCCGCATGGCATTGTTTCATAGTGACAGCATTTGCAGGGCTCTCTTATTGCATATGACATTGGTAGCCATGCTATATTTTTCTTCCACTATTAGAGCTAAATAGAAAAATGCAAAGAAGAGAAAAAGGAAGTTTGCAGTTCAAGGGCCCTGTTCCTTTAAAGCCGCAGCATACTGGAAAGCTAGAAAGGTGAAATCAGAGTGTATTAAGCCTTCCAAACTTTATTAAGTATCAAACTGGACTTTTATTGCACTATTGTGTGCAATATCAAAGTATTTCATGTTTTTCTGTTGTAAAACACATAACAGAAGCCAAATACTACACAAAAAGGAATTGTACCTTCACCTTTTTAGTGTAACATTAAACTTTTATAACATAAACAGTGATATCCCCATATGCAGGTGACAGATAACATGGCATAGATTAGTGTAGGGTTTCATCTGTCTTGTAGCATAGAACATTGCCTCCTGAGTTTTCTAGCTCATGTCCATAGTGAGACCTGACTCAGTCCCTTGGTTGCTTCATAAAGTTCATATCGTGCTAATACAAAATGATGTTAAAGTTGCTTGAAATATAGTATGAGCTACTGCCAAAAATGCATTCTGACTTGGAAAGAACTTTTTATTAAAATAAAAGAAGGTAATTAAAAGAAATAATTCTTAAAGTATTTGGATATTAGAAGAGTATTACAAGAACTTTGAATAGTTTGCAGTAGGGACAAAACCTAGGTTGTACCTTATTCGTGCTTTCAGAGCCCAAATGAACTGACAGATGTGTATTTTTACATGTGTTTGTCATTTGTCTGTGCAAATATATTTGCATGAGAGTCATGTTAACTAGAAGAAACTAGCTTTCCTTAGTTCCTGTGTGAGCCTCTGCCCTCACCTTTCTTCAAATTTAAGGCACTATAGATACAGAATAAAACATTGTCATTTTTGTAAAGTTTTTTGATGTTGCTACTGATGTGTGGCTTTTTTATTTATAAGAAGCTAGGCAATATCATCCTATGAAAACACCCTGAAAAACTGTGCTTGCACCAACCCCTAAATATTTTTTTATAATACAGGAGCTCTCTATGCTTATAAGCATCCAAAGTATCCAATAAATATGGAAAAATATCATAACTTAGGTTAGTTGGAGACTTTGTTAGACTTCGTTTTCTATATATTAGTGGTAGCTTTCCTACAACAGCTCCTGACCTTCCTGTACAAATAAAAATTGACCCCAGAGAAACCAGTTTGGAAAAGAAATCTCTGCGAAGAACCAAGAGAGTTATATCTGTCAGTGGTTTGGGAGCTGTGTTTCCCAGGCAATGTCATTCATATTTACATATTTGACTACTGCCAATACCTCACCATCACAGAATCACAGAATCACTATGGTTGGAAAAGACCTGTAAGATCATCTTCGATATTCCAGCCTCTGCTCAGCACCAAAGATGCCATACAAATTCTAGTAGATTTTATGAGATAATAGGTAGGGGACAAAGAGAGGTGGGAGAGGTCCTATCTCCATAAACCTGTTATCAGCTGATACAGCAGACATTGC
Organism: Gavia stellata; assembly: GCF_030936135.1. Lineage (NCBI taxonomy): Eukaryota > Metazoa > Chordata > Aves > Gaviiformes > Gaviidae > Gavia > Gavia stellata. Next base: position 44,429,979 of record NC_082597.1, read on the forward strand.
AGAAATCACAGCAGATACAGCTGCAACCAAGCAGTACCCTGGCTTCAGAATTAGGGAATACAGTACTGCACATACAAAGGCTAACATGGTTTACCTATGCCAGACGTGTAGCAACAGACACATGCTTGTCTCTTGGTAGTGATCGTGAACTTGAAATAGTGGTCTGGCTTATTAATGGTAAGAAAACATGATCAAAAACAAATTAAAACCTAAGTAACTGGATTTCATTCAAAAATGTATGACAAATGTAATTATATTACTACCAAAAAATCTTTTGTAGACTATTCTACATGTTATACTTGTGTAATGAATTTGTCCTTGAAAAGCACGTTTGTATGTGGTCTGCAATATTTGAAGTATGACATGTTTTATTTCCTTTTTTGCCCTTACAGCACTTAGATCAGTTTGTCAGTTCTTAACAACCTAACACTAACTAGAATTCTAAATATGTTTGCAATTAACTATCAGATGCCAAACTATCCTTAATGTTTTAATTATGACCCCTAAACAAGATGTATACCAAAGCACATCAGTGGCAGTTGTCACCAGTCACTTTGAAAGAACCATCTGGGTGGCATCAGTCAAAATAAGTATAAAAATCTTATTTTTATTTCACTTTATGTCGAATTCAGTTGGTGCACGTCACAGAATATACAATTTAATTAACACTGCAATTATAGAGGGCAAAATCATTTTATGAGCAGTTACTCTTCCTTTTGCTTCTAAAGCTCCACTGTACTTTCCACCCTTTTTTCTGAATGGGCTTAAAATCGATGGCAGAGGATGAAGGTTTAATGAAATATTTGAAGCTCTACCTCTCACAGCCATTTGAATGACATCTCTCTGACACTGCATTCTCTTCCGGGACAGGTCTTATCAATATATTTGTATGTTGGTGAAGCACTTCGAAGGTACAAGGCTTTATGTAAGCATTTGTTATGACTGTGAGAGGGCTTTGGGGATGTACAAGTCTGTACAATGACTGCTAAATATTGGGGAGGCCACTACTAATGAGCTGCATACCTTGAATCCTTTTTCCCTGTCTGCTTTTAGCTCTGCTGTCCTTGTGAATATATGGAGGTGATTTATCTAGTAGTCCTTCAGTTTCATATGAGTAAGAGCATGGGAGGGAAGAGTGGTAGATAGTGAAAGATTATTCACTTTTACCAAGTATGACATATAATGGTTTAGGCACAGAGTGTTAAAAAACAGGTGATAGGAGTTTGCTCCTCTGTGTCATCTACGAGATGTCACCGCCATTAACTTTATCTGAGTACACACTGCATCCAATATCTGTTATCACTCCAGTACAGAAGGCCAGACAGACCTCCTCTTTGCTCACAGCAGTGTGAATCATACTGAGAGTCATCTTCTGAATACTTCAACTGATTTCCCTCCAGACATTTTGTTATATTGGCACTTAAATTGAAAACCTGTTGTAGCAAACATTCCAAGAAATTTTAGGGAATATAAGGAAGAGCAGAAACAATTCTTTCCCTTGAAAGCAGTGGAAAAGCAGAGCCTTATTCCGTGAGGAGAAGGATCTTTGACCTGCCAGTATCCACCACCAAGAGTTCTGCAGACCTCTTATGACTGCCATCATATAAGACTCTGCATTATCTCATCAGGCATCCACCATGGATAGGTTACATGATGGATGCATGCTCATACCATGGTGGGTTGTTATGGGTATATTTTGTACAAGGCTTCTGAGTTGGAAGTCTGCTGGAAAACACCAGCAAGACACACAACAGCTTCTCTCCTACATGATGCAAAATCCCAAGCAGGAGAGATGCTACAGTACTGCCTTGCAGAGGGGTGAGATGCAAGTGGTCTCTATCTGGGGAGTGGAAGACCAATTCTGTGAAGCTTGGCATGTGCTATTCATGAGGATTGTTCTTTCCTCCCTCTTCAAAAAATAAAAATTGAAGGAAGGATATGGAAAAGTGGGCCTGAAATGGGTGTATTTAGTACCTCAGTATGCTTCATAGAAGTTGGAGACTGACAAATTTAGTAAGCCATCTAGCTTACTGAATCCTCAGCAACGAAACTTGCAGAGAGTTAAGAGGAGGGGACATTGTTAAAAATGTCACTGTCAAATCACAGCAGCAAATCACTGTCATTTTCTGTTCTGTCAGAGATGGACAGATGATCTAATAGGCCTTTCCCTTCTCTAATAATAACGCTTAGTTCTTATATAGCTTTGCAGTTAGCACAGTGCTTTATGAAAGAAAGTATCATTATCCCTATGGAGATGCTGTCAGATTGTCAGACAAATTTTAAAATGTGAGGTCTCCTTTATTTAGCTGCATATTATATTGGATCACTATATTTTCTGCATGGAGTTCAAGTTTTCTCAAGTTCACTTCTTCTTATACCCAATTAAAACTTTAAAATGTTAAATCTAAGGAGGTTTTAATTTTCAGGTTTTGTGGCAGAGTTACATACAGTAAATGCACAATGTTAAACACACGTTCAACATTTTAAGTGCAGCACCTGTCCTGCAAAGGAACTGAATTTGATAGTGAGACAGGGAAAAAAACAGAGGTTCTTAAGTTTGAGAATAAGCAAGCCTGATCTGAAATTCTTCAGCAGTAAATTAGTTGGTTTTCATCTTGAAATTGAAGAAATGTTGTGATTTTAAAGCTAAAACCATATGACTCAAGCAGAGCAGTTACGGTACTGTTTCAGGCTATTAGCATTTTGCGTTTCTTTTCTTGCCTTTCATACTCAAACTGCTGACAATCCAACTACATACCTTTGTTGAGTATTCTCTTTCTTAACTCCTTCTCTGAAAGAGACACCTACCTTAGGAGGTCAGAGGCATTCTTGTGTTATAACAAAAAGAATGTAATTGGCTTATTTGAAATCAAAAGGGAACTTGTCTTGATTCATCTCAGACTGTCTGGCTTTACAGATACTAAATTCCAATACAGAGGACAGTAGACAAGAAGGAGAAGTTCAGTGATAGTGTTAAATTCAGGTTCTGCTGGGGCCTTTCTGTTTCTGGACAGTATTCATTCTGAGATCAGAAAAACTTGTATTGCTGATTTGTCAAAAACATACCGATTACCGTTTGACTTTCAAGTATGGAAGGGCATCTTGCTGTTAAACTGTGCTGACGAAGTAGATCCTACACTTGGTGCTAAGCATCTGATGATCTGTGCACAAAATAATAATTATATTAATGTTGATTCTAGACAAGACATATTCCTAAAGGCCTTGTAGAAAGTTACAAGGCCGAAGGAAGGAATAGTGGACAATTCCCCATCTCTGCCTCTTAATATTATTGTGTGGGTTTTTATTGTTCAGGTATAGGATATTTTAAAATGCTTAATAGAGGAGAGAGGCCAGACCAGCCAAGGAGTTCACAAGCACTGGGCTTGGATGTTAAACATACAGTGGCATTTGGAAAGCAATGTTCTGAATGGTGTTTTTATAGGGTTTTGAGAAAGATGCTGAGAGGGATCAAAATCATCTTAGAGTTCTTCTTAAAAACACTTAAGCAGAATTTATATCACTTAGATGCTGGAAGTATTCCAGCATCTTCCATGTATCTGCAAGTGATTCATTCAGATGGCTGATGTATCAGCCATTTGCACCGGTTGAAGTATATTCCAAGTGGAAGGCACTAAAGCTACAGTACGAAGAGGTGTTTTGGATGGAAACTGCAGAAGGAATTCCAGGGAATTCAGCCATCATCGTGGAGTACTCCCAGTTATAAAGCTCTGTAATCTGGAAGGGATTGCAAATGCATCTGCAGAATCAGCTGATCAGTGTGAAAGGGCCACAGAACATGCTATATATGAAATTTTCCTGCATTGTTCTCCACCCGGACTTTTATGCACTTACTTATTTTTCTGACTGCCAGCATCAGTGAATGCATTATCCAGAGAAAGAAATTGCATTTCTCACTGGGATTCTAGGCAGAAGCTTTGCAGTAGTCCAGGGTAATAGCTTGTTTCCCTTTCTCCCCTCCCTTTGCAAACCGCCAGTGACAAAAATCGTTATCTGATTGGTGTTACAAACCAGGATCATGAGCTAAGGGAAACTGTAAGATGGCTGTATCAAAATACTCCATCTTAAGTGTCATTAGAAGGACCTTCAGAACAGATACCAGCATTTTAACAGTCACAAGGAAAGAGAAGTTCTCACAAAGAAGATGACAGCTTTTTCACTAAAAGGTTGAGGCGTAGTATGCCACTCTGGTCTCCTCGCTTTGTTGTGCCCACTCCAAGTAGAACTTAAAGATCTTGGTTTTCAGAAGCATCAGAGAAAGATGTATTTTTGAAAAGGTTAAAGACAAAGATTCAGGAATAGTGGTCCGAGAAAGAAAGGGATTAGCCATTTTCTTCATTTTTTTCCTCTGTCAGCTCTTAAACACCAATTTAGACCATGTCAGGGATTACCATAGAAACCATTTAACCTCTTTTCAGATGCTGTTGTGTTTCAGTTTAGTTTAAAAATGAGCTTAACCGGCATTTGAAGCACTTTGCATTGAACCTGTGACAGGAATTAGCACCAAATGCCCTTATTTTAGAGAAATCACGGTTAGACTCTAGACCATAATACTGATTTTCAGTTTGGTGGTATTAGGCTTTTATTAGTTTTATGCTGATATTTTTCAGAGGTAGAGTACCTGAATTTAGGATGTATTACTAGGTCTTATTTCTAGGCTAAATAGACGACAGACAATGATAACTCGTTCCACAGTTACCTGTTTGATTGTATCACCAAACTCAGCCTTCCACCGAAGACCAAAGAAATTCCTCGCATTGGCTGGTGCATTGTTGGTGTGTTACAGGTGATGCAGCTGGGTCGTTTTAGTGCAATCAACCCTGTACTTCTTCCCTCTTTCTTTTCTGTGGCCTTCTGCAGCTTACTCTGTGATTGTTATCATCATAACTAGAGAAACACTCAGGACATGATAATTTAAATTAGATTCTAAAAACCTTTGGAATAGCATAGCCTTTTTCTCTTGTTTATGTCTAATTCAGTCTGGGCAGGAGGCTGTTATGCAAAAGAGTAACTTGCAGAAAAAACCCTTTTCATAGAATATCTCTGTTTCTGCATTTTATGCATTCTTCCCTTGTAGGTTAATAGAGAACTGACATTTCCTGTTTTTAAGATCTTGCAGTCTACGACATACACACAGTTCTTTTTGAAGGACTGATTATGGCTAGTCTTTCACTTTCAATCACACATTATTCTGGGATGTTCATAGGTAACTCTACGTCATACATAAGATTTAAAGAGATTAACAAGATAGATATAAATGCTTTTCTGTACCTTATCTGAGCATGAACATTTACAATGTTGGTGCTATACAATTCAAATTTTTTTAACCTCTCTGTCATCTGGAATTCTAATAGTGGGGAATTTTACTCCAAGAATGATGCCACTGTCTAAAGATCAAACCAAACCATTTCTCCTCTCCCTCTCTCTATCTGTCTCTCCCCACTTTCATAGCGCTGGCCACACGAAGGAAGAAAATCATAAAATGCTGACTGATCTCTCAGTTTCTTATTCTTTTAGTTTTTTCTTTTTTTAACATCTACCTTCATTCTATACACTTGAGTGAGTCAGTTAGTTAATAATTAAGCTGCACTTTTTAGCCTTCACGATCTAAATAAAGCTGCTGTTGCTTTTTAGTGTCTACGTTGACCAGAGATCAAACTTCTGTGAATCACTCCACCTCCTCACTTCTCAGCATATTCTCACTCTGTGTGTATGTGTGTGTATAAAATGTAGACCTGAGTACAGAGCAGAAATACATCTTTCTTTTATGATGCATCTTCTGTGATGGAAGCTTTTGTGCAGATTTAGTAGTTTTGTGAGTGGCCTTTAACTGCATTAATTGGGAATTTTTGTTTCAGATGGCTGCCTGGCTGGCTCGCTCGCTAGATGGGTGGAGTGGTACTGTAATTGTTCTGTCCTTTCCACTGACAGCATTTCCAGAGCAGGACTTTTTTCTGTGAAGGGCTTGAGTATGGCCACTGCCACAGAATTACTACTCCTGCTGTCTCCTTCGTGCAGAACACAGCTCACTTTGACCTACAGTCATGAGATGAAATTCATTTCTGATCTCCTTTTTGAACCCAGATACTGTCTGTCTATGCTTCTTGCTGGCCAAGCATTAGATGAAGTGAAATACCTGAAACAGAATCCAGTGACATGGAGGCCAAGACATTTTCCTTGAGCATTATGTCTTCAATTATAATTATAGAAATAGTGCCAAAGGCAGGAGTTTCCAAACTAGCAGTGAGAAAGAGAGTTCGAAGTGGTATGTTATTGCTCCGTGATTGGCTGGATGCGTTCACCTACAACAGAACAGAATTAGGAGTTATTGCTACTTCCACTGTCACTGATAATGGCAACTAAATTTGGGAACCCTTCTCTAGTGCCTTTTTCCACTTGTGGCTGACCTTGAGTTCAAATCTCTTCTTAGACAGAGACCTTGCCATAAAATTCTAACCTAAGTCATTCCCTAAACAATTACCATTATGTGGGGTTTATAACTTGCTTTTGATGCCACTGGCATAGAACATGGCGCTGCAGCTTCTCAGTGGCATGGACAGCACCTGAGCTTCCCGTTAGATCCTTAACCAATTTTAGGTGCTGCTTAAATTGCTTCTGGTAATCTTCAGAGCTACTGGGTTGTCTGGAATCTAGTTATTTTACCTTTGTTTTTCCATATCTTCTTCAGTAACTGTGAAAATTAACAGGAGGATCTCTGTTGATGAGTGAAGCTCAGGCTTCGAAACTGGCAGCAGCTTATTTTCATGTGAGTGCCCTGAGGTCTGCAGCTGACATCCCCTGTCTGTTAATGCCCAGCCCAGAATTAGATAGCAGCGAATTATGCTGAAAGTGTTTTTATTCGTTCAGACTTCCACATTAATCAGTCAGGTCGAACATTAATTTTCTGTGATGTTTTAGAGCAGGCACGTTTTCCAGGAGATGTGGGTCATTTGAATTAATTTTGATTACTCTAATTTTTTTGCTTGTACTTATTGTACAGAAAATAGGTACAACTATTACAATTCTGTGACACAAAGTAAGAGTTGCAGTTCTTCCACAACACTTCTCTGTAACCCATGATTTCTTTCTTGTCATAGTAGATTTTCATCCTTGCATTTTCTTCTTCTATCACTCTTAACATTAACGTATATGACAATACGTCAAAGCCCTCCAAAAAACCCACCTGTAACTTCGTGTGCCATCCAAATATGCTCATGCTTCCCCATCCTCCTTTTTTTACAATGAGGACCAATTTGTCTCATTGCAGTTTGATATGGCAAATGATGATGTTTCTCTAGATATAGAATCATACTTTTCTAAATACCCTTTAAATCATTAAATTATTTAAAATCTCTTAAAGACATGATTATTTCTTCAGAATGTATGTCTGTGATACTAACCTATTAGTTGGTTTCTTAATGGAGAACTGTATGCTTTCAGTTTTCTCCATCAGCCTAAAGGAAAAGTATGCACATTTAGTGTATTGAAAGTTACAACTTTAATGATTAAAAACATAAAATCCAAAAATTGATATTTTCTGATAGATTATAATTGTAAGTGAGAACAGATTTTAATTAAGCTCTACTAGATTTGCTGCAGCAATCATATGTTCCAGAATGACTTGAGAATATTGGCTTCCTGCTTGGATTTCAGCTGTAGAGTTCTAGAGTTGGCGTAAGTTCCTGCAAGCACAAACACTGCTCACATTATGTAAGAATTTAAAACTCTGAAACTTCCCTGTTTATATGTTCCCTTTCATGAAAACTAGCTGTTAATCATCCTCAAGCACAATCACTAAATACAAAGCTGTGACTATCTTGTGTATAAACATTGGGACATGCTCCTTAGACTTTTTAGCCCACCTGTTCATTGATTCCAGGGGTTTATTACCAGAAGGCACCACTATATGAGCTCTTACAATTCGCTGAGGATGACAGGTTTTTAAATCTATCTATTTTATTTGCATTGAGCCTAGACTAGCTAACATTAATTTTTCTTTCTGCAGAAAAAAATCTCCCATTTCAAAAACCTTTGTTTTGTTTAGAAATTCTACTATTTCCTATCAAATTGCATATTTTTCTAAATGAGGTGAGGTTGTCTGCCCTAAATCCAGAGGACTCCTAGATCTTCAAGGAATGTTTTAAAGAACCTCCTGTAATCAAACTCAATCTAGGAAACAGGCAGCATCCAGGAGATAGTAGTGTTCCTCTGGCCAAGTTGGGAGGGAGGTGGCACAAGGAAACCCCCTTACAAGCCTGACAGTTAGACCTTGCTTAGTTTTGGAACAAGGAGCTAGGAAACCTCTGATTCTCAGTCCATGGCATTTTTCATGGCTACCTGGCCATAGACTGCAAAATCCAAAAGCTCAGATTTCCTCATGGCATCCTGACTTTCAGCAATATCCTGCACGCTTTTAGTGGAAGTTCCCCAAAAACAAGTCTCCCATGACACATTTTAATATCATCTAATCAGTTTTTGTGGAAATTCCACTGGAAAATTCTGTGTGAGACCTTACTGAGAAAGGATACGAAGACAAGGCTGCTGACAGTAGACCAGCATTCATTACAGGCAGCTTTGCACCTCCGCTGGAAAACTCTTCAAGGGTCTTCAAACCCAAAGAGTTTGCAAGTTACTGATTTTAAGACATCAGTAGATGGAGAAATTACCACATCCCTTATAGCTTCAGCAGTTACTTTATATCTCTGTTAAAAATGTGTACTTTATTTGTTATTCGGATGTTACTGGATTCTACTCCAAGTCATTGATTCTTGTTACGCCCTTCTTCAATAGATTCAAGCATCATACATGATGCTTCCTCTTCTCTATAGTACTTATGCAGTGTAATCAAGTCACTTCCAATCCACTTTTCAGAAAGCTGCAAAAATTCATCTTTTGTGTTTTTTGCAATCAGGTTTTTTCTCCATTTTTCCAATAAGAGTTGTGACTTTTTACCTTCTTTGCAGTTTTCAGCATCTTAAAAAAAATATACGTACACAAGAACTGTGTGCAGTATACTTTACATCTTTGCCAGACAGGCAAAGACACCAGCTACTTCTGCTCACCTCTACTATTGAATGTTTTGCACAGCATTACACTAGCAGTTCGTGGTCTGTAGCTTATGACCCTAAATCCTCAGCAGGAGGCACTGCCTTGTAAGATATATTTCCTGGTTCAGTAGATACTTAGGAATAGTCTTGAGTTCTTTGTCTTAGGATGTAGAATTTTTGCTTTTGGCTGTATGAAAATGTGACTGACTCTCTGTGACTGGTTACAGCTAAGATTTAGAACTTTCTCTCTGACCAACCTGTTGCATTATTGTTTATCATTACGATAATTTTTGTATCACCTGCTTACTTTATCAGCAGAAATATCTTCCACATCTATAAAAACAGCAGTAGACCTTGAACAGGACAAAAAAAATTTTTGCATGTTTCCATAATCAACCACATCTACAATCTCATCAAAGAGTGAGTATGATTTTAGTTGAAAAGACCTGTTTTCCATGAAACCATGTGACTTCACATTCATTATATTTCACATCCTTTAAACCATCATTAATGGAAACTTTTATGAGTTCTTCCTTTGTTTCGTCTGGGTTTAATAAAAGGCAAATGGCTGATAGATACCGCCTTCATCCAATTTGGCCTTTTTTTGGGTAAGATGGGCATAACATTAGCACTGTTCCACTCTTCTGGAATTTCCCTTGTGGTCTAAGATGTATTAAAAATGAACATCATTGAGCCAGAGGTCTCATGATAAGTGCAGTCTTCTTTCCTAGATTTTTATACATGACTGCGGTGACCTCTTTCTTTTCAGTGAAGAGATTAATGAAATTCAGTGTGTGGTACTGATTGCTATGATGACCTTTGATGAGCTGTCTTGTCTTCCTAAAGAATGTGTTAAGAGAGTTTTTCAAAGTGAAATAGCCAGGGGAAGTGAAGCAATAAAAGAGGCTTTTGGCAGTATGTATTTATCCAAAAACTTGAATATCTTTCAGTAGTTTCATAAAAATATATTTTTGAATGTTTAGTTTAAGAAGTGGATATGAGCCTGGTAAGGGTAAGTCAATAGATTTTAATATATTACACTAGTTAGAAGGAACTCATTGTTGATCTGAGCACAGATATTTAACGAGCTGAACTTGAAACATATAATGCAAGGCGTTGTAGAAGGAGGCATGTATTAGTTTCTTCATTTCAACTGGAACCAAAGACAAGAACATTGAAATCTTCTGAGAGAGTATTTTACATATTTCTGACTTCCCTGAAACTAGGAAGCATTAGAACAAGAGAGGCTCTGAGCTTTTTTGAGGGTTTTCATCTTGCCTCTTTTCCAGCTTCACATCCTTTACCCCATCTCATATTTTTAGGCAGTTTGGATGCTCTGGAAAAATCTGCAGTACAAAAATTAGTAAAAGAGGACAATGGAAGAAAACTTTCCAAATGAAGAGCGATGATACAGAAAGAGATTTCAAATCCTGCCTGTGCTTGTAGCACAGAAGCAGTGAATGGAAATAAAAGATGACATTGACTTGGGTGAAATTATACATCAAGGGAAGTCGTCTTCATCTTGAGAAATTACAGGTGGAGAACTGTCTTGTCATAAGACTTCACCTGTCAGCTGTTAACTTACATCAGCTGTCTGTGGTTTTCTCATTAGCAAATCCAGTTCCTTTTCAGCTTGCTGTGCAGTCCCCTGGTCTGCAGTCCCTTCCAGGTCATCACTGTGGCTGCAGTGCAGTGAGGGTCCTGACCTGCATGTATGGCTGAGTTGCCTTCTTGTGACAATAAAGGCACAAGCTGGTTTTGGCCCGCAACTGTGCTGCATGATGCCCTGGAAGCTGGGGAGCATGGCAAGAAAGCTCCTGTAAATTTAATGGAAACCAGTGGCTGAAAGAGGATAGATATTCAGATTCTTGTCCTGTTCAGAGAAACCCATGAGCACTTGCCAGGTCCTTACATGTTCTGTTTGGCTCACTGCTAGCTAACCAGCAAGTTTCTAGATTTAAAACAGCCACATCACATACTGTCTCTTGCCTAATTGCCAATTTAGGATATTTTGGAGGACGCTGCTGTATTTTGTGGGGTTTGTGATTGGGGTCATAGCAGGGAGCTCAAGGTGGTGCTGGGGGATATTACGGAGGAACGTGAAAGCTGAACTGGTGTTGCAGCAAGCAAGAGATGAGAGAAAGGAGGACATATATCCACAGGAGCTGGGTGAATAAGGCTGTGTTAGTGTCACTGCAAAAGTAACCATTTATTTATAACGTAGCTGAGACTGGTATGAGGTGCAAAGCCTTTTTGTCTTGATAGTTTGTTACAGAGGAAAAGGAAGAAGGTAGCTGGCTACAAAGGTAATCCACAAATTCCACTGAATTAGGTGTTCAATTACACCTATTCCACTGAATAGGTGTTCAAGGAATGTGTGGAGGAGGCATTATGGGACATGGTTTAATGGGCATGGTGGTGTTAGTTGATGGTTGGACTTGATCTTACAGGTCTTTTCCAGCCTTAGTGATTCTGTGAATTTCTCTTTGTGGTTCTTGCAGATCAAATAGAAATATATTGTATAGCTTCAGTAATGGAGTCACTGAATTCACCTGGTAATCTTTCCCTGGGGCTGTTGAATTTCAGCAGAATTTACCGGCAGCCATAGAGGATTACTCATTCCATCATGCCAATCATTCCCACCTACTGGTTTGTTTAATCTGTTTGTTCTGTCTTTCATTAATTGATAACGTATGTTCATTGTAGCAAGGACTCTGTTCATGCCAGGTTTTTAATACAATACCCCATCCAGTGGTACATCTTACAAGTAAGAAATTGGTAATTGAGTTGATTCTTAATTACAGTTCTCTGCTGTCTACGAACCCTGTATATTTATGGATCTATTTTGTAATTTCAATCCATAGTCTAAAGCTTTGGAGTCAATTGCTTTTGGAAAGTAAGACACTCTTGGTAGTAGAAACTAACATTAACTAAGCATTAAGGTGCCCATGCTTACTACAAGAGATGTTTTCAAATCAATCAAGGGTACTGTACTGTCTTCCTGTACCCTATCACAGGAGGACAAGGATTTTCTGTAAAGTCACGGCAATGCACATATAATATTCTAGTAATTATGGAAAAGCTTTGTGATTTGACTTCTCACAGTGTCTGATAAGCCAAAAAAAAAAATCTTTCAAATGTATTACATTTCCTTTCAATGTTGTACTTAGACTACTCACTAGAAGACTAGCCTTGTGACATGCTATAGTTAATAAGTTTTCCATGCTGTCAAAAGTAATAATATTAATGTGCCATTCAGTTAAATTAATTTTGTTTTGTGCACTGGCCTGCATAAACATGAGTGACATTTAGAAATATGATCAGGCAGGAGCTGAGGAGAAGCCAAGTGGCAAAATAGAGCAAGATACAATCATTAAAGCAGAGCAGCCAGCTGCAAGCATTTGTGGGTAGGCAAAGAGTTACAGAAAAACAGGCTATGATGTTTGGGCGTATATGTTTCTTTTAATTCATTCCTCCCTTTCACGTTTATTTAAGAAATTCATTTTCTTGTTGTTTAATTAAGAACTCAGTATGTTTGGTAGCATAGTCTCTTGTTTGGAAATCAATGACTGCGTTTCTGCTGATCTTTGATTTCAAGTGCCTTCAGCCACAGCGTTTCTCATTTTGCAAGAGGCAGCTGATTGTAATGCTTTTAAACTGATGACCGTGAAGTGTCATTCTCTACTAATAACAGTGTTTTCTCTTTCCATGTCCTCTGCTTTTTAGAAAGCAGTAATAGAAGTGCTTTCTCTAAACAGTTAAAAATGTAATGAAGGGGACTGAAAGGAGGAAGCTGACAAAACCTGACTTGTTAATTTTGTAATAACATTGGCTGGTTCAAATCATTGCTTTCAAGTCCGATTTACCATTGCGTTGGAGAATATTACATAATTAGGGCAGTTAAAAGAAATGCAGTCTACTTTCTTTCTATATATATATTGCAATAAGAAGACAGAGATTTGTGAAGAATTTCTATGTCAAGTAGAGCTGTTCAGAGGGGAGAAAAAAAAAGAAAAAAAAAAATAGATTTTATTTCCATAAGAAGAACCTGCCAGGTCTGTTCGCTTTAAGCAAAGGTAAAAAGTAGTGCTGGCAAGCAGAAGTTCTATCACAAAGGAGTCAGAGAGTAGGACTGTAGTAGGGAAATCAGTCAAAAGGAATATGCAATTAAACCGTTTCTTTTGGCTCTTCCTCATTCCTACTTTATACCATGACTGTATCCCTACAGATACCACCTCCTGATACCTTTAATAAATTCACTTCATTTGAAAGATTGTTCCCTGTCTGCCCTAAAACTTCTCCCTTTTAAAACCTACCTCATGGACCTTTGCTTCTATTTCTGTTCTCTGTTCACCTAGCATCAGTCTCCTTTCCATCTCTTCTTTAGCCTGTTGTCACTGCTAGTCCCTTTTTTACAGCATTGGAAATGAGCCCTCTGGATCTTTGCCTCAAGAACTCTCTGTTTCTTCCGAGATCTCCTGCTGTAACCTATTTCACTTTGCTTTGCTTCTTAATTTACTTGTTATGTGGCTTGTAACTGAACATTTTACATTAACAGGAGCTTCCTTTTATGGGCAAGTTTGCACATTTGAAGAGGGTATAACCTATGAAGGCACTTCTGAAATAATGTTAGTAAAAGGAAACAGGAGAGACTTTTGATCACAGACACTCTGTACTTCCATTTTGGAAGACAAGTGGGTTATTCCCGCAAATAAAGACTGATCCTTGAAACATGCAGGAGGGCACTTGTCTGTTGATATTTTATTGTTTTAAAATATTTTCTTCAAAAGTGCAGTAGGTATAGTCATGAAGAAGGTTCTTCCTTATCTCCAGAGGCATTGAGCACCTATTTCCTGCTAGCTGTGTAACAGTGTGGCTGCTCCATTCATGGGCATGAAATCCTTTTAGACAGCAGAAGAATTATTCTGCTTGTCAGATTAATGGTTTAGTTGTTAAAGTTTGTATTGGCTGGGTTTATAGTTAACATTTTGCAAGTCTGAAATAGCTACTTCTGTAATCAGCCTTTTGATTGAAAAGTTTGGGGAGAACTCTGCCTCTCCTATTCGTTCTCGGTACTTCATCCCAAAAGTAGTTCATAGACTACTACTTTGGGGTACAGTGATACTTGGTGTGCATACATATTCATTGTGATAGTCTCCAAAAGTGCTATAATAAAGGGCTGACACATTAGCTCCAGCTTTTCTTTCTCTTTCCAGTTCTCCTTTATCTTTCCCTGCTGCACCATGTATCTCTAGCCTATTTACGCAAACTGAGTTTTAAGAGCTTCTTGCTCACTTCCCACTCCTTTGCCTAATTGTGGCAGAATCATCTGCATATTGTGGGGTCATCTGGTCCCTGATTTGCAAGCATAAGAGAAAAATGTCTTTCTTTCCTGATTGTACCTATTGCAGGTTTGAAATTTTCTGCTGTTTTCTTTAACCATGTATTTATAAAAAATTCTATGCCTTGGAAACTGGTAATGTTAAGAACAGCTGCTGTGGCAATGCAATTTCAGCTTTAAAGAAAAAGGGGGAGCCCAACAAACCAGTATTTCCTTCTCCCAGTATGATCAGTTTGTACTGGGGGGTGTGGAGGAGCAATATTTTCCCAATTGTAGATCCCAGCTATGTGTATGGGTTGCTAATTCTGCCCACTTGCTATGATGGCTTAATTGAAGTTGTGGCCGGTCTATGCCCTCCATTTCTGCATCCATGTGATTCTGATACTAGTATTATTGTGACATCTTTGCGGCTCAGTGTATTTGTGGCTTACCTGCCAAGAGAAGGAATTTGTTAGATTTGAGATCTCTATGCGTAGACAGAATACAATGGCCTCAAAACTGTCTGAAGCCCATGGACGTGGGAGTTAAGATTAGAGATTCTGTCATTACAGTTTACCTGGGTTTCCTGACTTTGAAAGACTCTAATTTAGCTTTTAACCCACCTTTGTGCTGTCCCTGTTTTCTCCACAGAGTTTTAAAACATTTTCATTGGTGCAAAAACTATACAGTGAACATTATGAGTTTCCATTGTAAATATTGACTGGTGGAAGATTGTATTTTGGGTCTTCACCCATAAACCACGTCCTATTGTGTTTCTCTCAGGCTTATGCAAATATCAACAATCAAAATTGAAGTTGGAAAACTACCTCACTGTGTTTATATCCTTCCTCTACTGACTATTTTGGAGTCTTAGAACCAATTAGGACAAAGCATATGGTGCTGTGGCTCATTATTTTGGTATTGTTTTACCAAGAGAGCTGCAAGCATCAACTTTCTCCTAATATCTTCCACAAAAATGCGGAGAATGTTTATATTAAGAAGATAGATATCACTGTTAGAGATTCTGCAGTGCAAATGAGAGTAATCTGCATAAATAGCATTTTTCTCTGTAGCTCATTAGGAGAGTGTACTGTCAAGGCAAAAATGACTACTGACAAATATGAGAGTAAATATGAGATAGGCAGGAGTCGCTTAGAGTCATCTCCAAAAAGTGCGGGTTCTCAACAGGACTTCAAATAGCCTTTTCTAAGCTGAAGAAGTGTTAGCAGTGCTGTCTATGTCATTTATGTTCTGCTCCATTGCATCCTCTTTAAATGTAATGAAGTTCTGAAGTTGCCTAGATGGAGAGAGTCTTTTGATTGGTGTTTAGGCATTATACATGAATAGGTTAATGTCTATGAACCTCCCAGCTGGAAGTTTCTAACACTAACTTACAGTTTCCATCAGAGATCAAAGTAATTTACTAACATAAATTATTTATACATAGCGCTGAAAGAAATTCATAATAACAATAAGGCACCTCCATGAGGTAATCACCATACCAGAAGCACTCATCTGTACCTTGTAGCCCTGCAGGGGTTTGTAATTATCTCCTGCAAACCACACCTCTAGTGATTGCTTTTTGTTGCTTCATTGCAGTACTGCCACTTGCAGTATTTTGCCTGACAAATACTTTTAAAATTTAAAAAATAAAAAAAAAAACTTAGGAACAGAAAACTTGTGGCAGTCATGCAAAGAGAAATTGTTAAAAGTACAGGAAATATTGAAGAAATGCAGTTAATACAGATTTAAATAATGACAAAAAAGTATTAAATGTGATTCTGTAGGCATTTAAAGAGGTACCTATGCTTTTTCTTCAAGTTATTCACTGGAATGAGCCCATCATCTGCTGCCATTTCCCATGGCTTGCTGGTGATCTATGGAAAACCGGTTGTTTACATGATGCTGGCTTTTTCTCTGTGCTTCCTGCAGCTAAAATTACATTAAAAGAGGCTAAAAATGCATTACTCTTTTGTGTAGACAATTGTGGTATTTGCACAGAAACACAACATGATTACAGATGGAGAAAGGCTGGTGAGAGGTGTTGCTCTCCGTGGCAATAACTGTGTTTGTAAAGTACCTCCTCCAGCCTCTGCTGAAGACTCAGATCAGAAACAACAATCCTAACACCATTTTCCAATGCTTGCTAAACACACTCTAGTCTCAACACAAGTACAAAAAAACCCCAAAAAACAACCAAACCCCAATCAAAGGAACAATTAGAAGCATGACATTGATTTAAAAGTGCCTTCCAAAATAGGTGTTTAGATAGTCTGTCAAGTGAGGTACGTTTCTGAGGAATACAACGGAATAGAAGTTCCCATGCTGCTACGACCAAAACTCTGCCTAGTGAATCTAGAGGTGAGGGCAGAGCCCTTGAATGTCGGGTCATATGTGAGTACAGAGTCTCTTAAGATGGGGGACTAAAACGAGCTTTCAAATATACCCTGTTTCAGTCTTATTCAGAGCCCCATGAATCAACCAGGCTAATTTAAACCAAGTCTACCATGTAATAGAACAGTGACCGCAGAGAAGACTGAGTGGCTGGGTGAGCTGTGATCATGATAACACAAATCAATAAGCAATTGATTTCTTCCGTTCTGAACAAGCTGCAGTGATAGATCAACTTCACCATAAGTCTAGCCAATATGGACTTCCAAAACTGAATGTCAGGGGAACAGGAGCATGTTTTGGAGTCACTGTGCCATTGCAGGCTCAGTTAGAGCCTAGCATGAGCTATGCAGATTGCATGGCTGAAATCCGTATTCCCATGACTTGAATCTATGCTGGGATTTATAGCAGTATATGCAGACAGGGAGGAATAATAATTCCTTCCACAGAAGTGTAGTCCATGCTGTGAAAGACATCTTAGGTTATTCTAGGTATGAGTTAAAAATGTAAATTTTCTGATATTAGGGTCTCTTCTTTTGAGCAATGTCATAACATCATTATAGCCCTCCTGGGTCAGATAGAGGTCTCTAAGATACTGCTCCCCCACCAGCCCCTTTCCAGCCTGAAGAGTCCTAAGTTACTTAGCTGTTTCTTCAGCAGAAGCTGTGTCATATCTTTGATCATTCCTGCTGCTTTTCTTGGAATCTTTCCCAATTCTATCATATCTTGTTTGAGGTGGGGATGACACCATAACCACACCAGTTTTCAAGATACTGGCACATGTGCATTCTGACAGCGTTTTTATATATGATACACACATTTAACATCATGAACTATTTTGTTGTGTTCTCTCTGAGCATTTCGTAATTATACATAACTGTGTTTGTTTTGTGTGTTTTCTGATCACTGATGATCACTGAGCTGATGTTTTGCAGGGAACTATCTATTACAATCCCTGGATCTCAGTCCCAACTTGTAATAATTCAGAGTCTGTCGCTTCATAGGTGTTGCATTATTATTGCAGTTTTTAAGTTTTTTAAAATTAAAAGGAACAATAACTACACGATGCTGTTCTTATATATACCACTCCAGTCTTTTGTTGGGAACAACAAAGAATCCTCCGTCCCTGAGGAAGTCTTCTGAGACAAGCCCACACACCTTTTCATAAGGGAGGAAGTTGTAAACTCTGAAGTATAGCTGAGTATCTGGCATGCATCCTTCAGATGGGTATACTTCAGATGCTTATCCAAACCTGGATAAAAAGTGATTGCGTGTAAGAGCTATTGAGAGAAGAACTGCCACTGATGCTGAAAATTTGGCTTAGTGGATAAGTTCAGTTTCTCTTAAATGACTTGGAAGCTTGAGCTTCCAGTTGGAAAGGAACATTTTGGTTCCTTTTACATGGATGGTAAAGTCCTTAGGACACAGTCTGTCTTTTCTCTAGGAAATACCCACTACATCCATGAGTATGTGATCCAGTTGCTCTCTGTAGTGTTCCCCCAGCTTTTTAGGTAAGGTTCTGGCTTTGCCTCTTTCCCCTTGGGTCTTTGAACCTGGTAATTTGGCATGTTCTTTTTGCATTTGTGGTACAGGGAAAAGGTGCATAATTCCTGCAAAAAATTACCCAGCGTCTTAACAAAAGGCTTGGATACACCCCCAAAACTTTTCCACAACCAACCTTCCAATTTATTCGAACGAAACACTGGAACCAAAGAGATATGTCTGGATAGAAATGTACTTTATACTCTACTGCCAGAATAAATTGTGGAAACAGACATGTGCCATAAGAACCACCGTCTTTGAAAGAGAAATATTGCTGTCTGAAATGCTTTATTGGACTGTTCAGTGTAACCTGATTCTTCTTGTCTCAAAAGCAACCTTGTTTCCCCCCTAGAGATACCGTTCTGCCTGAAGGGAAGGAGGAAAGCAGCTCAGATTATCCTAGTGATCATTTCTAGGCAGTACTCTTCTCCTCTCTCTCTTTTTTGGCAAAACCAAATCCATCTAACTATTCCTGATGTGAGGAGGGATGCACCGTGTGCTTTCCCAGCCTATATCTGCCTTTTTTTTTTTGCCTGTCAGATAGAAGACAAGTCTTTTTTTATATTGAATGTTTTATGCTTTGTGGTTTTTATACTTTTTGCTTTTGAGACAAAGTGTGATGAGAAAGATCACTGTTTTGCAGAAAGCAGTCTACTGGTTGTGTATGTGTGTGTTAATTGATTTCCACTGAAACACAACATGGAAAAAAACCCCAGTCATGACGTGGTTTAAAGAGTAAACAGTGTTTGCGGGACCCTGATTGTCGGGGTGAAATGCCGAGCAGTATAAGTTACTTTGCAGCCAGCACATATCTTGTCATTTGGCTCCATACAGGATAGTTGCTGTGAACTCCAGTTGCTGCAACAGACTTGAAGTTATCAAGGATTTAAGCTGGGCAACTTTTGGCAGATATCTCATATTGTTCATTTGAATGTTTTGTTTAACAATAGGAGTTTGAGATGTAATCCTGTTAATTTTCTGTGGGGCTTTCACAATTCTATTTTTAAAAAACGCTTGAAATATAACACCACGTCTTGTTTGCTTTCACAGCAAGAAAAGCTCGGTGATATCTGCTTCTCTCTCCGTTATGTGCCTACTGCTGGCAAACTGACTGTCGTCATTCTGGAGGCAAAGAACCTGAAGAAGATGGATGTTGGTGGACTATCAGGTACATGCATGAAAATCTGCTTGTAGATTTTGCAGGCTTGTAAAGGCAGAAAATCAACTCATTTTCTATTGGGGATCTTTTGGTTGAGAAGGTAAGAGCTCTTGTTCACTGTCTGAAAAATGCAGTTTGTGTTTTCTGAAAGTTAGGGCATGGCTGAGTTTATCAGAACTCATTCTAGCTTAAGAAAAGGAATTTCATTATACATTGCATTCCACTCCAAGACAAGGTCTGAAGAGTTAAACAGTCAGATGACAGTACAAGCTCTCTGTACTTTCCTTCTCTCCTGTTGCCTGGAGATAAATACAGACTATTCAGGCAAGAGAAAAAAATCTGACTACAATTCCTATTGTCTGTCTAATCTCACAAAACATGAGCATTTCCCTGCAGTGTTACTGATAATACATAATAGAGGAACTCACCACAGGTCACCACGCTGACTGCTGGTTGAGGTGCTAGGATAATTGTTTCTACATTTGAAGGGCTCAGGTGTGATTGCTCCTATGCACGGAGTTAGGAGTGCTCTCCATATGCATGTACACCAGCAATCAAAATGACAGTCTTGCACTTGTGGTAGTCAGTAGGGTTGACATCTCCAACATGCTCAGTACCTACAAATAGTCCTCGTAGTAAGGCTATACACACTGTGAGTGAGGTGATGTATGCCATGTCTAAGGGGGGGTGCAGTCAGCACACATGACGTCAGGGCTGTGTCTCTGTGGTAGGGCTGCGTCCCAGGGACCTGGTGGAGCTCTGGGTAGGCTTCTGTTCTCTGCTGTGTCTGGAATTTGGACACAAATTACTGTCTAAATTGCCAATTAGCTGAGGCCAAATTAAATAATAAGGTGCTTTATAAGGAGAGGTCTTTCCAGGAGAATTTCATTTTACATACCTTCTGTTTAAAAGAGACGGTTTCTACCAACCACTGAGAATGAGGATGTTTCCAGCACAGCTCTAGAACTGAAAACTTTTACAGCTGTCACTAACACACAGATGATGTAATTGCTGATTTTGAATTAGCAAGTGACAAGAAAAAAGTGTTTTGCTTTTATTTTCTTATAATCTTAGCACAAGGTAAGAGTTATATCCAAAATACACAGAGAAATGGGAGCCTGCTAAAAGCAAGCCTGAAGGTTTTATTTACCACTTCAGAAAGTGAGGGAAAACAAAGTCTCTTACCAGTAACCAGTTACCTTTTTTTTATTTTACTTGCTTGTAAAGTCTTCTACTGCACAGCAACAGACATAATAAAGGAAAAGACATCAAAATATTGTTGTAGTCATTACCTCAGTCAAGTCTAGCTTTTTCTTGTCTAAAATGGACACTGGATTAGGACACACCACTAATAGTTTCCCTAACGCTCGTACTGAACCAATTGCAAATTAATGTTCTTAAGCGCATTTACTTCCCAATTGTTCCTAATGAAAGATTAGATTCTCATAATGAGGAAGTGTGGGGTTTTTTTGACTGAAGTGTAGCTCTAAGAGCCAGAGCATCTATATTCTTTTCCAAGCTTTGCGAGAAATGTGATGGATAATGGGTACTCAGCTCATAAGAAAAGAAAGAAAGGGACAGGGGAGGCACTAATGAACTGAAGACCTTCTACAAACTTCAGATGGAAAATATAATGCATTGTGTTGGAAATAACTATGATGAAATGAATGGGCTTACTTTTGTCTATGTGCTGAAGCACGTAGAGGACATTTAAATATATTTCTGACAGGTTTAAAAAATATATTTATAAAAATATACATATTTAATACATATTTTATATATATATATATTTAAATACATATATGACAGGTTTTGTTCTACTTTTTAGGGCCATGCCAAACTAGAAACATCATGTTCTCTTGGAAACAAACAAACCCAATGGGATACCATGGTTCTAGCAGGAATTCAAAAGTCGCTTACAGTGATAAATGGCAGTTAGTACGGTATTCCTGAGGCAGTAATTATAGATGAAATAATGTTGGTTTAAAGTGGATCCAGTATCTTTCATTAGGGAATTTATCTTTTGAATAAATTATGCAGAAATAACTTTTGAAATCAAGCTGAGATTTTGTTGTCATTATTCACACTAAATAATACCTGCTCTCAAAGTACAGTACTGCTAAGTGGTAATGAAGGTGACAGGATTTTATCTCGATTAGTGAACGCTTTCCCCACTAGTTTTGTTATTTTCTCTAGATACTAAAATGGCTTTTCATTTTGCAAAAGTGAAAGTTTTGCATTGCAGTAGAAGTGGGAAAATGTTAACAATCAAATGTGATCTCAAACCAAATGTTACCTATATACTCAACAGCACTTACTGTCACCAAGGGAAAGCCATTAGCAAGAGGTGAAAATCACGTAGTTGACACAGATGGGGAAAAAAAAATCTTAGAAGTTTGTCAAAAATAGGCAAAAAGTATCTGGTTTTTGAGTTTAGAATAAGTCTTTTTGTTATTCTCTCCTATTTTGGAGGAGATGCTGGAAAAGCAGAAGACAGACATTTGGGAAGGGCTCTGCTTTCTCTTGCATCCAGCCTTTATGCCTCTCTGTGGAGTTTATCTGCCTTGCAGAAAGGAGGAGCAAGGCCCTGGCTCCTGCAGGAGGTCTGACATAGTGCCGCCATGCATTCGCAGCACAGCGGCGGGCAACCTTGCCGTTTCCTTCTGGCTGCTTCTCTCCGCATCTTGAGTATTACTGCCTCTAGTAAATATCTGCTATACCTTTGCACCTCAACGACGTGGAAAGCTTTAGCATTTATGTTATCTTTAGTCCCAATACAAAGAACCAGTCAGTAGTCTTCTGCACTTCTATTTAGTAATTTATTAAAAATCAGAATGCATCCATAATTGTGGTCAATCAGACCTTAAAACTTACTTGATTTTCAACATGTATGTTTTATGTTTTGCAGATATAGAGTCCAGTTAAGAAACTACCTATCAAAAGCAAGAGACCAATCAAAGTAGATTGAAAGTACTACCTTTCCTAGCATTTCTACAGGGTGAAATTCTACTGGTGAAACCTTAATCCTGCTAGTCAGCATATATATCCCATTTAATGGTTACTACAGTTGCAAAAAAAAAAGCCTTTATCTCCAGCATTTTGAACTTTTCCATAAATTTTATTAGCAGTCAAAAGCCAAGCACAAATTACTTTGGAAACAGACAATAAAAGACAACAGACTAATCATCAAATTCATTAGACTCCTTGTAACAAAACCAGATCACCCATCTGAGCAATAAACTCCCAGGTCTTAAACTTAATTGCAACATCAGGCTGTGACTAAAGCAAACCTTGGCTAAAACACTGGAACTGTTCAGCCTGAGCTCATCAAGACACCACAACAAGTGGAAATCATTACTTCTGGTTAGCAAGGGCCTCTGGCAAACAATTATGCATGTTTTAAAATGGCATTTTCATTATTTAAATTATATTCAAATGCATTTTTAATGAAACTGACATCTGGTAGGTGATATGTAGGAATGTAAGCTATAAAGAGATTATTTTTATTTGTCTGAATTTGGTAAACTTGGGTTACATGGCTTTATAGGTATCCTTCACCCAAAATGTCTGCGAGACTTAGAAGCTCAGGTCTTACAGCAAATCAAGGCAACTTAGACTCCCAAGTCACTGTGTTGTTTGGGGTTTTTTAATCTCATTTAGATTATTTGCAAAATTGGAAGATTTCAAAACCAGTTTGCAGTTTAATCTCTCCAAACAGGCCATAGGGACATAGTCCAACTGATTCCTCGATAAGGGCACAATGCAGCTCAGCAATGCCATTCAGTTCACAAGGGTGGTCTATGAATTATGATACTTTATTCAGGTTTACAATCCCTTCTGCTGCAGAAAGAGGGCAGGAATTATCTGCAACTCCCCTATGAGATATTCATTAAAATCAAAGCAGTAGTGATTTCAGATGCAGATTTAAATAAGAATAAAACTTTTACCTAAATTTCTTTTAATCTTCTTTTGTATTTGTATTTTTTACTTATTTTCTAAAGAAAAAATGGTTATTTAACCCTCAGCACATCTGACTAGCAGCTAAATGTTGTCTGTGCAATAAATATGGTGCTTCTTTTTATTACATAGGAAGATTCCCAATATTAATACACATTTATGCAGGCACTTCTATAGATTTCCATGCATTTAGTCATACCCTCCATTTGTATTCATTTTTGTTCCTAACATGAAATAAAAGCTTTCATTTCGACTTCCAGCAGCTTTTCCTGCTTTGACCAAGCCAATTGTTGAAATAAATTACCTGAATACATTGAAAAGCATTTTCCTTCTGAACCTTCAGAAAAGACTGGGGCTGGCACCTGTTGTTATGGGTGTTTAGCTACCCAGGCCCTTAGGCTTAAATGCCTTTCTTAAGAACTTCAGTGGCTGTATGTATTACTGGCAAAATACTGTTTTATATCAAAAAGTCATCTCTTAATAGCTGATAATAAGTGTAAGCCTTAACATAGCTTATCATCTTTTCAGGATTAATTTCAGTATGGTTTATTCCTTCTAAAAATCTTTGAAAGCTAATGTGGTTTTGCTCTCTGTGTATTATTTTAGTATGCTTAGCTTTTAGTCAATCTAATTACCAGGAATGTATCCTAGTAGCAAGCAAAGTACCCGTCTCTTATCTCCTCAGCACTGCTGCCTCTCACCACTCCCCCCTGTCAACCCCTGAGTTTCAATGGGGAGGAGATGCCCTAGCTGGCATGGGCTCAGGTATTGCCTCGGAACTGTTGCCAAGTAGCAAATATTATAGCAGACCCTAAACTATACCTATTTATGCCAAATTAATGCTTAGGAAGAACTGCAAGGGGAAGAGGATTGTGACTGGATCCGTGTGCTCTGCCTTCTGTAGGAAGCTGCAGATACGGCCCGTAATCCAATCCATTATGTGTGAAAGCTAATCTCAATATTTATGAGCTATAAACAGAAAATACACAGCACCTCTTTGTATCTGCCAAGCAAATACTATAAATCAGAACCATCTCTGGGGACCAAATGGTACTATAGCAGAAATAAAGCCAGTTATCTACAATTAGACATTTATTTTAAATATTGCATTCAAATTCAAAAGGCTTGGTTGGATGTCTTAGAAAAGAATTGAAAAATTAAAAACTATTTAGAGACCAGCTCTTTGAAGACAGAGTGAATGCTCATGAATTATGCAGTCAGAGCATTCACTTTAATAACTTCATTAAAACATAAGAAACCTTAAAAGCTAGCTAACATGAATGCAATATTATGGGAAGAGAAATACACCATTAGTGCCATGGCCTTGCTATAAGCCATATTGTAAGCATAACTCAGTGCATATTAAGGGAAAAGAAAACAGCCTTATTAAAAGACAAAAGTAAAAATAAACAACAAACACCACCACCACAACAGCTGCATTTGCAACTAGCCTAATCCTAAAGAATCCAACAGAGATCAGTACCAACAAATACTTTAAGATCTCTACTTACTGTGAGGATTTCTACAACATCTAATATCTCAGTATCTCTACTGTAATATACTGGCAGAACTTCCAACAGTAGATGGCTGCAGCAATGCATCTCTCTAACGCCTGGAAAACAGTCTCACAGCATCACAGTAAATTCACTGTAGGCTCCTACAGTGGTGATGGGATTGGTCACCAAATCTGCATCATAATAACATCTTTCTCTCCTTCCTGGAAGAACATTCCTGTTGGTGACATCTTCCTTAAGACTGGGGGGGGGAACGATATGGGGGGGTGGTGTCTTGTCTGAAATGGTCCCCTTTCAATGGGTAAATAACGTCTTAGGGAGTTGTTTCTTCCAATCCCAACTCAAGCCCTCAACATCAAACCACCTTCTTCCTCAAGTTAAAAGCTGAACAAGGCAATTCCAAAATCAAAGTACATTCCAAATTACAATGTATTCATCATAGAAGCCATGTTAAAGGATACATAAACTCTCATATTCCAGGGCATTTTGCAGAGTCCTATGAGGAAGCTGTCAAGTAATTGTCCAGTTTGGAGTGAGTACACAATTTCCACTGAATCATATGCTGCAGGCTATTGCACATAATAATATATTGTATTAGATGAACCATCAAATGTGGCAATTCCTACAAAGTAGCAGAGTCAAATTGTTCTGCGCTTTTTTTTCCTCCTGTGCTTAAAATGAGGAAAAATAGATTGTGCCTGCTGATTACCAGTGAAGTTGTACAAAACCTGTAGGAATTGCTCTGAGAAACCTTAGGACAAACACTGTGCCGAAAAAGTGCCTGGGCTCAGGAGGTGTTTGAGCAGCTTCTTGATTTGAGAAAGGAAAGAAAGCTTATTGTATGTGTACGTCTCCTCAATCGTGCACACTGACCAAAGGTACAGGAGGTCAGCACCCAGCTGTGTCTGCTAGTCAATAGTCATGATTTTCTGGCATTGCTATTGATTTCCCCCCACCCTCCCTTCCCCAAAACAGAGAGCAGGAAGACTTCTTATTCTTTTATTTGAATAGCCACATCTAAACAATGCATTTTGTGCGTTCTGGTATGTGTGCTCCTTCCTGATTAAATTATAGTATGTTTTTATTTGATTATGCAGTCCCAAAGCAACTGTGAAGATGTGTGTGTTAATTACTTATATGAAAATGAGACGGTTAATACTTTAGGTTTTCAAGCTCTACAAGAATTTCATAGTAATGTGAGTGGCTGTAAAATGGATGTAGAAATACTGTAGGTAGATTCTGGAGTCCTTAGGGAAATTAGTCAGTTCTCTTACTTGTAAGTTTGATTTATTTTTACTCTCTGAAAATTGCTGTCTATGTCTTTTCTTTTAATGGGCTTGAAGAAAAAAAATTAAAATATGAAATCAAAAAGAAAACGTCTTTTTTCATCTCTATAAATACAGTTTAGATCAGTGCTTAAATGTTCATGGAAAGTGAGGAAAGTATAATTGGGGGTATTTCCTTTTCAGGACTGTGTAAAGTCATACAGCTTCTTAAGACAGCATGATGAGCAATTTATTAGCACTGTTAATGCGGTTGAGGTTTGTTGAAGTTTGTAGGACTTTCTGAAGAAATAGAAATAAGTTTAAATTCAAGTTTATACATTACTTTAAATCCTGCTTGCCTTTTTTGTTTGTTTAATGCCACGTAGGCAAGAAAGATGATTAGTTTCTGCTAGATCTTTATGTGGTTACTTCTTATATGCCTCCTGACTCAGTTTCCAACATGTAACTCCTTTGTGTGCACATCTCAATGGAAAGAAACATTTCACAAATTAGACCCGTGATCCTGATCTTGAATTATCCCTGAAGGGAGTAGGGGTTGTATGCTGAGAAGGGAACTGCACATCTCCTCTAGCACACTGTGCTGAAAATACGTCTGTAAATGACAGAGAAAGCGTATACTTCAATGTAAGGAGAGAGAGAGGAAAACAGGTGTTCCTAGTTCTTTGTTGGTATCATTACTTTACGTATATGCTTTGTGGGTGACAGTTGTTCGAGTCTGTTCACACATTTGGCAAGTGAAGGTCTCCACTGGCAGCTACAAGATGCTTAGCATTCAACAAAAATGGAAAAGAAGTTTTCCCATTGCCAATTCCAAAATTGATTTTCCAAAACCTTCCTAACTGAAGGTGGAAGTCAAGTCCTACCCTTTCTTCTATTGACACAGTTCCCCAAAAAGGTCCTGTTACCCTTCTCGACGTAACAGGAGAGAAATATTATCTTGTTGCTGATTGAGATTAAGGTGCCAACATTCAGTTGTTCTTGTTGTGCCTTTTGTGTGTCTCAGGAGAGTGATATGAATCTCAGTGGGAATCTCTTTCCAAATATTCTATCCCTCACTTTACTTCCATGATGCTATTGATGAGGTAGAAAAGCCAGCATTTGGGCTTTGTTTCTTCCTTCCAGCAGAGGCCACGCTGCCTTAAAGCCACCTTGTTCTAGTTGAGTCAGTCATGGGGTTTGATTAACCACAAATTACCTGCCAACAAGGTCGAAAAGTGAAGCCCAGAAATGCCACTTTTCCCCTGTAAAGAAGTTTGTGTGTGGTGGAGGTGAAAATTTATCTGGGTTTAATTCCTAGCTACCGTTTCGTGTGCTTTTGTTTATTAGCCGTGGAAGTCAATGCAGTGGGTGTCCTGTCTTCATGAGTGTCTTCTGTATCATCATTAAGGCGTCTTCACATCTTTTTTGTAATAAACTGAGTAGCTGAGCTCTTCAGACATATTATTGCAAAGTGTATGTGTCACTTCGTGAAACTTTCAGACGTATTGGAAGGGGAAAACAAGACTGGGTATGAGTGAAGCATCTACACAAGCAACACCTTTATTTAGATATTTAGTGTATTTAGGACAGCTAAGGTGCTAGGCAATTGTTCAGGGAACGTGTGGACGAGGCATTGTGTTCAAGGAATGTGTGGACGAGGCATTGTGGGACATGGTTTAATGGGCATGGTGGTGTTAGTTGATGGTTGGACTTGATGATCTTACAGGTATTTTCCAACCTTAGTGATTCTGTGATTCTTTTTTACAAAGCTAAAGATAAGAGAGGAATCTGGTCTTTTTTTTTCTCTCCCTTAACAATATGACTAAAAACTGTGGGTTTTTTCCTCTGTTATACCAGTCTTGTTCATAAGATGGTGCCAGATGTGTTTCTCTCAACTGATGGATCTATCACCAATATAATGCCAGAGTAAAACTGGTAATATGGAGGGAACATCTCCTGACATTTTATGGTTGCTAGTGCAGTGGCTTTAGTCCATAGGAGAAGATTAAGATTTTCTTCCTCTTTTGTTTATTAAGCTATCTTTTTTCTGTCTTGTTGATGAATATGCTATTGCTCATTCCCCACATGAATTTCTTCCATTTCTGCTGAGCTGTCTTCAGGTTTACAAATAGCAACATTTTTTACTCTCTTTAAATCAAAATAATTTATGTGCAGGGGTTTCACAGAATCACAGATCACTAAGGTTGGAAAAGACACATAAGATCATCAAGTCCAACCTAAACAAAAAAAAAAAAAAAAAAAAAAACCAACGCACCAAAAACCAACCCACCCAACACCACACAGCACCATGCCCATCAAGCCACATCCCACAATGCCACATCCACACGCTCCTTGAATACCTCCAGGGAGGGTAACACTACCACCTCCCTGGGCAGCCTATTCCAATGTTTCACTACTCTCTCAGTAAAGAACTTTTTCCTAATATCCAGCCTGAACCTCCCCTGGCGCAACTTGAGGCCATTTCCTCTAATCCTGTCACTAGTCACTTGGGAGAAGAGACCAACACCCACCTCTCTGCAACCCCCTTTCAGGTAGTTGTAGAGAGCGATAAGGTCTCCCCTCAGCCTCCTCTTCTCCAGGCTGAACAACCCCAGCTCCCTCAGCCGCTCCTCATAAGACTTGTGCTCCAGACCCCTCACCAGCTTCGTTGCCCTTCTCTGGACACGCTCCAGCACCTCAATGTCCTTCTTGGAGTGAGG
Organism: Gavia stellata; assembly: GCF_030936135.1. Classification (NCBI taxonomy): domain Eukaryota; kingdom Metazoa; phylum Chordata; class Aves; order Gaviiformes; family Gaviidae; genus Gavia; species Gavia stellata. Next base: position 44,458,912 of record NC_082597.1, read on the forward strand.
GGCCCAAAACTGAACACAGGATTCGAGGTGCGGCCTCACCAGGGCCGAGTACAGGGGCATCTTTCTTCAGGCATCCCACACATTAGATATTAATGTAATAATTATTGAATAGTAAAGTATATAACTCTCATTAAGGAAAGACACAAATAAACACAGATTACATAGCATCTGTCCAGTATGCATGCCAACAGACATAAACTTCTTTATTTGACTGCAAAATTCAAATGTTACGTAACACAACTGACCAATGTGCAATGGGTAACATTTAGAGGTTTTCTTGCAAAACATGCCTAAAACAAAATCTGTCATAAAGAATCCCACCACTGCAAAGCTCAGCTGTTTTCTACTTTTTTGTGAAGGCAGAAAGGAGGATTTGTAAGCTCTGTATTGTGAGCTTTGTCACAACATAATCTTTCTCAGATTTGAGTTTGTCAAAACCCAAGTAAAGATACAGATATACATTATAAAACTGTGCATGATCTCATAGTAGGCAGAACCAAATTTTAATTCCTGTCCTGTAAGTAGTGACACACGAGGATTTCAGGATCCAAATGTAATCTCTGCAGCTCAGCAGCATCTCTGTAGGAATTTCTTCAGGTTAGAGAAGTAAGGGGTTCTGTTTCATCTCAGCTATCAATTCCAATTCGTGGGACCTCTTTTTCTTCAGATTCCCAGTGGTATCACAGAACACTTTACGTATACAGGTCTGCAGGTTAAATCCACCTTCCCAGTGAAGAGAATATGATAATGTCCTGATTGAGCCCTAGTGAGAAAGCATCTTAAATTCTGTTTGAGCCTTTCCAGAAATCTTCACAGTACACCTGGCTCCAGGGCCAGTCTCTTTACAACGTTGTTGTGAGGGGATGCATTCCTGCAGCAAGTTCCAGGAAGCTGGGTTGGAGTTCTGGGCTATATCAGTTGCTTCCCATCAGCAAACCATCACATGCTTGTCAACATTTGAGGGATGCTAAAAGCAGTGATTATGACAGCATGCAACATAATGGGGTTTTTAAGTTCAGGAGCCCTGGCTATGTGGGATGTGAAGAAATGCTTATATAAGGATGTGACAGCATCAGCAAGTCTTGTGCTGCAAATTATTTCAGCTGGTTGGGAGCTAAGTTAATTCAGGCTGCTCCCTCATGGCTAAAAAATAGAGGGGGGGAATGTTAAATTAAAAAGAAGTGCATGTTACTTTACAAATAAGGTATTTGGGATCTGGATCTGGAAAGCTGTGGGAGCAAAGGTGTTTCTGGGAGAGGTTTCTGCTTTTGTCGTTCAAAGCCACTTTCACTGGGGCTAGGCAAGCTTCAAGGGTATCGGACCAAACTCCTTCCTGGATGGTGGCAGTTGGGGACTGGCCCAGCCATTCCCAGAGACTATCCATAGTGCCTCAATGTAGAGGAACATCTACATCAGGAAGTTACTTTCTGGCTTCTGGGCAGGAAACCAGCACTTGACAAGAACAATCTTTCCATCTGCTGCTCTGTTCAGTCTGTGTGTCTGGTAGTCGCTGCAGGAGAGCAAGTGAGCGATTTCCTAAATTGATTGAGTTCTTTGACCTGAATTAGCCAAGAAATAGACTCAAGTATGAGATAGATGTTGCTTTTGTCTAATTTGGGCATGAATTGCATCTTTTTGATCAGGTTTTGAATTATTCTCACAACAAAATGGAATAGCATAAGAAAAGCCACACCAAAGCATGGACAATCATTTATGTTTTATAAAGTAAATTATTCAGACAAGCACATCTTCCACATACACCAGTGCACACTTTCCTTTGTATAATTAATATGTCTACAATATTATAAAATACCAATTGTTGTAGTGTCTAGGTATTATGGTCCTCAGCTTTAGATTCCATGAAGTAGCAGGGAATATGGACTTGATGATAGCTTTTCAGCCTTGAGATAGGTTTTGCACTGATGAAATGTTCCATTGCATTAAGAGTTGGCAAAAGCCCAAGGCCAACAGTAGTCCTCTAGTAATTTAAAATATATTTCTGTGAGCAGTGGAATTACAAGGAACGATTTCCTTTAAATTCCAAGTTGTGACTGGGTATTCTGATGTCTAATAAAATAAGTGCTTCAACTGAAACTTTTTTCCACAGTTTGAACATCCATAATATCTCTTTCACATATGTATTTCCTGGTGTGTAATAAGAGGTGAGACCGTGTTGCAGCTTTTGCCTCATAAGGGATACTTAGTAGGCTCTTTCTGTTCCACCTGGCTGCCTACTTTCACAAAGCTGGTAGGAATTTAATATCCTTGAGAGGCCTGTGATCCTGTCAAGTTTGATTGACACTGGCCAATATACTAAATAGGTATGGAAAGGGGGCGGTCAGTCACCAGGCTGCTACTTGCACACAAAGGCGACAGAATGATTACCTACTCCGTGTTTCCTTGGGAACCCAAACCAAAAAAAATGTACTTTGTTTTATTGCAAATCCAGTGACAAACACGCTTTGATGAATCATATTTAAATCTATTCTCATTTTCTTGCCGTGTGGTGTTTTCTTTCTTTCTGATACCCGGATAAAGCAAATGCATACTTTTGTTAAAATCTATATAGCTGCTCCAAACCATTCCATTACTTCCTCTCTAGTTTTAATTGCTTTCCATGCATAGGAGACCTTGAATCTGAATAATCTAAACCATATCCTGATTTTAGAAAACAAATTTTGGCTCTGTTAGCATCGTACTTCGGCAAAGAGCATGGTCCCCAAGCGTTCCATTGCTGTGCATTTACATACAGGTTTGCTTTCTGCAGAGCATTTGCAGGATAACCACTTTGGCTTTTCTTGTTTACATGCTGTTTGCTGAATTTTCTCTTTGTTTACAATTCCAGCGTATTTGAATCCTGATAGGTTAAATGGAAGGGAAGACTAGCATCAGCCACAGTGCTGCTGCCTGACCTATCCAGCACATGCGTCTTGCTTTTAGAAAAGCCCAGTCATTTTTCACCAGCACTTTGAGGTACATTCAAATCTGCTTTGGCATCTGTCCAGCCCTGCATAATATCAAGTAGGGGACATCCTGTCTGAGAGAACAGATTGTTAGTTCAATTATATTCCTGAAATTGAGTTAAATTTCCATGAAATCTGCTTCAAACGTGAAGAACCCTAGGGGAATGGGGGCTTTTTTGTTTGTTTGACTTATAATATAGCAATCAGGCATAGTAAATGAGATGCACTGTATAAGCGTGTGTTCTGTGTGCTGTTAATGGCTGTTTATCTCATGTGTTTGATAACAGGGTGAAGTAAGTAAATTGGTAGTGCTGCCATCTATAGACAAAAGAAAGTTATTGTACTCAGCTTGGTGAGAAAGGTGGAGGATCTTGGACTTCTCTACACTTTTGTTAATGATGTTATATTGCTACCAAAGAGAATACAGAAAAGCTCTAAGCTGCTTCTCAGTGTGATTAATGACAATTCCTCATTAATGGTGATCAAATTTTATGTCACTGGCCTGGGTTTCCAAAGTATGACACAGTAATTAAACAGTCCTTCAGTATCTTTGAGTCAGACTTGGTTACAAGCGCTGTCTCGGGACCATTGGTAATCTTACTGGACTGAGAAGTGTATTTTGCTAGTCAGGATCATATCTGGTATATTGAGAAGAATGGTAGCCTTTCTGTAACACACAGCATTTCAGTCCATTTTTTGGTAAAAGGACAGATGGTGCAATTTTTCTGGCAGAGATCCAAGCATCCATATGGTACAGTAGTGTTGTGTATTAATTTCAGTGTTGTTTCATTGAAGGATAACTTTCTGGTCAAATGCAAAACATTCATTCTCAGTTTTGTAGTTTTACCTTTGTTTTTCTCTGCTAATTTTTATTTATTCTCAGAAGCATAAAAGCCATCTTCTCCATCTGCCAGTTTTATCTTTCCACTTACACTGAATGTTTCTTCTCCTCCTTGTGTCTCAAATTGCATACATATCTCAAGAAGTGAAAACTGGCTGTAACACACAGAGTTAGATTCTTCCATTCCACAACATACCAATAAGGCATATTTTCAGATTGTCCCACTGATTTCCATCAGGTGAAGTTTCTATTTGATCCTGTAAAGGGTGTAAAATCAGATTTTGGATTTTTTAATGCTGTTTTGTTTAAACATCTATATGGCCACAGAATTAGTAAAGGCTTTGGCTATTGCTGGAGTACTCTTTGTTGACTGGATGTTTGTTCTGCTTGTGCGTAAATGAATGCCACCTTTTTGCCTCTAGGAAACAAGGAACGTTGCCTATCATTTTATTTCTTGTCAATAATTTCTGTGTGAATTTTAAATGAAGATAATAAAATAGTCTGAATGACACATATTCCTAAATGATCTGCCAGCCATATTAAAGAGAAAAAGCACACAGATTAGTGAGTGTCTCACAAAGTAATCAGAATGCAAGAAATAAGGCATATAAGGAACAGTAAATCACTTAATGACTTAATCAGGTTAGCATGATAAATAAAGGTATTCAGCGACATGGAAAAAAACCCTAAATAATTACAGTGAAAAGTATTTGAACGAAATTGCATGCAAGCTGCCAGGAAGGCAAAAATTTGGGGTTCATAAAAGACACAGAGAGTTGCCATCTGTGCATCACCAAAGACCAGACAAGCTAACACAGTCACATCACAGCTTTGACAATGGTCATAAAACACAAACCACTGTGGAACAGCACAAAATTTTCAATAGCCACACTAAATCCACATAAAGCTTGCCTTTTCCTCTTCAAAGTCCTGGTAAGCTGAAGCATTAAAATTGGTTCAAATGCCTATTTTCAAACTTTACATCAACAGATTTGACAGCATATGCTGATGTCAGACCTTCAGTTCTGGGCATGAAGCTCAATAGGTAACATGCTAATAAATTAAAGGCAATGAAGGGCAAGACAAGCCTTACTAAAATGATCAGGAACTTCTGCTAACATTTTTATTTCAAATAAGGACAATTCATGAATTTGAACTCCAGTGGATGACAGGAGTTTTGGATTTCTTTCTTTTCCAAGCATGAATAGACCATTGGTACATCTTTATTTGTCCTCTTGCATATGCAAAAAAGTGGCATTTAATTATTCTTATAAGGCAGATGATTTTTAATAGGCAAAATTAATAACCATATACAAACAACTTTGCACTTAACTGTGGAAGAAAATTACTGGATAAAATAGTGAATTTTACAGTGATTTTTAAAAACAAAAGCATAGAAATTTGGCCACATTTTTAAAGTAATTTATGTGTCTTGAGATACAGAATTAGAAGTCAGATGGGATTTTCAGTAGTCCTCTGAAAGGTGCTTAGCTATGTACTCTTGAAAATCCCATCCATACTTAGGCTTTTAAATACATTGTAAACTGTACTTTTACCAACTTTTCCTTATTCAGTCAGTCACAGTGACAAAATTTTCACTGAATCAGCAGTTCAGGGCCAAGCCTTGATAAACTGAAAAGCAGAAGCTTTGTGTCTTAGTTATATCAAAACTCTTTTACACAGCTCTGACAGCAAAGAGAAGCTGTTAATTTTTTTTTTTCAATGAATTAGAGGACTTAAACTCAAAAAATACTTTCTAATACTCGACGTTTCATAGATTTTTTAGGGCTTAAGCTAATGCTTACCTGAGTCTCTTCAATGTGCAGTCAATAGGGAAATGACAGCATGCATGTGAATTTAATCATCTATCAGGTGACTTGGATAGCCAAATGTGAAAAGGAGCACTCAGAAGAAAAATGTGCATATTGCTCATTCCCTTGAGCTCTTTTGTCCAAAAGCTGATTCCTGGATGTCAATGAACCATATAGTGCTAGGTGATGAAAATATTTAAAGGAGAACTTAGTACTCTTGACTTTCTAAGGCATCAAAGCAAATCCAAAAGAGAAAAACTTAAATTGTATTTGTCTGAGAAGTACCTCTAGCATTTCTCTAAACATTATTATTCCAAATACCTCTGCAAATGCAGTTGCATGAGGCAGTGGAGATATGAGTGGCATGGGAACGTGACTAATTTAGTAGTAGCTTCTGCTCTGAACCTTCAGAGAAATCTTACTTTCTGGTTCCCACTTTAGTGTATGCTTTGTGGGTGGGCTTCAACTCATAACTTCCAAATGTAAAAAGCTTGTATGATCCCAGCAAAGTAAAATCTCATAAACTAGGGACCTTTATCTGTCCTCATCCACCTCAGCGTCCTAACCAGTGGTTTGCAAAGTCAAGGCATTTCCTGCCAGATTTTATTGGGTTTGCATGGCAAGGTTTTGGTAGGGGGGAGGCTACAGGGGTGGCTTCTGTGAGAAGCTGCTAGAAGCTTCCCCTATGTCCGATAGAGCCAATGCCAGCCGGCTCCAAGACAGACCCACCGCTGGCCAAGGCTGAGCCCATCAGCGATGGTGGTAGCGCCTCTGGGATAATATATTTAAGAAGGGGAAAAACAACTGTGCAGCGGCAGCCAGAGCAGAGAGTCCCCTGCAGCCCATGGTGAAGACCATGGTGAGGCAGGCTGTCTCCCCGCAGCCCATGGAGGTCCACGCTGAAGCAGGTGGATGCCCAAAGGAGGCTGTGACCCTGTGGGAAACCCATGCTGGAACAGCTCCTGGCAGGACCTGTGGACCTGTGGAAAGAGGAGCCCACGCTGGAGCAGGTTTGCTGGCAGGACTTGTGACCCCACGGGGGACCCACACTGGAGCAGTCTGTTCCTGAAGGACTGCACCCCGTGGAAAGGACCCACACTGGAGCAGTTTGTGAAGAACTGCAGCCCGTGGGAAGGACCCACGTTGGAGAAATTCGTGGAGAACTGTCTCCTGTGGGAGGGACCCCATGCTGGAGCAGGGGAAGAGTGTGAGGAGGAAGGAGCGGCAGAAATGATGTGTGATGAACTGACTGCAACCCCCATTCCCCATCCCTCTGTGCTGCTCGGGGGGAGGAGGTAGAGAAAATCAGGCGTGAAGTTGAGTCCAGGAAGAAGGGAGGTGTGGGGGGGAAAGTGCTTTAATATTTGGTTTTATTTCTCATTATCCTACTCTGATTTTGACTGGTAATAATGAAACTAATTTCCCCAAGTCAAGTCTGTTTTGCCCGTGACAGTAATGGTGAGGGATCTCCCTATCCTTACCTTGACCCATGAGCCTTTCGTTATCTTGTCTCTCCCCTGTCCAGCTGAGGAAGGGGAGTGAGAGAGCAGCTTTGGTGGGCACCTGGTGTCTAGCCAGGGTCAACCCAGCACACAGATGTCCTTCTTCTCCCAGGAGCCTTTCCTTCTCATTTACTTGTGTCCAGATTCGAGAAAAGGGTTTCATTTCCTAACCACCAGCCAAAATTATACCCTGGTGGACAGGAAATGGCTCAGAGGAGGTGGAGGATTAAATTCCCTCATGTTGAGTAGGAGCAAGACCAGGGTTCCTGCTTCTCTGCTGCATGTTCTGCTCATGAAAAGCTAGTCCTCAGAACCACCTTCTCTGTTTCCAGGGACAGCTACATTTTTTTACCAAGCATGCAAAGGCTGTACTTTGTGCAGAGCTCGGTTACAGCCTCTCAGTCTGTCTCTGTGCTAAGCGTGAGCTGAGCATGCCAACCAGGGTGCAACCTAAAGGCATCTCAAGTGAGCAATTTTCCATATCCCTAAATGTTTGGGAGAGTGAGGGCATCTCCCCATGTTAGGTGACCAAATGAACATGTTCTGTAGGAGGTGCAGTGGTGTGATGTTGGACTCTTAGAAAAAAATATTTTTCCAGAAAGCACTGACAGCTGTGTCTTTCAACATTTACGTTTACTCTTTTCAGTACCCAAGATGTGCCAATGTTGTTCCATATGCCTCTAAATGCTCCTTTGAGCCTTAAGGCTAACTCTTCCCAGATTTGCTAGTAACTTGTTGTTTGACCGTATGTATCTGGCTAAGTTTGACCCTGGAGAGCATTTCTTTGTGCCTTTGTTTGCCCTCATATCATCTCCAGTGTGGGACAGGACTGCCTCTTATCGTATAGAGCCAATGTCCAACTGAAAGGGGCCTCTTGAGTGCTACTGTGGCAGTAATAACAATAGTAAGTCTTGCGTTTCCTGATTCTTCCCTCCTCCTTCCATCTGTGCTTAGTTCCCTGAGACCGTTGTATATTATTTGTATCATGACTGCACTTAAGTAAGATCTCCAGTCAGTTTGATCATGCTCATGCCCTTAAAAACATTATCCCAAAAGCCACATAGCAGAATTTTAAATATTCTTCTTCCTTGCCATCACCTGAGCATGAATCAGGAATATAGTGGGTGAATGGAAAATGGTAAGCACTCCTTATGAAATCCATGGACTTGAGTATTTTCTCAGGGGGGTTAACTTGTTTACAGTCACTGCTTGTGGTATGCAAGCCTGAGAACCATTAGCCCAACACAGTTTAAAAACTCACAGCTGCAATGTACTCTGCAATTTTTATATTCACAGAAATTGAGATACGCAATTCTCCAGTTCAAATTTGCAACAGATTTTTTTTCAACTTATCTACGTACTCAGTCTCACTGACTGAATGGAGGAGCATCTGTAGATTTCAAAGCAAATTTTGGTACATCTGTAGCTGAAACTGTCTCAAGTTCCCATTGAATCAGATAATTCTTATCAGATATCCTTGAAGATGGTAAGAGGATCAAAGCTGTCAGCAAGTGCAAAGCAGCACAGAAATACGGTTCGGTGAAAAGCAGCTTCATTGTAATGCAAAAAACATACCAGCACCCCAGCCATTCTGGGAGTGTGCACGCAAGAGTTTGAGTGATTTGAATACAGGATTCCTGATACAATAATTTCTGCCACACATGAGACCTGAAATGATTACTTGTCCCTGTAGGGTAAATGGACCTGCTCATCATGCAGGTCTTTGTAGAGATAATGTATACACCTGTTTGGAAGATTTAATAGTTGTGGTTGAAATACCAGGTCTGAAGCTCAAGGGTTAGGAGGGATGGTTAAGCTTTTAAAATCACTTGAAAGCAGCTGATTTTAAGTTGCCATGGCAAAGGATTTTCAGACAATGAGAAGCTTTTACATTAATAACTTTGTAAGCCTTGTTGTGATAGAATTGTCTCTGTGAAGAGCAGTCTCTTTCTTGCTCCTGCTGACACACACACTGATAAAATCATAAAGTAATTATATAGTGCTGTAATGATTTGGGGGTTTCTTCTCGGAGGGTTTTGCCACTGGTTTGGAGATTCCATCTCTGGTAGATTTTATAATAGGGAACTGTATTCAACATTTTGTTATCAAAAAATTATCAAGATACCCCTATGTTTGCAAAAGATACCAATGTATGGAAATGGCAGTAATTTTCAGTTGTGTTAGTCTATTAATTTTGAGCAATAACTGAATAAAACCTATCTGCTCTTTACTTTTCTTTTGTTTGATTGCTGCTTTTTTTGCCTTTTTTTACTTAGTGGCTGTCATGGCTTGAGTTTTTTGCAGCATATATTTTGCAAATAGGTTCTGTGATCCTTCCGTCTTCCTCCTCAGTAGCCAAAAGACAGGTCTGAAAAAGTGTGTGCCATCTAAGATTAGGCTGAGATAGGAAAAGAAGGTTATTGGTAGGGGGAAATTTGTGGAGAATTTTGCAGGGAGGGGAGAGTGTAGTGTCCGCTCTTCTCAAGCTTCAGTTTGGAGTTGTCCTGATTGTTGCGGGTTAGATTTAAGGTTGCTCTCCTTTCGATCAGGAGCAGACCCAGGGCCATTTCGGTGGTTAGCTGGCTACGGTTGGTCGCTCGTGTGCACATCGAATCTCAATGCAGAGAGGACTGAAGGCCAGTACTATTACTGCTGTTTATCTCTGCCAGCTGCCCAGAAGCTGACAGCTGATGCAAATGGTACTTGCAGCACACTCTGTATGTCAGGAGCTGGGAACAAGTAATACCTGCGTCTTTTCACTGCCACCTCCCAGAGGCTAGCTGCGGTCTTGGGAGTTTCGGAGATAAGTTTTCTGAGACACCACTTTTCCTGCCGGCTGCAGAGACAGCCAGGGTGCAAAAGGGGAAGTTTACAGGCCAAAAAAGGGCTTTGGGGAAGCAGCACTGAATCTGTAGCAGCACTGAATCTCTGACATTCACGTCCAGTGGCACTTTGTCATATTGAAATTTAATGGGCTTCAGGACATAAAGTGAGGTGTATTTGTTCTGACACACTTTTAATTAAGGTTTTTATCACATTCTTTTTAATTTAATTTTAACTTGACATGGACCATTCCTTGTTTGGGATTCTGCAGGTCTGGAAAGCTTTCAGATAGGGCTTTAATTGGAGGCTTTTCAATGTAATTATCAGTTGTGTATTACATGGGAATGAAGCTGATTCTTTTAAGTTAGCACAGTATAAACGCTTCATACACTCCAGCTCCTATGCTAATGCACAGGACTGGCATCTGCATTACAATACATCATCTCCACTGTCTGTACTGCAACACAGGCGGGCTATTTACTCAGTTTAGCAACAGCAGCAGCACACAAGTAATTGGGGCCTGACAATTCTCTGTGGGTAACATTAATTTAGTGCTAGATTTTAGTCATAGGAGGTACCCAAATGCCGTAACAACATACAAAAATATTTAAACGTAAACAGATTGATTGGATTACATAAATGGATCAATCACATCAATCTCAAATCCATATATTTTTAGACATGTATTATTAGTTATGTGGAAGCATGGAGCAAACTGATGCACGTGTATGGAAAAGAATACTTTGTACAGCAGTACAAGCTGTTAGTTGTTAACTCTTTTAAATCAGCCAAACTATTTAAGCTGAGTAAAAGGAATAATATAGATAAGCTTTAGGGAGAACTGAAATCATTCACAGGATTAATGATGTATTTGAAGGTCCCCAAAATAAAATAGCCCAAAGTTACAAAAATGACAGAACTATGTTGAGAAAAGATTTAGTAATAAGTGGGGGAAAAAAACAGATATGAAATTAAGGATGCTGAATACTGGGTGGGGATAAGCTCATTTTATGTAACGATAATTTAGAAAGTGAAATACAAAAATAGATGGAAAACTAAGAAATAACCGCATTGCAGCTTTTGCGTATTCACAGCTCTGCCAAAAAGCTTGAAGTCTGTAATTTAAAGCAGCAATGAGGAACTATTCACCTGGTATGGGAGCACAGCAGGGCTTAAATTCTCCAATCTTTCTCCCATCATGCAACTGAAAAGATGCTCACCACACGACCAAAGAGCTGGTATCCCCTTTCTATCTGTTCGCAAGCTATGGACAGAAAACATTATGGTCACAGGATGAATGTGCTTGTAGTCAGGCAATAAGAGGAGCTCTGTAAGCCTGCAGGAAAACAAATAACAAGAAGGATGGCATGCAGTTCCTGCAGCCCTTGCCCAACTCCCTTCTCTCCCGGAGGACACGTCAAGAAGACCTTGTAGTCCAGGCTGCTGAGCCATGGATTTCCTGGAGGGTTCAATCCAGACATTCCCCAAACTGCAGAATGGCTTTCTAGTTTTCTGTTTGATTTTTATTCTGCAAAGCCACAGTCCTGTCTAAAGACCTTGGCTGGTTTGAGCTGGAAGCATTGGAGCTGCTATTGATCTGAGTATGCAAGATGGCCATTTATTTGGGGAGGGAGTCCTTTGCCTTAGGGTAAGTTCAGATTTAAAATAGCTATAACCTTTTAAGAGTAGATAGTGCCACTATTTTTTGAAATTGGGTTTGCATTTTGCAGAGAAATCAGCTGCAATCCTCTCTCTTTGATACAGAAAAGCAACAGCAATTTCTGCTGAATTGGTTCTCAGAGGTAGGAACCTATGAATCACCCAGCAGTGGTAAAGGGCGTCAGCCAAATAGGCATCTAGCCAAATGACTAGAAAATATTTTTCAAAAACTTTTCAGTTGGCCAAATGTCACTGAATCACACTAGATATATGTAAGGAAATTTGCACTGCTGGGACAGTGTTTTGGTCTGTCATGCGCACCTGAGAATACATACAACTTCGCTAGGAAAGAGGAACAATATTGCAATATACCTGTTGTTTTAATAGCAATGGAGGTGAACATAAAAGAGTGAGCACGATAGAAAAATAATGGTAGAAGAATGCAACTGGAATTCACAGTTAGGAGAAATGAAGGTGTGAGCAGAGACGTGGGTTCCAGTTTGTTACGCTCAGTGCTTTAGTCAATAATCTACAGTGTACAGCTATTTATGTAGTAAATAAAAACCTGCAAATACTGTTTTTCTATTACTATGCAAATCCCTTGTGTGGGAGTAATGCTTCTGCAGGAGTGGTGCTGAACAGGTGTCATCCTCCCTCACTCCCACACCATTTCCAAATCAGAATAATTTGTAGTTCTTATAACCAAGACACCCTGGAAGAAATGAATAAACGTTCCCCCTGTACAATATTAAATTAGCATTCTGCATCATATACGGTCAATCGTACAAGGCATATGCATGTGCATGGGATAACTATATGTATACATCGAATTAATAAAAAATGGATGCAGATTTTTTTGTTACGTGACAATCTTTTACTTTGTTACATATTGACAGTATTTCAACTGAACAACTGGAATTTTCTGATTTAGGACAAAAAAATGAAGACTGTGTACAATAAGATTTATGTGAGATTTCTGTCATACTTTAGAGTAGTGTTCAGAAATCCAAAGTGTGTCACTGGTCCATACATGCTTGGGGCTCATGAGTTGGAGGAAAACAGTACCAAAAATCACATCCATACCCATGTACTTGGTATCATACCGTACCATTATCCAACATTAAAAAAATGGTTCCACATGTTTGCCTCTCATGTGATAAACAACAGGATTGGGTTGGAGGTAGGGAAAATGAAACTGCTCCATAGCTCAGTGTATTATTAGGTTTATACTGGAAAACCTTCTACTTCTCTGAGCGACAGTATCTTGCATCTGGTAGAAACTTGCACTGTGGCTGTTTTCAGGTGCTTATAGGGATACTAAGAAAACTATCGCCTATTGCCAGAAACTGCAAATGCTTTTCATCTATTTTGGCTAGGTGGCATGCTTTACGAACATTTGTGCAAACTATCTTTGTAATGCTTTTTGCATGTTTTCTTCCTTTTTTTCATTTTTATGGCTTCTCCAATAATGATGCCAGTTTATACGTAATTCAGTTATTTTGGATGAATCCTATTTTTGTCACTTTACAAACTACCTTGTGAATGAAACGATAAAAGAAAATTTTTACATAAAAATACTTCTATTTTGAGGAACTTTATATCCACCTTTTATAGTGCTAGTTTAATATACCCCACTCAACAGTACCATCACAGAATTGGAAGAGTGACAGATACCTTTATCATATTTATTCTGTTTTCATGGCATGTGTGAAAGAAATGTATTACTTTTTATCTGATACACTTAAATGAAATTCTCCTGACTTATGCAGACAATATTTTTTATTATTTTTTTTGTATAAAGGGTGTTTAACAGCAAAACTCTGAAATATTGTTTGGCTGTTCTCCTTTTACAACTGATTCTTGTCCTCAGAAAGTGATTTATAGACAGTTTGAAATATGGATATTGCATGCCCAACTTGGATTAAGCTAAACATAACTCTGAGAGCTGCTAATGAATGCTTTTGTTCAAGAATGCAAAATAAAAACACCTTGTCTTCCTTATACAAAAACCAAAATCTGCAATGCAGTAGCAGTTGACATTATCCTGACAGTTTAGCCTATAATTCTTCAATACATCAATCATGTTGTTACTGTTTATTTGGGCGCAGTAGTCTTGGTCATGGATCAGGCTCCAACTCGATTAAACTATGTAAAGAGACAGTTTATGATGGTAAACCAGCAGTGTTGTGGATACTAGCCTCCAGCTGTGAGTAAGTTCTGACTTTTATGTCATGTAAATATTGCTGTGCTGGTACAAGTGTCAGTCAGATGAAAAAAGGCAGTATGAATTTTCGTGTTTGGTTTAAAGGAAGGGGATTGCTTACCTCAAATTTGTCCTTCTACCTACCTGTTTCACTTGTGGAAGAGTGCTGCTGATTACTAGATTTTATTTATTCCACGACTGAAGAAAAAATTGCACATTGTTTAATACTTTCAGAGAAATTATCTAAACTGATATTCTGATTGTAGCCTGTGAGATGGAAGAGAAAAAGTATGTACATATAACATCCATAGTTTTAGGCTGTATTTGTATTGCTGGCTGTTTGGGGCAGGGATTATCTCTTACGCTGTTTGTACATGCATAGAAAATGAAACCTATTGAAAGAAACCTAATGAAAAAGACATTTCTGTATATGAATGACTAATGCTAAAATATATGCAATCCTTTTCTAGAATTGTATTGGTCTCAAAATGAGCCTCGAAGCAAATTTCTGAACATCAATTTGAACAGAGCATTGTTCCAGCTAATCATATGCTGCAAAAGAAGAATTTTGAAAACAAAGGAAAAAGACTTTTTCTAGTCCTATATAAGGAAAACTTGAGAGGGTAGTGCTAGTAATTTGAAAAGGAAAAAAAAAAATAGAAAAAGGCAAAATCCACAGGTCATTAGTTCTAACACGTATAACAAGAAGATGGCCAACAGCTCAAATGGACTCTCTTCATTATTTTCTACACATTGGTAAGATTTCCAAGGGAAAAGAAAGACTTTGTCTTTTAGAATTATTGCAATCTTTACTTAACCTCCAAGTATAGAGAATAAGAATTTCATATTATTATGTGACTAGGAGAAATGAGATTAGGAAATAGCTGAAGATTCTTTTTGTTCAGGCTGCTCTGCTTGTTGTGCCAAGCCGATCCTAGACTGCCTGCCTGGGAGTGCAAAATATGTTTGAAAATGCAAGGCAACAACCTGAGCCTACGTATGGCAGCTAGCTGAAGCTTAGGAGCAGGGCAATAGAGGACAAGAACAACTGAGATGACAACAGTCTTTGGATTAATGTGCTCTGGCATTGAGAACCCTCATGAACTAATGAGTATTTTAACCATTCCAAAAATATTATCATACTGTGCCCCACTTAAGCTTTTAAATGGCTATGAAAATGCTCATTTTGCTGTAACCAACGTATCGTGGAAGTATAGAAAACAACCACTAATATTTTTTTCTTTGCTTCTGCTAAAGGCAAGGGCTCTTTTGAATATTATAATAAAGTTCAATTTCAACATCCTGAAGTATTCAAACTGAAGAGATATGAAGCAATGTTAGTAGAACATACTTTATTAATTTAGCATTTTATGATCATAGTTGTATGAGCATTATTTCTGATAGATTATGTGCTGAGAAAATTAGGACTGTATGAAATTCAGTCAGTAATATATGAGCAGATTCCCTTACAAAGACAAGATGCCATAAAATTAAAAAAAAATGCCTACAACAGTAAACTGAGGCAGAGTGCCTTTCTCTATGGATTTGCAGTACATCTTACATGCTGAAAGAGATATATATCCACAGATTGTATCCTTTTGGAAATTGGTACTGACTTTAGACCTAAGCAGGCTTCTTATGTACTTGAAGCTGATGCTGTAAGGGTCTGAAAAGTGTATGCAGCACCTATCATGCTTAATATGCATGAGCAGTAGATTGCAAAGAAGAGGTTACAGTCTCAACAGTAAATGATTTCTCTGGTGCAAGATAAGGTAGGGGTTTTAGATCCCAGAAGAGGACATGGACTATCCTCCTCAAGAGAGAAAGGAAGAAGGAACAAGTAAAAAGTTATTCACATATACATGAAGTCAGTACATTCCTAACATATATTTTGTTGATATTTAGATCTGAACAAGACAAATTCTCATGAGGAAAAATACAGTTTTCATCTCTCCTCAGTCCTTAAATTGAACTTCAGATTGCAAGATGGAAAAATCATTATTAGGGAATTGGTCTAGGGATGAGCATGAACCTGATTTTCTAGTTCAACAAAAGACTTGTTCAATCATGTAGCTGTGTGTAAAAGATGATGTAGAGTGCTACCAGACTGGAAAGGCATGTCTCTATACTCATTCAGCACAGATGTAAATAATTTAGCAAGATGCAAAGCAGTGAGACCAGGTCTAAAAAAAAAGTAATCCCATTATTTTGAACAACCGAGTATGTCATGTCGCTTGTTCAAGGAGTGTTCCTGATATTTTAAATGTTGGATGGTGTGTTTAGGGTCGACTTCCAAGTTTTGACAACTATGCCTTTTCACTTGCTGGTCTTGACACGTTTAGTGGACCTGACTATTGATCTGAATTGAAACAGGCAGACTGATTCAAAAATAAATTGAGGTGTCACTAGGGGATTTATCAAATAGGAAAATATTATCATTGTTTTTGCTTAGATTAGGAAGCTGAGGGCAGAGAAAATAAACAGGGAGCAAAAAAAAATTCTAGGAAAAAAGGTAAAGCGTGTCAGAATTATCCTAATGCAGCAGGTAGTTGTTCTAGTCTGGTGGATATACTGTGGTACAATATCTGAAGCAGTGTTCCTGTTGTGATTCATTATCACTATATAGCACTATTGGAATTAATAATAATGAAAGACAATGATAAAATGATGATAGAAATTGCGGTATTCCAACATGGTTTTATAACTAAGTGGCTAAATAACTGTTTTTGTGGAGATAATTCCATTATAAAGAAAACAAAGGTAACCTTTACAGATAAGTAGTTACACAATTTAGTCTGGTAGGGCATTATTGGCCTAATTCTCTGCTTATCTGAACAGATAAAATTTCACCAACGATGACGGTGATGTGCCCATTTATTCTAGCAGGGAGCTGTGCACAGTTTTAAATTATCTGATGTTGTCTGAAGTGCCTCCTTGTCTTTGCTTTGTTAGAATCAGTTTCTCACCGTTTTCTCACTGGGGTTGCTTCAAAGGCAGCTTTGGGCAGCACAATTGGTTTTTGTGGCACGGGAACTGAGCCTGGGATCGGGACCTAGCAGGGTGCTGGCTAGCATCTAAATATGTAACACAATGTAGTCCTTATTCTTCTTTTGCGGGGGAGCGACACATAATTTTCACTGATCGGCGGTCTTTGTCTATTGAGCACTAGCTGGGGAATTGTGTTTCCATGGCCATAAACGCTATAATTGTGCCTGCCTTTACTTTATGTGTGTCACGCAGAGCTGTTAGTCAAACAAAAATCCCACTGACTCACCTCTTGCACACTGCCCATGTGCTTGCTCTGCCATAACTTGGCAGTTTGCAACAGACTCGGCCAATTCTTATTTCTCAGTTTATCTAAGTTTTTGTATGCAGCATTTTTAACTGCCAGTAAATCCAATCTGGGATGCCTTGTTTGTGCAAAACACAGAGTTACTTTATCATGCCAGAGGAGGACTGACAAACACTGCCTGGGGAAAGGAAAATTTTATTTCCATTATAGGAGAGAATGGCATGAAAATAACAATGTTTGCAGAAGTATTTAGGCAATCAAAACAACAGTTTAGAAAAAGGGCTAGTTTTAGGCTCCTCTGAGTTCCTCAAAATTCTTTAAGTTCTTCAAAACTTGACAGTGCCAAGGTTTCTACTCCTGGGAACGAACATAGCCAGAAAGATTTTCAAACTTGGCATTTGGAGAGGGTAAACTCCATTTGGAGCAGGGAGCCAGATCTTCTTCCCAGGGTAGTCCTCTCTACACTATGTTATTAGCTACTAGAGTATAACCATGCCCAAATTATTCCACTCTTATAAATAACTAAATATTCATTGGAGGAGGGACTTCAACCCCTTTCACCCACCTTTCAGGTAAACATCTTAACCATTAGGTTCAATGGTCCTTCCTTACCTCTTCTTTCTGTCTCTCTCTCACTCTGTTTTTTTTGTACGAAAAGGTCAAACAGGTTGTGGCACCCAACTCCATGGCGCCTTTAAATGATAAAAAAAATATACTAGGGGGAATGGTGATGCGAAGACTAGCTAGCTGGCCTCTTGCACTTCTTAAGAAATGTCACATTTGAAACCAGTCAACTGGTTTTATTGAGTCTGGACCTGGGTACGAATGGGTTTGTATTCTTCCAATTGTATTTGATTAATTCTGGCAGGACTTAAATCATGTCTTCATCTAATCCTTTGGAAGACCTATAGAGCACTACAAAGATAGAGAGAACTTTTCCAGTTCTTCTCCTAATTATTATTTTGAAAAAGTTACTGCAATCAACAGATGAGAGAAAGATGATATCTTCTTGAAACAAAGCTGAATATATTCAGTACTGTCATTCTACCAAGCTGAATCTGTGGTGACAGGAGTAGCTTGTAATAGCTGTGGATACTTCTATAAGGTGTTTCTTTATGTAATATAGCTCAACTATGTAATTGTTCTCAATTACTAAATCAAATTTTCATATTCTGCAATAGCTGTGTTACTGTGCTGTTTTCAATTCTTAACACGAAATGGTGAAACCCAAGTCATTAGCAAATGCTTCCACATAAGCTAAAACTTCCAGAATAAATACATGAAGAAAGAAAAGACTATATCAGTTTCAGAGATAGATACTCATAACTATTAAGAGGTTTTGAGTTTCCTGGATTTTTTTAAGTTCCATCAAAGCACCTCAAAGCAATGAGGATGGTTGATAATACAAGTAATAAGAGAGTGATCCCAAGAGATTTCATGTGAAAGCAACTTAAAGACAGAGAATATGAGCTAACGGAGCAGCCTGAACTCCATAAATCTGGTTTGGTGTCTTTCTAAAAGATCATCTTTAGCTTGGCCAGAAGATACTATCTTGATGAAGTAATCATTTGGTGGAATAGTGCACATGTATGCCAAAGATCAGATTGGCTGGTCACAGTGTTCCCGCTTTGCTTTTACATGTACAAATAAAATCCAATGAAAAATAAGCAACAAAGGAGTAGTGCACTGAATTCTGGAAGGAAATGTCTTGATTCAGGTTGCAGTCATGGGCAACCATCTGTGGAAGTCAGATGTCCTGTGCTATGAATCAAGGCAACAAAATGATCTGGATATTTACTGCTCCCTCAAAGTCTCTTTAAGAGACGGATCCAATTTTTTAGAGCACAGTATAAACATATGAGATAGTTACCTTCTACAGTCAGGACATAAAGAGAAAGCAGGAGAAATGTGGTTAAAGTGATCCAAATCTTTAATCCATGTTAACAAACCTGGGCAAGAAACCTAGTGTTTGTAATTGAACGTGATAAAATACAGAGTTCTCATGAGCACTGCACATCAGGATGAAGGATACCAGACTAGTCAGGAATCTTTAGGACAATAGTTAAACTAGAGAAAAGCCTTTTCCCCCCCCCTTATCTCCTTTTGTAAGCAGCAGAGAAGGACAGACTCTTTCCAAATGATTCAGAGGAAGAGCATGACTCAGGTGCTGCTCTCATCCTGACTTCGTGAGACCAGATGACTGAAGAGCCACCAGTCATGCACTGAGTTGTTGCTCTCCTGTACCCGTTCATCCTGCGTGCCACCCTGCTTTCATGCTTGCCAGAGCTCAAATTTTGATTTTAGACAAAACCAAAGCAAAATAAACAGGCACCATCTGAGAATTACATAGCACACCTATTTTGCTGTGGAAACTGCAGGGGGGGATTTTTGTGTCCAGCACTTCAAAACCCTACTTTTGTCTGATTAGTCTTCTAAATTGCTTTATTTTCTCCTCAGGAGAAAACCTAAATAATAATTGAGAAAGGAGCTTTCTATCACACTTAAAGCTGGGAGAGGGCTATAGGAAATTTAGTGATAAATCTTGTCCCAACAGTAAAAGCAGTGTAACACAGACTACAGCAGTTAGAAGAATATTTATCAAAATGGTGAGAACACCTGTGTGGACAAGTTCATGCTGACCAGATAGCGAGTCAACCAGTACAGTCTAGCTGTTTTCTTGTGTCTGTTTTGATGTTTTACGCAGTCCAGTATGTTAGTGGTGCTCCAAGGAGGACACCAACAAGAATTTTCTGAAGACTTTATTTTGATTGATTCTGACTTTACTGAGTTCTGAAAATTTCCTGGTAGAAATGTCAGGCAAAACTACCAGTAAAAGGCCTTCCTGATGATGTTTTTAAAGCTTTATCACTGCATGTTGACAATGGTTGAAATGGGAACTAAGACAGAGATGATGTAAGAAAAAAGGTCACAGATGGCTCAGTTTTAGAGAATGCTATTGGTAAGTGGAGGACAGTAGCGATATGGTCAAACCCAGGTTCTCAAAACTCTTGCTCTTGGCTTAAAAATAAATACATTTTAAGTAGTAACAAATAAATTATTCCTGATTTGAAGCTTTGGATACTGTGCTTTCAGACTTTTACTTCTAGCCATGAGGGTTAGAGAAGTTATTTTTTATTTGAAATGCAAGCTGAGAATCTCTCGTGATAACATAATGCCAAGAAACTAAGGCTTCCAGAAATATACTCTGTGTCTCGGGGATTGTGATAAAATCACAGGAGTTGGCAGCAGTGAATATTCTTAAAGTTTGCATATAGTTGATTTTGCAGTCTCACTTCCCTAACGATACAGTACTTACAGGAACTGGTTGCTGGCATGAATATCAATGCCAGAGTTCTTCAGTGGGTTATTTCTGGTCAGAAAATAGACTGATGCCTTAGAATAAGGTCCAGATTCTGATCCATACTGAAAGAGAAGACATATGCAAAAGCAAACCTAACCCCAGGAACAATAAGCAAGTAGAAAGGTTTTAAAAATATATTTTTATATATATAAAAGTTACAAATTCATATATAAAAGTATAGAATTTTATATGTTTGTTTTGCAGAGTTCTTGGCACCTAGTTTGGGGCATTACTCCAGTGTTTAATATCAGCCTTTATCTCTGACTTCCTAGTTTGTGAATGCCACGAGGCACCGGCAGTTGCAAGAGGCTGTCAGGAGAAAAGGATTCCACCCACATTTTGCTGGAAACTTGTAACATTAAGATGAGCTGCTTCTTGGATAAAGAGCCTCAGGACAAAACACTAACTTTCACTCTCATTGAAGCAACAATTTTTTAAATTGCCTTTGCCTTCTGATATATATTTTTTTGAATAAAAGACCTTGTCATTGAAGACAGCTAAAACTCTCCCAAAGCAACTTTCATCCTGGTGTATAAAGTGATTTAGAACATCCAAAAACCTTTGGACTATTGTAGCAATGTAGCAGAAAATAGGTTGTTAGTTAAAGTGCCTCCAACAATTTTTCCCTAAAATGTGTTAGGTTTCTGGATAATAGTAACAATCTTTTTGAAGTTAGACTGCTCGCTTTCCTTCACTTAGGAGATCAGCCATTTTTCAAAGCAAAGAAGTTTTAGCTAAAAGTTTCTAAGGTACCTAATACTGTATTCTGGCCCAGTCGATAACCGCAAATGATAAAAGGTTTTCTCTCAGCCTTTGTGCTCTCTGACTGCATTAGAAACTGAACGAAGATATATGAGATGACACAGCAGGCTTTTTAATCCTTTAGAAATGGTTGGCAAAGTCACCTCTTTGCTTACAAAAAGTAAAACATATAAAGTTGGGGTATATGGGTATTTTTTTAAATAAATGTCCAATCTTTTTGTAATCTACTGTATTTTCACAGTCTGGGGTTGGGTGAAGGACAATACTTTAACATGCTGAGACATGTTTATGGCAAGTTCAAAAGTTTATGAAACAAAGGTGCTGATAATTCCAGGAGAAGCAGGAAAACACAGAGCCTTTGAAAAGCTTCTGTGAGTTCTGCTTACAGCTCTGTCTGGAATTTGCTATGGTTAGAGTGAGAGGGATGCTATGAAAAATAAATCTGAAATGCTGCGGTGCTGTGCATAACGTGTTGTAGGCAAATTTATAGAACAGACCTCACTTTAAAGCTTTAAAGGCACTTTAAGCCTTTATTTTGTGAAAATCTAATCGAGATGCCAAATACGTGCCAGTAAGACTCAGAGTTTATATTCTACACAATTTGAGGAAAAGTTAATTGACAGAAAATTGTAGCAGTATGAAAGCTGTATTTTTCACATCTTTTCACTGCTTTTCTTTGCAATCTGCAACCTTTGCTGCAAATGTTGTGTTACTCCTTAGACATTTAACTCTTAATTGAACAATACTTTTCCATAGGTGAGCAATATCTATGACAAAATATGTAGTAACTGTCTTTTGAGAAGGAAAATCCAGGGAACTTAATGCAAAGTTGGGTCTTCTGTACTCTGCCCTGCTTGTCTCTTTTCAATCAATAGCACAGATACAAGTCCCATAACCTGGAATGGAAGGGAACAGGGCTTCAAACCCCACCGTTCCCTACTCCCCTGAGATTCCCACCCAGCACACCAGCTTTTCATATCAGCCACAAACATAACTGAGAAAACAGAATGCAACTTCCTTGATCACTCCAGCTAAAAAAGAAAAAAGAACTCAAATTAGCAGCAAGATGGTTGTAGGCTGAGTTATCCAGTTGCATCCTCTGGGTGCCACCACATTGCCTTTCAGAGTGAATCAGCCTGAATTTAGCTTTAACCAGAGGGCTCTCCCAGGTCCCAGGGTGGAGTCCAGTTTCCAGGCTCCCACTGGTGATGAGTCCTTAATGGTGTGACACCCTGTGAAAGTAGGTTTCTGATCTTCCACCACCGGGTGGTGTCACAACCTGTGAGCTTCTATTTTTCCTTCCTTTGATTTTGGGGTGGATAGGAGTATCTTGATGCAACTTCAACTGTATTATACACAGTTTTTATTTGCTAAGGTTCATATAGTTTGTGGATATTTGAATAGTTAGGACTGGCTTTCAGAAAATCAACACGCTTGGAGCTGACAACAGCATGCAACTACAACGCCTTAGCAAGAAAGGAGAAAAGATAACAATGAAATCAGTATGCTAGAGGAGGAGCACTATATAATTAGGAAACTGCAGCTTTATTCTTGTCTCAAAAGCTATAGAAAGCCATGACTACCATCTTATATCTGCATTCCCTCAGCCATTGCTTATTTTTATATCGAGACAACATGCTAGTTGACAGAATCCTACTGATTTTCATCCCCTGAACAAATACGAGACATACATACAATCTTCTTTTTTATTGTTAGTCTACCACCTTCCACAAACCACCCCTCCTCTCAGAAGAGGTGGCGATATTTCCATGGGAAAAATATGACTCCTGCCACTCACTGTCTTTACAACCCTTTGAATTAAATTCTGGGGAGAAACTACCTCATTCATTTTGGCTGTGTGAGACAAGGCGTGCCACGGGACCCTAATGGCTGAGGGTTAGAAAAAGGTGTGGATATGACAGTTCTCTACCCACTGCGACCAAAGACGACCATCACAAGTGACATGCAAGGTCACTAAGGCTGAAATTCTGTTGTTGCTCAACAATGTACCCATCTCCCTATTTTTTCTTACTCTCCGGACTGTTTTCTTTCTGCTAAAAACAAAGCTCATCTGGATTTCAGAAGAGAAACCCAAACCTTATCTATACCTTGATTTTTTTAAGCATGCTGACATGCAGTGGGGTGTGTACTTGTGCAATGTGGGAGGAGGTTGAATGGTTGTGCTGTGGGCTGCTGAAAAGCAGGAGGGGATATGGCACATCGCCATACGTGTGGGTCTGGTGCGTGGGTCCAGGCATCAAACCCCAGCGGTCCTTCCTCCCTTTGGGATGGCATCTAGAGTGCCTGTATCTTGTGAGCATCCACCATCTCACAGCATCTGCAATGCCAAGAGCAGAGCCAGAGAGCTTTCACAGGACAGTTCGTTATGCTGAGTTTGGACTCCCAAAGGCCATGCAACAGGAGTAAGACTTTCCCACATTTTACAGGCTACACACTGATGTGCCTTGCAGATCTATAGATTTCAATCACATCTACATGGAATTGCATCCTTTCACCAATGGCACAATGGATTAGTTATCTTATAGACCCTCTCTAATATAGATTGCTCAAAATACATCCATGCACATATGCAGAAATGTAATAGCAAGTCCCATGTTCTGCCTCTACACACAAAGAGCTGAAACATTAGCAAAGCTTGTACTTCAGGTGAGATTTCCTATGGACTACAAGGCTGATCACCAGTGAAAGAGTGACTACATCTATGATTAGGGGAAATCTTGGTGGAAGGACCAGATTGGCTGTAAACTGAAATTTACGTTAATAGAGTAAGAGCAATTTACACTGGTTCTACTGCAGTATAATGGTGCCTTTCCAGCCAAAAAGAATGTGTTAAAAACATTTGAAGCTGATCATTGCTATGTGTCTTGGGATTATTTCACTCTGCAGCAAAAAAAAAATTTAAGGAACAGGGTTTGCTCATATCTGCAAATCTACTTTTGAGCTACACTTCAGTAGGAAGCATGATAAAAGTAAAAACAGATAAAGAAGCAGTCAGTCCTACTGCTTAGGATTTTTTCTTAATTATTATTTATTTTGTTTCCTCAATCACTTTGCTTTACTCATTTGGCTGGAAGGCAAACGTGTTCCCTGTTGATTTATCTCTGCTCTGCCAGGGGCTTTTGCTACTCGGTTTGATTCCTAATATGGTAGCGACAGCAGATTTTGTCTGACTTCCAGAGGGCTCCTCTCAGCTCCTGGAATGCAGCGGGGAAAGAGTCCTGCAGAGACCAACAAAGACAGTTGCTGCACTAAGACTAATAAAGAACAGAAAATGGGCTTCCCCACATGTGCTTTCACTGCTCTCTAAATCACCAGTTTTGTTTTACTTTACGGTAAGGCTATGAATTGTTTCCCATTACCCAGCTGAATGGTCTTGCTTGATGACATCAGAAAACATATTTTTCGATAAGTTTGGAAAACACCTACTCCATCACAATGAAGTGTTTGCTATACTAGTGTATGTTTTGAAAGTGAGCTGTCACAGTATCAGTGGATTAATTACAGCACAGAGGAATAATATGTTATGGGAATTGAAAAAAACAGGCTTTCCCCTTTTATTTTGTTTTTCTTACCTATTTGATTCAACACACTCAACTTTTCAGTGCTCTGAAATATCTGCTGTCCGTTATGGAAGGAAACTGATTTTCTGTATTTTTTTTCCTTTTAGTAAACTGTTCTTCAGGTAATAGGCTGTCAAACTCACCAAATCTAGAAATGGCCTTTGCTGGTGACATACCAAAATCCAAAGGATTAAATTCCTCCACCAAGCAGGGTCTCTAGAAGGTTAACATGGAGCTGGAAATTAATTTCATTCCAAATACGGAACAATAGTGTGCAGTGACATGACTTTGTGATAAGCATTTGTTAAAGCTAAATCCTCCCTAAGCCCTGCAATTGTTTTCCTTTGTGCTAATGGCAAGCTAACCAGAGGCGGTCCCTCTCTCTTTCTCTCTCTCTCCTGAGGGTATCAGAAAGGCAAGTTTATTGTTTGCTAAATCTGGCTTTTTTTTAATTAAAACCTCAGTTCTCCTTAGGTCATTCTTTTTAACATTTGTGATCTTCATTTCTCACAGAATTTTTTGTCTTTCTGAAATCCACAAATTTAATATTGCTTGCTCATTGCCATTACTGGCATATACATTAAACAAAAAGAATTTAAATTATTTCTTATTGCTGTTGAGTGACTGTCATGACTTTCATTGTTCACAGGCAGAAAAAAGAGGCCTATTGTCACCTAGGTACTGACTAATGCAGAAAAATGTTCAATAGGAATTTCTAGAGGAAAGCTGAAGCCAGGGACTCCAGGGGAACTGATTGCTTCATGTTCTTACCAGTGATTTTTAACAGGAGTTAGGTGCCCTTGAAAATGGACCCACCTACAACTCCAAATACTTAGTACCTTTGAAAATCTATTCTAAATTTGGCGAACATTGCTTGAAAAGAGTGTTGCTTTTCGAGCTTAGTTTCACTGAAATTATTTATATTCTGTATTATACAAAACAAGTACTGCCTTGGCTTGGAAGTGGCGTCATCCACCTTTCCTTTACTGTGGTTTCAATCTATTGATTTAAAATAAAAACACTATCAATTTCACTTTTCTGTCATCTTCTTCCTCCTCCTCCTCATCTAATAACAGCAAACACTCAGGCTTGTCTTTTCAAATTTTCCTACTTTCAATTCTTAAGAGCCAAAGGGTTTCTGAAATTCATATGTGTTTTTTGGATTCCTGGGTTATTTGATTTTATTACAGATCAAGATCCCTTGACTAGACTGCATCAAGATCTCCTTTCAAAGGAGCGGCACGCAGAAATACGCTGAGCTGCCCAGGTTCAATCTGGTTTGTCAGCGAAGCACAAGATCAGATTGCTCCACCGCTTTTGTACCGAATTGGATATCTGCTGTATAAATTTGTAGCAGGTATCCAAGCTGAAAACTACCATGTACCTTTGGATTTCTGATAGGTTGTGTCACATTTAACTGCCTTTTAAGGTAAAGTGGTGTACAGTAAGCGGTGAACGTGTCAGTCAAATATCCATTTGTGCCATTAAATGGCTGGGACAATTTGAAGAAGAATTTGGGTACATTGGGGCATGAGCTATTGGTTGCGTTATCAGAAATACTTCCATCTTTCACCTAATGATGCCATTTGTCAAGTTGTCTGTCCTCTTGTCTTATAGCAGGACTAATGTTCTTGGCAGCAGAGCATTCTTACTGCAGATGCTGTTGGCCTTGAACACTTGTTCTTTAGTCTATCTTGAATGTTACCCTTAAATACCTCCTGGTCTTGTTCTTTTTTGTAACTTGTCCAGGGTAAACAAACAAGGTAAATTGTTTGTTCTACCAACAACTTCAGCAATTCCATAACTCTTCAGTGGGCATAATCTAGATGTTACTTTTGTCCAAGTAAAAATTTGCCTTAAGTTTCAGGTCACTGCTTCTCATTATGTGGAATCGACAGGAATGCAAGCAGGCATGCAGCCTCCCAGCCCTTCCTCTGCAAGGGCCCGAGTTAAAAATCTGACCTTCAGGCTTTTCAAAACTATTTTTTTTTTTGTGATACTGCAAAACAGGTTTTCACTCAGCTGTCATTTTTGAGAAACAGATATAACTTAGCTAAACTCATGGTGCTGTCTGGTGTGGGTGGGTTGTTTTGGTGTGGGTTGTGGTGTGGTTTGTGGTTTGTGGGTGGTGGTTATTTGTTGTTTGGTTTGGTTTGGTTTGGTTTGGTATTTTTTGTGGTTGGACTTGATGATCTTACAGGTCTTTTCCAACCTTAGTGATCCTGTGATTCTGTGTAAACTCAGTTGAAACCGCTGATAAATTTAGCCTACGTTGTAACTTCTCATGCCGAGATTGAGAGGAAGATGTTGCCCATCCCAAGAAAATTTGCTTTTGATCCTCTTTTCCTTACTGTGGTTAAATTTAATCTAAAACAAAGCCACTCTTCCCAACAATATTAGGAAAGACCATCCAGAATGGCCTCTTCCACTCCCTGAGCAGATGCAGTTCTTGCCTGGCAGTATTCCAGGGGTCTCCTCCTCACCACCAGGAAGCACATTGCCTGGACTTGTCCTTAGCCTTTGCTGGGAGCAGAGAGTGGGGGAAGGTTTCCTGTGGCCTCTGTGTCTAAACAGGCACAAACAAACAGCTGTATCGTGGGTTGCTTTAGGTTTCATATATGGGATTGGTGGTGTATGTGTTGAGGCAGTAAAGGCTTTGATCCTCTGAATCACACTAAAATTAGGTGCCACAAATAGCCTATACGAACACCCAAAATACTTTCCAAAATCCTGCTTAGCAGACACTGGACGTGTTGGGAAGCAGGAGGGAGGGGGGAAAAAAGAAAGAGAGCTCTTAAGTATTTTCTCCAAGTAATTCTGAATGCATGTTTTGTAGGCTAAAAGCAAGACTGCAATCATGTAGCTCCATCCTTCAATTTACATTTTTCCTTAAATCTCAAATCTAACAGAAAAATAATGACAACAGAATGAGAACTGATACATATACAAATATAAACTTCTCAAGTAGAAAAAGTATTAGGACTATTATTTCAAATTGAGACTGAAATAAACAAATTCAAAAAACAAATTCAAACTGGATATTAGGAAGAAGTTCTTTACTGAGAGAGTGGTGAAACACTGGAACAGGCTGCCCAGGGAGGTGGTAGAGTCACCCTCCCTGGAGGTATTCAAGGAGCGTGTGGATGTGGCATTGTGGGATGTGGCTTGATGGGCATGGTGTTGTGTGGTGTGGGTGGGTTGTTTTGGTGTGGGTTGTGGTGTGTTTTGTGGTCTGTGGGTGGTTTTTTTTTTGTTTTTTTTTTATGGTTGGACTTGATGATCTTACATGTCTTTTCCAACCTTAGTGATTCTGTGATTCTGTGATTCTGTGAAAACCGGATGCTGATAGACTCCCTTTATATGCAGCCACTGGCGAAAGAAATGTAGTTCGAAAGTCTAAATATGCTCTTAAAATATATATCAACATTGATAAAGCATAACTAGTGTTGGTTTCTCAGCTGTGAAGAGTTCGGATCAGGCTGCTTTGCTGGTTGTGACTGATGTTGTAAGACTATTTTTTTTTTATTCCTTCTGTACTGCAACATTCCTGCAGTATTAGCTCTCAGTACTATTTCTAGTTAATCATCTGAATCAGAAAACATGTCTCTTTCACATTGTCTAAGACTGAAAGCTTACCTGAATGAGAAAAGCAGTTTATAAAGTAGAAGCAATAGGTTTTTATTAAAATCATCAGAATTATTTTGCAGTATATTGGTTTGCATTTTTCTGTTGACTCATTTATATGAGCTAGGGTAATTGGATGTTTCCTACCCTTTCTATCATATGTAGACAAAACATCCTGCTGCTTTGCTTTTCTATTTTTGCTGTCCTCTGCTTCTCCTCCCAACTCACCTAACACTATTTTGGACTGCGAGGGTATGGAATACACGGTCGTAACTGGATTTGCTGCATTTGAAAAAAACCTGTCATGTGTAAACAATATGACAGTTCAGTGTTTTTGATGTGAGGCAGCCTTTATCAGTGCCTTTGTCTTCTTTTGAGTGTGTTGCCCACATCCCTCTGTGGGAGAGGATGCAGATTACCCTTAAGCGCGGTGTATTAGCTTTTTCCATGTAGAGACAATCACAACACAGTAGTACCACGCTGATGTGCAGTCAAGCTATAAAACCTTACTGTGGCAATGTTGACTTGAAGAGTCGGTAGCACAAGATGAATATTCTTGCTACAGTAAATTGCTAATACACTAGTTAGACCAGTTTTTGTTTTTAATAGAGTTTCTCTGTGTTTCAGGGTTGAGTAAGTCCTTTGAATGAGTACTGCCACTCACTCCAATGTGGTTTTCTTTATTACCCAGTAATACTGGAACTCCTATCTGTCCTCAGTGCAGTTTGAGATTAGGACTTGTTTTTCCCCACAGCTGCCAGGTTTGGGTTTTGGGTTTTTTTGTGATGGGGGGGATTGATGGGGGGAGAGGGAGTAAACAAAAGAGGAATGTGTTTGTTATCAGTCAGCAGTTTATGAAGGGAAAAAAAATGTGTCAACTGTTTTCAAAGAAAGAAAATGGACATGGAAGGTTGTTCCCTACCTCACCACAGTCTCCATAACATTCGTCTTAAGTAAAAGTGTCTCAGTGCTTGGCCATGGCAAAATATTCTTTTTAAATAGGTATCATCTACACTTCTTTCTGACCTGGCATTACTTCCTTTCCGTCAGTTCTTTCTACAGCCTTTCACTACATGGGAGAAATCCCTTTTTTTTGCTTTCTTCCAGTTATTTTTGGGTGTCTGTCCTCGCCCTTGTCTCTGTGTGGCACAGTAATTTTCCTCAGGACAGTCATCCCAGTTATTTAAGCCTGGAAGCACAGAGAAATATTGCCATGCAAACAGACGTTCTTGACTAACAAAAATTCGTAAATCCCCCTGGGTTTCTTTCAGTCAAGCCACCTAAAATCTTGATAGTCACACCACCACCCAGCAGCATCACCTACTGGGATTCCTGAAGTAGGTGCCTTTCCACCATCACCTAGGACACAGGCAAATAGCTATACGCAGTAAATATCCACAGGAGCAGAGGCCCAAAGACGGTGATCACACAGGCAAGGTGGGCGAGGGCACTCAAAGAAAGGAGACCTGGCACCAGCCTTCGCTCCACTGAGTAATTAAAAGAAGCACAAAAAATGCAACGTTCTTCTCAGCAGAGCAGGCTGAGAACCTGTTTGTCATATCTCATAACCTTGTCTCACTCTCTCGAGAGGTGGGAAATGTAGGGTCAGATCCCTTCAGCCAACGGAGAGGTCTGAAGAACATTTCCTAAATGAGCAATTAGCAGTTTAACCTCTTGGCTATCAGCAAAAGAGGGGTGGAGAGAAAAGGCCAGTGTTTAATCGCCTGATTTCGTAAAACAAAATAGATAACCCCAAAAAACTCTAAGCTGGCACAGCTGTAGGAAAACAGTAGAGACTTGAAAAGGTGAAGTGTAATTCCTTTCCGTCACGCTATTCCCAGGCCTGTTGAGGCAGCTCTCCACCCAGGAGAGCCCTTCCAAACCCCAGCCTTTGCCACCTGATGCTCCTCGTGTGCTTGCTTTTTCAGCCTGATTTTTGAATTGTGGCCTCCACTTGGCAGCATGTGCCTCAGAGTGAGGGAGGGCAGTTCTGCCCCCCTCCCCAGATATTGATACCCCTCTCTGCACGGCCTTGTTAGACAGCCACCTCAGATCTGGAGGACTTCAAGGTACTCACTAACAGTCCAGTGCAATACACCATTATGTACCCAGCTCCTGTTGTTTTCTGCTAAAACATCCCACATGGTCTGCTCTTTAAGCTTGGGTTGTTTGGGTTTTTCTATATTATGTGCTTCTGCTTCTCTCTCCACCCTTCTGCCTGTCATTATTCCTCAGTCAATGTGTATTTCCCGCTCCCTCCTCCCCAGTTCACTTGAGGACAGTATTTTGAATCTCTCTAAGCCTCTGTGTATTATCTTCTGGTATTTTCAGTACCACCAATTTAATAAATATAAATTTAATTAATTTTTTCTCTAGATCATCAAAAGGCATTACATAAATTCAGACTCAGCAGTCTGCCAGAATTTGCTGCCTGAATATTGCCAGTTTGCTTTGGTTTCTGCCTGAATTCCTGTACTGGAGAGTCTGCCTGTATCAGCAGCCCCAATTAATTACCTTTCCCCCATTTGATTTTAACGCCTCCTCATCTTAGTTGATATTGTATTCTTTCTATTTGTATACAAACATGACATATTACAATATGCTTTTTTATTTCTTTGTTACCTAAGATTGCAGGTGCCTTCTCTAGTCTGTTAAAAGTTTTTAAATGCCACGCTGTCTTTCCCCCTCCTAACTACATTCAAGCTTCATGAGCAGCCGGTTCCTCCCCTTTTGGTGCAAGTACAGGGGAGCAAGGTTTACTGCTTTGATGCTTGTAGTTTCCCTGTAATCACATTTACGAAGTGCTTGGTTGAATTGCTGTGCTTTTCCACAAGAGTGTTCTGTGTTCACCCGCAGCCAAAGCTCAAGGTGCATTTTCCTGTTGGTTCAACCCACATTTGCTGCGCTTTATAAAACTGCTTGTTTTGCCTGTGTGCAACTATGCTGAAATGAACTGCTTGGATGCAAGAGAGACAAATCAGCTGCTTTTGCTCTGGCAGTAAACTTAATCATAAGCTCATAAGCACTAATTTGTGCAGTTTTTAAATAAGAGTTTTGGCTGCTGCTTTTTTTTTTTTTCAGTTTTCTGCTACTTTCCCCATCTGGCGCTGTAATATTTGTTGTTATGTTCTAGTTGGAAGCGCTGTGGGTGGAATTGCAGACTTGAATGCTGGCTTAATAGCCCTTAGGCCACTGTGAACATTTCTGTTTCCACTGTCCGCTCTACATGTTCAGCAACCTCAGTTTGGGATTCTCGGGTGAGGGAATCATTGGCTCGCTGTCAGTTTTACAGCACCTCCTTCTTCCCAAGGCTCCCTGATTCTCTGAATTCAGCATTTCAATAGCAACTTGATGTTCATCTAACTGCACAACAGTGAAGAGTTGTTATTTTGAGACTGCTTTGCTACACTCTCCATTTAGCTTTTTTTGTTACAGGCAGGCTATCATTAGTTCTTATAAATACCAACCCCTTCTTCCCCACTATAAATGGATTATTGGACTCCGTTATTCCTATGAGAACCTGTCTAACGTTATTGAACGTGAAATTACAAATGCTTTCATTTATAAATTACCCAGTCTTACAGCGTCTTCTTTTAAAGGTACTGATGGAAATATGTAATTCAAAGTCATCTAACTTGTTACACTATGACATATGAGCAAGAAAGGGCCTGATGGGCAGTGTACTCTGTGTGCGTGCATGCGCTGCATCTGGAGCAGTCCACCCATGGGGCATAGAGAGATGTTAGCAAGTGTAATAGGAGTCTTTTTAACTAAACTGTTTGCAGCTATCAGAGCCATTCTGGCAGCCCATCTGGGCTGCTTGCAATTTCTCAACTGCATTCATGACTAGTACGCTGCTGGGTGGTGTTGGGAGAATCTCCCAGGCACACGGCTCAATCCTCAGCCCGCTTGTTAAAGTGGTTTTAAAAAGTGTTTTGCTGGGGTCAGGACCGGCATAGACACTACGCAGGAATCTACAGCATGTAGTTTTGCTACCCACCTTTCCCTTCAGTATTGATCAAGTACTGGCTACATCTAAAGATTTGGCCCATAACATCAAGCAATGTACAGCCCAGTGGGGTTATGGAAACTATGATGAGGTCCTAAGGAGCTAAATATAAACATTAGCTGAGGACTGGACATTATGTAGCAAATAAACTTTTAAAACAAAATCAACAATCCTGTTTTCAAGGAAATGTGATAAGAAAAAACCCACAAACCCTATATTTTATGCCAAGAGAATTGTTTCTAATGAGAAAGGTTTCCAGTATTTCCCTTGAGACATCAGCTGCTCCTTAAAAATAATGTTTCAACTTTAATTTGCTCATTTTTGAAGGAAGGTAGAAGGCCCAACAGCTTGTGTCAATGAATATAAACTATAACTTTTACGCAATCTAGAATGTGCCATAGCACTTGTACTCCTTCTTAGTAATTGTACTTTATATTGTTTCTTCCCCAGATAACACATTTTCCCCCTCTGGCTTTCATTCCCGTTCGTAGCTGCCCATTCATCTGAAAAACGCTAGTTTAGACAGTCCAGGCACAATATTGCTCTAAACTCATTATTTCAGAGACTCTAATTATCCCCTCTCATCCATACATGAATAAACAGACGAAAAAAAGTCAGGGCAAATTATCCATGGCCTGGACGCCACAGGCATCATGTGAATCATCCTTCTCTTGGGAGAGAAGGGTTTATATGCCCACAGAGGGAGCATGTCCCATCATCCTTGGGAAAAATCAGCAAATCTGTGGGAACTCCCAGGAAAGTTCATCGTGTTTTGCTGAGAGCAGAGCCCTGCTGCTTTCCATAGCACAGCTCTGCTGTTGCTCTCTGAAGGCAGAAGCAAGCATGCAGGTATTGCTGAAGCTGTCAGCCTTCATCCCTGGCACAGTCTCTACAGAAAATAAAGTTGTTCGCTGTGTAAAATTGCTGTTCTCCCTGCTGCCCGCTCCTGTAAGCCAAAAAAGCTCTGTCTGAAGGTGTTTGCGCGGAACAGCAACAGGGTAAGGGTGCGATATTGAATCTAGCACTGCCTCTGCTCCGGTCCAAGGCTCTGGCTTGGCCTGCCCTCGGCTTTCCACCCCGCTGAGCTGTTGCGGGATGAGAGTGATGATGGCTCTTTAGCACGGAACTAACGATCCACCCTGCGAGTCACCTCTGTCCTAGCCGTGTTTTCAGAGCCATTTATTAGACTGCATTTCCAAACCTGATTTTCTTTACTTATTGGATCGATTTCTGAGCTCTTCAGGAATTCGTTCTGCTTCCTGGAATGGAAATTCTACCGTCTGCGAACACCTTTGCTCTAAATGTCAGTGATGTGTGCTTTGGCATGGGTTTGGCATAAATTTTCTTCTGATGGGGAAAAACGTGTGCTAATTAGCACCCAGTTTTACCCTGAACATTTTGAAGACAAAAATAACAGCTGGAGGCAATTCTGGCACCATATTTCTTGGTTTCTACATGGAGTTGAGAATATCTTCTTATTTCAGTGTTTTGTCATATGAAACTTTATTCAGCTGTATCTATGATTAGTTTGTTCTGGCTCAATTTTTTTCCTATTAATCATGTTAGGCTTATTTGAGGCTTGCAGAGGGTTTTCTCTGATCCACACACACAGAGCTGTGTGGGATTTTTTTTCTTTAAACCATTAGGCTCTGCCCGCATGCAGGCTCAGTGCTGTAATTGCACACCCAATCAAGTCCAGTGTTATCTCTGCAGCATTTTTCAAATTTGTCAACTTTCTAGGCACTTGCTTTTCATATTTTGATTATCTTACAGAAGCCTTACAAATATTTATCAAAGATCATCACCATCCTTATGTTTGCGTTCAGAATAAACCGTTGTCGTAAAACCATTTCAAGCTGAGTACTGTGTTGACACTTTTCTGCTGAAGATCCATATAGTTTGAAATTTGTGTGCTGAATTCTCTCCTACCTAGGTGGAAAACGCTTTTTCATTAACTACTGATCCCTATAACAAATTTTTCATCTTAAAATCCACTGACAAGCAGTCATTCTCAAGTTTCACATTTTCCTCAGATATTGTCATCAGCCACTATTTTCTTTCAGCTGTAAATTTGCTTTTTTAAAACCTCTAATAATGAAGTACATCTTGTCTATAACATGATAATGATGAACTCGTCATTATTTTAAGAGAGTTCTAATTGTATATGTGTGCCTCACGGTCCAAATGACTCCAGAAGTCTTTACCTGCTATTATGTACCATTTCAGTTATCCTTTAAATAATGTATTGGCGTCTTACTGCAAACTTGAGGAAAACAAAATGTGTCAGCTAGTCCCCCAGTGTTTTTAAAGATGTTCAGCTAGCCTCCCTTGAGACAACGTTGTAAAATCTACAATGCACAATTAGTTATGAATTTTACATCTTGTTAGCATTCATGGCTAGACCATTAATGAGGGAATAAATAGCAGAATTTTATTTAATCCCACACATTGTCTAACATGAATTACTAAGCAAGGGACACACAGCCGTTCTGTTCCATTTGGCAGAGGGATATCCATAGTGCTCTGGATGCAGTATCCCTCCTTCCAGATAGATGGGCAAGGTCCATCCACAGATATCTGTGGATGTAATGTGGATCTAGATCCCTGTTTACTTGAAAGTAATAAATCTGGAGGCAAAAACAGAGCGACGTTCACCTCTTCTAACTTGAAATCTCTTCAGAGTAGCTGTTTACATTGAAGATAATAGGCTGTCTTGTACCAGTGGAGAGAAATAAATATTTTGGGGTGCAATTTATTTGACCAAAGACAGATATTTACTCTGGAATGAGATAACTATCCAGAGTACATAAAGAGAAATGCTTATTTATTTTCACTGGCGTCAGATGTAGACATTTCTACTTGTTCAAAAGAATTCTGCCCTTTATGCCCAGGCTACGCACTTAACAGACGATCATCCTTTAGTGAGACTGTTTACATATTAAATTATTACTCAGCACAAGTAATGGTGCCAGCGCTGAGGTTATGTTGCAAGTAGAGAGATGTTTCCATTAGCAGTAAACCTTATCTCGGAAAAATCACTGGAGACTGGTACTTCCCAGAGGTTCTGCTTTCTTTTGATTAACCTCCCTTCTTCTAATAATTGACTCCAAGCAGTTCAGCTTCTGTTATTTGGTGGAACAGATTCTGTCTTTTTCAGAGATTTATTCATGAAGTCGCAAGAAAGTCTGTGCTTAGGTGTCAGGTTGTCTGTGTAGATCGCAAGCAAATAGATTACTGGAGAGTTGAGGGAGTTGGGGATGATGTCATGAGATATGGGAGAGTGTAACTGAAGATAATGCAGTGGTGGAGGGGGTCATATATGGCACACAGAAGAATGAAGAGAGGGGAGAACTAGGTTAGACCAGGATACTTAAAGAAATAGGAAGTAGATGTACAATCTAATGAGGAGAAACTAAGTTAAAATCACTAATGGCCCATCCACTTACTTGAGCTGGACAGCTTGTTCTGATTTGCAGTGGTTTTGTGATGAGTAAACTCAGTTAATACTTTCCTCTGAAGTTAGAAAAGAAGTAACATGATTTCAGTTAGGTGATACTCAATTTGGTTTGGCATGACAATTTTACCCTTGGATGAAACAAAATTAGGATCTTATATCATATAATATGTCCTCTTCTGTGCTCCATCTGGGACCTCTGCCACTGACAGTTCTGCACTGCCATGGCAATCTGGTACCACTGGGATCTTTCCTACTAAAAACCTGGCATTTGACTGAGCCTAACTCAAATCCCCAGGCAGACAAACATAAGGAGCTGATCAGGACATGAAAAAGAAACCACAGAAACCTAGCTTCTGGGCCCTGTCCCACGGCCGTGAGTTATCCAGGGTCAGATTTTGCTCTAATACCAACACGAAGATAGAAAATCTAGAAAGTCAATAGAGGCAAATCACTTAAAGTGAATGTACATGTAGACCCCGAGTATTCCTATACACTTGAATTCTAGGTTAATTTTTTTTTTCTCCAAAATATGGAATGTTTATCGAGACAGGAATATATCTGCATCACTATATAAAACATTACTATACAGTTCCTTATGGGCATATGAATAATCGTCAAATCTGTGTATATTGTCTGTGCACAAGCACAGGTCAGTAAAGGATTGACTTATATTGACTGTGTTTATTTTAATACAATTCTTCAGTTCTAATCCCCTTAATAATAATGTATTACTGCACTGTTTAGCCTCCTAGCTCACTCTAGTTACTCAAATTACATTTTAGCAGCATCTTATCTCACTTCCATATCTTAACACTCTACCACTGGCTCCTTGACTACTGAAATTTCTTACTATATATTAACTATACCTAAAGCATCATTTTGCATGTCAAAACAATTGTGTATTCAGCATGGAGCCTCAGCAAAAGTAATAAGGTAGGTGAGTTTTTCTCAAGTATCACCTAATGTTTTTTGTTCCTGCCACGCAATCTGCCCGTGCACCAGACCCATGGACACTGCGCTGTGTCAGTCACAGCCCACTGGGGAGGTCAGAGGACGGGAAAACTGCGGTGCAGCTCCTGTCCAAGGAGTGATGTGATGAGCTGCCGGGCAGTTGCAGAGCAGCCAGCCACCCTAGCCCTGTGCCTGCCATGTGTGCATTTGGCCGTGCTCACAGCTCTTGGGAAAACCACCTCACAGCCCCATTGCCAAAAGATGTTGGCAGTAAATAAATAATGTTAAAGTAAAAATGTTTCCAGGATGGTTAATGACCTATGGAACAAAGTTAGGTGGGAATTTATCCCTCCCTCGCAGTGTTAAGGAGATAGATAATGCAATAAATGTTTTGTACCTTTTTGCATCAGCAACACTTTGCAGTCGTACAGGAGTTTTTCTATAGTGGAAATTAGGACTTTGTTTAGATACAAGCTGTTTGTTGCCAAAGGTTTTTCTTTTTTTTCCTCCAGTCTTAAATTTGCAGGATTAAAATCTGTAGATAACACGCTGAACTACCCTTCTTAGCTCTACTTCTTCTCTTGATTACTTAGATCCCTATGTGAAAATCCATCTGATGCAGAACGGTAAGAGGCTGAAGAAGAAAAAGACTACAATTAAAAAGAACACCCTGAATCCCTACTACAACGAGTCTTTCAGCTTTGAAGTACCATTCGAGCAAATTCAGGTAATGTCAAACAGTGTTTTGTCTTCCCTCTGCATTCCATTTCTCAGCCCTTATAAATATTTAACAGGAATCTTGTTAATTATCACGTGTGCCTGCCTTCATTAGCACCTAGGTGCCAGCCCTGTGCCACATTATATGAGTGTGACTGCTTCAAGAGGGAAATGATAAAACGCACAGTACTTATGAAGCTTTGATTCATCAGTGAGAAATGGATAACTGACATTTTCTGTTAACAGAAATGGATTCTGAAAAAAAAATCCACAGGGAGATAGTGTAGGAATGTGCCCGCAAAAAAAGTATAGGAATTAAAGAAAAGGCATATGTAGCAATTTTCCCCAAATTATTTGAAATAATAAGTTGGCATCATCAGTCACATTTGTGTTCCCTGTGCATTTATCAGTCCTGTTTGTTGAAAGTACTGCAGCATCCCTCTTAAGTAAAACAAATAATTCAATCAGGTTTTTTTCAGTTATTCACAACACCATGAAACCACAAACCCATGCTCCTTGGAAAAAGGCATCTGAGAATCTCAGGCGTCAGTACTGCGGTGCCTGTTTTCCGTGCACCTCAGCGGAACTCCAGAAGTTGTCCAGGTGCTACTCCTGGAGAGCTCAGTGCCTAAAATTAGGGGCCTCAGAAGTCAGCATAGTGAGCTGGAAGTCACTTACATTAGCAGTGGAAAATACCAGGATGAGGCATCATGTCATTTTTTTCAGGGACTCCATAACCTATATTTGGGCTACTGGGAGACGAATCATCTCTCACTCCTGAGAGTGAGATTTAACATCTTCTGATGTTAACTAGCCTTTTCTCACAGGAGAGAAGGTCTTCTTAACCATCTCAAGAGGCATGTGGGAAACCCACATCCAATTCACTCCCCTCCCTAAGTGGATTTGAACTTGTATCTTCAATGTCTTAAGCAAGTCCTCTTGTCGCCTGTGCCTATGGCTTGTGTTGGGAGTGCAACATCATTTCTGCATAAGTAATAAGTATGTGATTGGCCACAGAGCATAACATTACCTGTTAGTTAGGTGGTTTGCTTGGAAAGGGAGAGGCTTTGGACTCTGGTCTGATCTGGGTAATGTAAACCACATCCACATAAAGATCGGTTGGTAAAGGCCTCCTCCATTTCTGTTAAGTCTTTACCATCAGTGTTAAACCATTTTGTTGTTTTGCTCACCTGTTAGAGCGTTCATTGGTGGGGCGAGATGTATTGGTTTAAATACCCTCAGAAAAGAACTGCATGTTGGCTTCCCACCCGCCCCGGGGAGATCTGTGGCTGTGGAGTTGTTAAGCAAGACTGTAGCTTTTCTGGGTGGAGCTGAGTGTGGAAAGTGTACTTTCAGGGGCCTCCCAGTTTGAATGACCATAATTAAAGCAGTGTGGGAATACATCCTTTTGTGGCTTGTAAGAGAGGTCTAGGTAGGAGTTAGGTGCCTTGCTACTATGAGGTTTTAAAATAGCTTGGGCCAAATTTGGAGCCAGAAGACATTGCCAGGGAAAACTCGCAGGCAATAGGGATGCACAGACACCTTTTGATTAGACGAGAGCATGGTACGGGTTTTGAGACTCTGTGTATTGGATTTTGATAGCAACTGTACTGGAGAGAAGCCCAGGAGCCAAGGACAACATTTCAACTAAAGCTGTGTGCTTTGTTTTTATTGACTTGGTACCAACAAAGTTAATAAAACTAGACAAGGTGAGGCGCTAGGAATAGTGACTTGGATGCATGACTAGCCTGTTTAGGAGTTTCTTCATGCCCCACAGCACATACAAGTGTCTGTGGACTCTAAGAATCAAAAAGTGGGAAATCCAGTGGGGCCTAATTCCCATTAGGCTGGTCTGTGTGCTTGTGAAAAATCTCATAACAAGTATCAAAGACCCAGAGGCAAAAAAGGTCAATCAAATCGACCCTCTCAGGAAATTTAGGCAACGAATGTCTTGATTTCCAAATAGGGACAGGACTAGGGAACTGGAATGGGCTCCTCCAAGTTATCAGATCTGAGATTTGGCATGGTTAGGTGCATTCTGTAGGTACTTGGCCATTTTGCCTTCTAATCCTAAATCAGTTTTGTAAGGTGGATATAGGCGCTTTAAAAAGTATTGTGGTTTAGCAGTTTAATATTTTGCACTTTTTTTGATAAGTTTATTAGAATGACTTTATAGCTATTTACTTCAGTATGTAGCCTCAATTTAAAATCTCTAATTATGGACTTTGGTTATATGCCAATGTATTTTGGAGTTAGTTATAAAAGACTATATTTAGAGGTGATTTCATTATGGTTACTGAAGTGATTTCATCATTAGCAAAACACATTTTAAATGTTATTTAGACTTAATATGGTAAGAATCACTGTGACTTTGGGGTAATTCCTGTAAAAGACATTAAGCAAACTTTCACAGTCGAATAAAAAAAAATAGTGGTTATACAAGTTTCATGATGGTTAGCGAGCAAAGCCAAGGGAGATCATGGAGGGTAAGCAGCTCAATAGCAGCACCCCTGTGTAATTTAAAATGGGCCAAACAATACCATTTTCAACAATTTAATAGTGAATATGGATTCTAGCTCTTAAGGGAAAGAAAGTGATGTCCTGAAAGGTAATGGGAGAACCCCACTGGGAAGTCAAATCCTGTTGCTACAGGATGATCAAGCACGTGTTCTGCTGTTTTCAAGACAGATTACCTCCATAGGTAGCAACGTCTCCAGGCCCTTTCAGTCCAAAGAATGCCTAATCACAATGAGGAAACTGCTAATCCAAGTGTTTAGTAGCAGAGGTGGTGCTTTCTACTAGCAACTGTTGGGTGTTGCAGTGCAGCTGTTCCTTTAATATACAGTACAAAGGCAAAGAGACGCAAGACACTTACATTTCTCTGTAGGTTTAAGCCAGAGACCAGGAGGTGAAAATCATCTTAGAGTTAATCATCTGAGCTAGCTGTTCTTACATATTTATAGAGCAAGGAAAAGGGGTTTTTATTTACAGTGCTCATTGTTGTCTTATGATTAACACCAAAAAAAAAATCCAATAGTAACTAGCCCCCAAGCTTCTAGGTACAGCAGGCAACTTTTTTTTTATACTGTGAGATCATAGTCTCATGCTTACTTTTTATATCTGTGATTGTACCATGTATCTAAAACATAAATGTTCATTTGGGAAGGTACCATCAACATTAAAAGTGAGTATATTGCAAACAGCAATACTGAAACATCATTTTGGCATCTAGAAATACTTGCTTCAGGATATTGCCTTTCATCGCGAGTGCTCTGGGGAGAGAGAGTCTTGAGTTTGATGTACACTTTTGTCATCAGCAACTATATAAATACTTTAGTGCCTGTTGGAATCATCTCTTTCTCTAGCTCAGTGAATTGTACAATCTTGTAAGGGAATGGACTGTATAAAATAGACCTCATGAGTCTGGTCTTGCAGATATGCTTAACAGCATCTGTTACTTTTAAAAGATAATCCTATTACAAGAACTGAAATTAATGATTCTAGTAAGAAATCCAGATTGTACATATATTTAAAGCCTTAAACTTAAAAACTTGATGCTTGAGAATAAAAGATTTTTCTGGAAGAAATGTGTTTCAGGGCATTTCTTCCTCCAATTCAGGAAACTCACACTGGAATAAGGGACTCTGTGTATTTATCATGGGACAGAAAGGAATCAGGAAAAGAACTCTATGTTCATCTTTAAAAATAAAGCTCCCTTAGGAGAAGCGATTACAGTTTAGTAAAATCAGCCCAAGGCTGTTAACGTCTTAGGTGCTGTTGGGGAAGAACACCACTCCACTGAAGGAATAGCTGTTTGCGCTTTTTTGACAAATATTAATGACCTGATGGAGAGGAATGCGGGTATGTGCACGCGAATGCGTACTCAAAGGCCTGGCTTGAACATCACCTCCCGGTGTGCCCCAGTCTAACTGAATGGAAAATTGTCTATGAGCTGTGACAGATGGGCTCACACAGATTTTGTGGGGATAGTTTAACCCTGTTTGCCAGAGGTGACTGCTCCTACAGCAGAAGTGGCACTCCAACACTGGCTGAGTTGCAGGCAGCGCCGGTGTGTCAGAGACCCAAGACAGTGGGGTTTATACTTCTTTCCAGCGCCCCAAGCATGCAGCCAGTTTTCTTGACTCCTATATAAATTGATATAATACACACAGTGTATACATACTTAGGTGTGTGCACACACATGCACACACACAGATGAGTCCATATGCGTATATGTATATAGCAACTGTAAGGGCCAGCTTCTGAATTTATCTGAAAATAACCAATTAGCATGCTGGATGGGTGGATAAGAGCTGTTTAGAAGCAGAAAAGCAATTAACAGAACAGAGTACTACATTGCAAACATTAACTTGGGGTAGAGCTGTTTCTGAATTTTACCTAATTTTCACTTACTTACTTACACAATAATGATGTGTTAAATTGCACTGCTTTTGACTTAGCTTAGCTTAAGATCTCACTTTTAGCCCTACAGACTTCTAGCAGTCTCATTCTTTGATAACAACAAAAAAATAATCCATATGTTGTTAATCTGTTAAAGGAAAAAAATCAACCTCGATTCCCATATGAAGCTCTTCGACGAAAAGGGGCAAATTTCAAGTTAGCAGGGAGGTTGTGAACTACTTTTATTTGGAAAGCTCACAAGAAACAAAGGCAAAAGTTTGAATTTGTTTCTCGCTGAGGGAACCTGCTCTGGCTGTCACACACTTATCCCCTTCATGTACATGGAGTCTCCATTGTCATCATCTGTCCTGAGATTCATCCCCGCCCATGTTCCCCTTGCTATTACACTCACTGGTCTTTCTCTGTCTCATTGTAGAAAGTGCAAATTGTTGTGACTGTTTTGGACTATGACAAGATTGGCAAGAACGATGCCATCGGGAAAGTCTTTGTGGGCTACAACAGCACCGGAGCGGAGCTGCGGCATTGGTCAGACATGTTGGCCAACCCTCGGCGGCCCATTGCACAGTGGCACACCTTACAGCCCGAGGAGGAGGTAGATGCCATGCTGGCAGTCAAGAAGTAAATTACATTAAGTTAAATTATGAAGAAGAAAAAGAAGAAGAAGAAGCCTTTCTGCATTTGCCCACATAGTGCTCTTTAGCCAGTATCTGTAAATACCTCAGTAATATGGGTCCTTTCATTTCCAGCCATGTGTTCCTGACACAGATCAGTTGTACTTTTAAATTTCCATTTTAATTTGCACAAATTTAAATGTAGAGAGCCCTCTAAAGGCGCTTCATTTCACCACTGCCCCACCCAGATCTACTCTTCTTTTAAGCAATATGATGTGTAGATAGAGCATGACAGAAATTATTTATTGTTTCACACAGTTGTATATACACACCAGTATGCTGAGAATTTATTTCTAGTTTGTGTATTTGTATGTTGTAAGCGTTTCCTAATCTGTGTATATCTAGATGTTTTTAATAAGATGTTCTATTTTAAATTATGTAAATTGACCGAGATATAGGAGAGCTGATAATATATTATAGGGTAACTATTGTATCGTCTGCATTCCAGAAAAAAAATTCCAACTTGTAAGGCACTAGTAGTGTTACACTGACATCTTAAAGGACAACTTAAATCTGAGCTTTTGACTGGACCATCCTAATAACACGCTACACGTCCACAGTGAATCTTGGAGGGGAAAATCCAATTGGGTAGACTTCTTTCACAGGCAACTTAGCATGATCTGAGCAGCTCCATGGCTGACCTCAAGGAGACGTAGCCAGAAGCCAGGATATAATTTTTTTGTATATATTCCAAAGCAAACACATAACAGACTGAAACGGCTTTAGATTGAAAGTTGAGGAAGCAGTTCCATAGGAGGCAACGATTTCATCTAACATACAAAGTAAGACCATTGCAGAGGTTGTGCAGCAAGGGGGGGAAGGGAGGGGGGAGACACAGCAGTAGCGAAATGCTGCCATGAAAACAAGAGTAGCTCTCCGTTATCACCTTTATACAAAATTTGCATACTGTGAATTCCATCCACGATTTCACATTATAATAAGTTTGCACATTAGACTTTGTAACAAAATATTTTATTATACTCAGATTAGAAGGAATGCAGAATATTTTTTAGACACAGCCGTGTGAGTTTATTATACAAAATAGTTTCATGGTAAACAGACAGTATTGTAATCCCATCAGAAGATGACAAAATTTAGCCATAGTTCTAAATGCACTTCAAAGTAAGCCAAAAGAGAACAGCTAGTGACCTTTTATATACTATTTATACTTAAGTTTTAATTTGTCCTTTAAAAAAAAGTGAAAACAAAGAACAAGTTCTAGAAAACTGAAGCAACCTCTTCTGTATACTAGATGCTCGTTTCAGGAGGAGTTTTTAAATGTTTTCAATGTTATTATGTAGTAAATGGCACTATTATGAAGCTATTAGTCATTCCATAAGAGTCTTGAAAGACTGCTCTGTGTATCACTGTGACTGCCGTGTGTGCTTAGAAATGTAGTTTTCTCAGTGGATAGCAATCAATTTATTCCGTAGTG
This sequence comes from Gavia stellata, assembly GCF_030936135.1. Lineage (NCBI taxonomy): Eukaryota > Metazoa > Chordata > Aves > Gaviiformes > Gaviidae > Gavia > Gavia stellata. The sequence continues at coordinate 44,502,996 of NC_082597.1, forward strand.
ATATTGTAATAATACTGCCATTCCCTTCTACTGCACTGCCGAAGGAATGCATAGCACAAGCAGTTCTAGTTATTATGGACCAATTTAGAACTGGAGAGCTATGCAGGGGACAAGGATGCTATATGGAATGGGTTGACCACGCAGCATTTTGTCAAGCCCTGTGCAATACTCTACATTTCCAACCTCCCTCGCCCTCGCTTCCTGCCACTGTACTGTAGATAGTCATCTTACAACTAGCCAGCATGTCATCTCAGCTTGTACCATCTCATCAAGTCATTTAGGGCATCACTCATATCTCATCTACTGTCCTTTGAGGCCCCTCGCTTATCTTTCCAAGCTGTGAATCTATTTATAATGCTTTGAAGAGTTCCTTATTTTCAGCAATGCAAACTACCCCAAAAATGTGGAAATGCTATACCTTCTGGAGGGAGGCATGAGAAGTTAACCGTTAATGCTCTTATCAATTATATCCAAAAGAAATTACTGAAAACAAAGAACAAAGATTAATGTAATCAGAGAACTGTGTACTGAAAAGTAAATTGCACAGCCTCCCTCAAGGCTCTGCTTCTGGGAGAGGTGTGCCCGTCTGAGAGGTCAGTGCAGTGATAGCCAAGCACCAGTGATTTCAGTACATCAGGGTTAAAAGAAGCAGCAAAGAAGTGGGAGGAGAATAAAAGTCTGGATCTCTCCCCACCTCCAAAAGTGACAGTAGCAAGACCCATTTTCTTCCTTTTTTACATGAAACACGGAAAAAACACAAGTGAGACATTTTCTGATAGAAACAGGCACATACATGCAAAGCATCAAGCTGGAATACTTTAAAATCTTAACCTTAAGGACCAAACCCCACCAAAGAGAAGAAGTAGACAGTCAGCTTTCCAGCATAAGAGCTTCATGGTCTCCAACTTTCAGTTGTTCATTCAGGATAGCTGCAGGTTCAAACTGCCAGGACTGACTCATTGTGTTAAGGTATTCTTAATGCTTTCTCTTCCTACACTGCCAGACTGAACGTCACCGTAGAACTGGTTTGTAAGGTACGATGATTCTCAGAGACTGAACCTGCCATGTGACCAAGATGACATTTTCATCCTCAAAGAAGCCACATGTACCTTTCTGACAAAGCTGTGTGAACTATTAGAATCTGATGCTGTAGAAAGATCCTAGTTGCCTTTGTGTATATTTACTGCCTGCTTGAGTGTTTCTCTGTGTGGGTTTTCTCTGTATCTTGTAGAAATGTTTGGGGTGTTTTATCCTGCCATATCGCTCGTGGCCCGCGAGCTGACAACTTTAGCCGTATTTTACCTTCATTTTTGATGAGGTGGTTTATATTTTGTTTCACTTTGTGTAGTGACTTCCCACAGTAGAGTTTTCCAATTGTCGTTAACATACATATTACACAGATATTCAATAAAAATGTTTTATTTCCTGTTGATGTTCTAGTGTTTCTCTTTTGATCTAAATTTTTGAAAAGACATTTCACTCTAGGACTTTAGCACAATCATAAACTTCAAAGTATTGCAAGTTAATAGCACAGCACTTTTCAAGGGGCTGTGAAAAGCTGCTTTCATTAGTGTGGTCTGCTGTAAGACAGTCACAACCAGCAGTGCTCAGTAGATGAATTCTCCACTTCTATTGTAGATGAAGGACTAGTACCCTGTTTTCCCAAGGAGCCTGATAATTTACCTCCAAAACCATCATTCTCTATCAAAACATGGACTAATTTCTATACCACGACAAAAATTCCAAGTAGTTACCTATGCATCAGTACTCTTCAAGCCAATTGTGTTAGAGCCAGGGTTGAAGTTTTCATTTGGAGAGAGATGGTATATTTTAACCTACATTCAAGAGCTACTTCTAAGCTGCCCATAAAGTCAGGCCTCTTGTAGACTAAAGATCATTAAATCAGACCTTAAATTTTATAAGGGGGGGGAGGGAGAAGGGGGGGGAGGAAGTGAATCCACAAGTGAAAAATGATTGAAAAACATTGTGCTATGGAACAGTTTAAGTTCCTAAGCCTGTGAAGAGAAACAGCTCAAAAACCCAAAAGAACCCAAACCTGTAGCCATGTTTGTTTTATGTAACCATCTTCCACAGCAATCCCTCCTACCCTTGCTTTTTCCCCAGTCTGAAAAGAAATATGCCCATTCCTTTCAGGAACCACACTGTGGCAATTACTGATACGCACTAGTTTAACCACAGCCATTGCTACACAAGGCCTTACTACTACTTAGAGCTCATTGTAAATATTTTCAGGGCTGACCCTTTTCCTAATTCCTACTGCTCAGAAAGTGCCCTCTTTTCTCCCAGCTATTTTTTATGCCATCTAGAGTCAGTAAGCACCAAATGGACTGATGCCACTCTCAGCGAGCGAGAGCAGGCCAACATCTCCTGGTGGGCCTGGTGACTTGGAGAGCAGTTACTCTTCCAAAACTGTGAATGGCTGGAGTCTGTGTCTGTGGCTTTACAGATCTGCTGTGAGGTGATGCCTGCTTGGTCTGCAGGAGCTTAGGTAACACTCCTGTGGTGGAATGAAGTTCTCCATAGATACAGGCAGGTACCATGTTATGGAGGTATGAGATGCTGCTGCTCCCTTCTTCACCATCTAAGCTGTTGCATGATTAGGCCAAGCACATACTTCCCTAAGAGGAGCAGTTTGCTTAAGAGCAGACCCAAATCTATCAAAGTGAATAAATAAAAATACTTTGATCCAGGTCCTATATGGATCAGCCATTTTTGCAGATCTTGAGAATACCAAAAGGACATCTTTGTCAATCAAAAACATTTCTTCCAACAGGGCTAATCAGTTAAAGCCAGTCATTACAACTAATGTAAGGAAAAATACTTCATATAATAGCTGTTATACTAACTGGAGAAAGTAGCAAAAATTACCAATTTTATTCAGCTCATTTAACCCCTAATCAACTGTCAAGAAAAAACATTCTTCCCAACTGACAGACTGTTACCAAAGCAAAAGATCTATGTCTCTTGATCACTTTTCACATCATGAGTCAATGGAAGTTAATTGCCTGTTAGTTATGCAAAGCAAGAATTAGAACACTATATTTTCTGATTACTCTAACAGTCAATTCCCTTATTTATTTATGCATTAACATTTTCATTCCAGGCTGCCAGTTCAGTTCCTTGTACACATGCTGTCCTGCTTTTCAGAACATACATCTACCGAATTCATGTCCCTATTTTCAGTGTCAGTTCAGACACTGTTGTTCATCCAGGCATTAAAGAAAGTATGGAAAAGGGTTTTTCCCACAAGAATTTTTACCCAGTCTTAGTTTCATTTACCTTACATGCAGTAAATTCTAGTTCTGTTTAATATCTTTATAAATGACCTGGACGAAGGGGTTGAGTGCATCCTCAGTAAGTTTGCAGACACCACCAAGTTGGGTGGGAGTGTTGATCTGTTTGAGGGTTGGAAGGCTCTGCAGAGGGGTCTGGACAGGCTGGATCGATGGGCTGAGGCCAGTTGTATGAGGTTCAACAAGGCCAAGTGCCGGGTCCTACAACTGGGTCACAACAACCCCATGCAACGCTACAGGCTTGGGGACGAGTGGCTGGAAAGCTGCCCTGCAGAAAAGGACCTGGGGGTGTTGACTGACAGCCAGCTGAAGATGGGCCAGCAGTGTGCCCAGGTGGCCAAGAAGGCCAACAGCATCCTGGCCTGGATCAGAAACAGTGTGGCCAGCAGGAGTAGGGAGGTGATCGCGCCCCTGTACTCGGCGCTGGTGAGGCCGCACCTCGAATACTGTGTTCAGTTTTGGGCCCCTCATTACAAGAAGGACATTGAGGTGCTGGAGTGTGTCCAGAGAAGGGCGACGAAGCTGGTGAGGGGTCTGGAGCACAAGTCTTATGAGGAGCGGCTGAGGGAGCTGGGGTTGTTCAGTCTGGAGAAGAAGAGGCTGAGGGGAGACCTCATCACTCTCTACAATTACCTGAAAGGGGGTTGTAGAGAGGTGGGTGTCGGTCTCTTCTCCCAAGTGACAAGTGATAGGACAAGAGGAAATGGCCTCAAGTTGCGCCAGGGGAGGTTTAGACTGGATATTAGGAAAAGTTTCTTCCCCGAAAGGGTCGTCAAGCACTGGAACGGACTGCCCAGGGAGGTGGTTGAGTGACTGTCCCTGGAGGTATTTAAAAGACATGTAGATGTGGTGCTTAGGGACATGGTTTAGTGTTGGACTTGACAGTGTTAGGTTAACAGTTGATGATCTTAAAGGTCCTTCCCAATCTAAACGATTCTATGATTCTAAATTCTTTTACATTCAATATAGAGAATACTTATAATACTGCACCAAAAAGTAGTTCCAAAAGTATGTCACAAACTGGTACAGAGAAGACTTTAACTCTATGTGGTACTTTGTGACTGACACCTGCAGCAATATTTTTAGACACGAGAGCCATACAAAGAGATATTTCAAGATTATGCTGTATTCAACATAAAAAAGAAAGTTCTACAAATAGGGAATGATCTAAATGTCCTTAATGGAGCTTATGAAGAGGCCAAATAGGTTGGGGAAAGTGCAGACAGTTCTTCCAGGCTTTTGGGGTGAAGGTGGAGGGGGCAGGCAGTATAATCTTTTTGTTCTATGCATGCACTGTGCAGTAACATGCTGAGATTTTGAACAGCCATTTAGAGGAAAAGAAACCAAACCAAACCAAAAGATTTTCATCTTCTGACAGAACCAGTCTCATCAGTTTGACAGCTCACATTTAATTTCAGTCACCCATCTCATATCTTTGTACACTCTCTTATTACTTACAACAAGGAAAGCACACAGTAGGCGACGCACTGATGTTATGCACCAAATAGAGCCGACATCAGTTTTTCTCATAAACAAAAGACCAATGCACGAAAGTGGCAAAATATTCTCTGCTCCACTAATCAAGATTATCCCACAATCCTGCACAAACCTCCCTAATTTTGCTCATATTCTCCCAGAGGCAGGGACAGTTCTCTCCTTGTATTTTTTGTATTCACATACTTGTACCTTAGCCTAGAAGATTTCATGACTCTTTCCTAAGAAGCAGCAGCGCCCACTGGTACCAAGAGGTTATTCCAAAATCCTGACATGGTTCTGTCATTGAAGAGTTCCAGATTGGGCTCGGGCTATATTTGTCTTCTCCTTTGGACCATTCATCACAAGGAGGAGGATCTCTGGCTGTAAATCCTGACTGAAAGCCTGACAGGTTGGAACCTGAAATGCAACTCTGAAGTCGATTATTTCACACTTAGTCAGAAACGTTATCATCCACTCATTCCGGTGAAAGACAGACTCTGAGGCTCAGTAACTTGCATCCCATTCAAGATGGTTTTTTTCTTCATGAAACTGGCAATATTATTAAACCAATTTTTTTTTGAGATAGTTTGTGTGACATTCACAGGGCCAAAACAGCTTTCATATATTTTCTTTCTTTCAAATACAAGGTTGCCTCTATTATTTAACTCAGTTAAGAATTTCTAGGCCAACTCTTCAAAGTTAATAATAAGTGGCTAAATTGTTTAATTGGCTTTAACTGCTTGCTTCATCAAACTTCTTAGAGTTTCACTCACTCCTCTCCAACCATACACCATGATCTGACACAGATTGATACACAAAAGCCCTGGTACAAGGCTATCAAGGAAATTAAGTAATCAGAGTGACTGATAGAGTCCTTTTCATGGATTAAATTAAGATCAAACGGTCAAATTTCAACATAGTGTAAAATGAAGGGTGTGGTGCTAAGAGGTTTGTTGTTGCAGATGACTTTTTATTCATGCTCTAGAAAACAGATGAATGAGTTGACAAAATTTATCTGTGGCGTAAAATTGTTTCAGCTGGAACGGATCTAAATTATGAAGCCATCTCTAATTTCTTATATTGAGAATCAAGTACCCAGACAGGCACTTCAACTCAAATGTTAGTGATCACCCAAATATTCTAGAGAGATTTGTGAACAGTAGTATAAAAATGTCTGCAAAGATGATCTCAAACAAGAAGAGAAGGTAGGAGAGCTGGTCAAGCCATTAAGGAAAATGGAGGCAGAACCTCTTTTCTGTACAGGAATTGCTGACAGAAAAATAGATTTGTCTTCTCAGTAGTCTCTAAGAACATAAAGAAAGCTTATGATGAAGTGGGAGTACACAAAGGATGTTCAAATTACTATCCTCATATACATATTTAGACTTCGTATATGTTATTTGGAATATGTTTAGTTGTAGACATACTGAACACATCCACAGAATATGTCTACGTGTCCCAGCACATCACTGTGTACAGATGCCAGGATGCTACCTGACTTCAGTAAAGGCAGTGCTCCATTACAGTGACTACTGCCACTGAGACATAGCACCCTCCATGCAAATGTCTCAAAGTGCTTTTCAAAGATCAAACTAAGCCTTGAAAAATACCTGTTGGAAAACTGGAAAATACTACCCCGTTAAAAGCTGTCATATGGTCTGGTTTAGAGTAAAAAGCTCTCTATGGCAGCTGAATCAGGTAAGTCTTTGCAGCTCAAACACAGGGTATAAAAAGGAATTGAGAGAGTCCTTGGCAGGAAGAAGCTGTGAAAAGTAAACATTAAAAGAGACAATCTTGAGGGAAACATAAGACATTTATGGAGATTATACAAATGAACAGAAAAATAAATGTAGGTCAAATGAATAAATATGTATCCTAGCTACAGACTTCTACTATACTAGAGAAAAAGTATCTAGCTACAGATTTGTACCAGAGCGAAGATGAGTCCTGCCTAGGCCACATACTGTCCTGTGTTTCAGCCTTCCAAGTCTCCAAAATAACAACCTGAGAAGATTCAGGTTATCACTGTTGCTTTGCTCCACGCTTCCAAAAAGAGCCTTTTTCCCCACACAAAGAATTACATGTCCCGCTCCAGCCCAGTCATGAGGAGAATTGGTTAATGCTCACTGCTTGGATTTAACACAAACAAATAGCTGCCTGAAAGGTTTGAGCACCATGACCATAATTAAATCTGCAGTAATTAGTAATGCAACAACAGCAAGCAAGAAAAGCAAGCAAGCTTCTCCAGCTGACATTTTTTAAAGTGCAGATAAGACAGGGGAATAAATTGGCAAAAATGCAGGAAGGAAAAGAAATCACTTGCAGATCAGGGGACCAAATCTTCGTCTCTTGCCACACTGCCCCAGCCCACATGGTCTTACTTGTTTTTGTCTTTCTTCATGTCACTGTTATGTCAATAGAGCCACAAGATCTCTTGTAACTAAACTTTTGATCCCATGTTTGCTACTGTTTATGTTGTATTTACTGTGTTCTCTAATCCAGCTGAGCACAAGCTGTTCTATTGTTGATTCTTCTCATGCTTCCATTGCTCCACTTCTGCTTATCCAACTTTCCTTTCCTTTCTAAAGTTTATTCAACCCCTCTGCGACAACTGGTGCCTAACAATCTCTTAGGAACATGGGTTCAGGGAAAAACACCAATTTGCAAAAGCCTTTGCAACCAGTTAATACTTGTTTCAGGTTATAAATTACAAAGATGCTGCAGTGTTTAATCGCTTCCCACAATATAATACCTTTCTGTACAAGTGCTGTGTAAAGTATACTTTTTCATGATCTTATTCTATAACTTATTAGCAACGATAAGTCATACCAGCACTTCAAAGAACTGTAGTAGCACTTTTGATGGAGAAGAAATGTGATGGACTGGCCAACACCAAGGGCTTTTTTTTTCCTGCACCAGAAATTCTGAATCAGTTGTCACCACAACTTTTCATCATCTCAAGTGCCTTCATCAAATCTCCAGTAACCCTTTCCCTAAGAGAGAGCGAACACTCTCTCTGCCTAGCACCATAATGCAAGCCCATTTCATTATAACCAAGGTATTTGAACAATCAATGTGAACTGCACATTAAACTCAGCCAGTCTCCTCCCAGCCTTGTTTGAAGTTGGCAGCACAAATACTTCTCCTCTGATCACACGCTAAGAGGACTATCTCTACTCGAGCCGACTTCGGCCGCTGTGACTCACTTTCTCTCTTTAAGGCATCTCATGGGGAGCAAACTTTTGGTCGCACCATTATCTCATACCTACTTCCAGTTATCTGAAAAGGCAAAATTTACATGATACAGAGTAGACAACAAACATTAAACAGAATATCAATACAGGTGAAATAAAAGTGAACTTCACTGGAATCTACATTTTAAAATGCATTGAAAGAATAAACAAGTTAAAAGCATTAACTATCGGAGAACTCTTTCATTTTCTTGCTAGCCAGACTAACGGTTTTATAGCATCTTCACTTTCTTTTGTATGTGGGTGCATTCATTGTCTCCTGGGTGACAGCTCCATAAATCCTCTCACCCTCTTGATATGTTCAAGGATAGATGAGGAGCTCCTTCATGACAGAATATTTCATGTCCCTTCACAATTACACAGCATGTTCCTTGACTAGCTGCTGCTAAATACAAGTGTGCACTGCCACATTGTATTCCTCATCACCTCGAAAAGCGTAGGTCTCCTCCACGTGTAAGCGGCAACGCACCATTCCTTGCTGAGAGTATCACATGGCATATACCACACTTTCCCACTTCACTTACACTCACATTGTTCCCATGTTTGACTTCTTTTCCTATGGTTTGCAGCACACAGACTTCTGATCCACAATTTGGGCACCTGGGCATTACTATACTGCAAATGCTAGCTATATACATTTCAAAGCCACAGCAAAAGGCTTGATCCCTAGCTTTAACATTGCAAATCTGAAGTTACCATTGACACAATCTGGTAAACAATATTATCATCAGCCAAGTCATCTTACCCAAAAGCTGTCTAGATTTTCAATATCCTTAAAGGTTACTGTACTCTTCCTTAGAGTAAAAAAGAAAAAAAAGAATTTAAAAAGAAAAAGAGAGAGAAGATTAATGCCATTTCCTAATCATCTCATTAACAATATATTTCCATATTGTAGAACAGCCACTTACCGTGACATGGGTCTGCAGAGCTAGATGAGTTTTAAAGTCCTGCAAGAATTGTATCCTTTTCATCTGAACTACTTAGAACATATGAAAACATTTGATCCTGTTAACTATCTAAAACAGTTATTCATGGAGTGTATTTGGTCTTACTTGCAGCAATGTGGTCTCTTCCTTGCCATGCAATATGATTCAACACATGCCTGGTAACAGCCACAGGGTACTCATCGGGGGGAAGAAGAATCCCAGCACTTTGGAAATTACTGATCTGGATAATACCATGAAATAACTGATTGCATATCCAAAGAAGGGCAACGAAGTTGGTGAAGGGTTTAGAGCACAAGTCTTATGAGGAGCGGTTGAGGGAATTGGGGTTGTTCAGTCTGGAGAAGAGGAGGCTGAGGGGAGACTTTATCACTCTCTACAATTACCTGAAAGGGGGTTGCAGAGAGGTGGGTGTCAGTCTCTTGTCCCAAGTGACAAGTGATAGGACAAGAGGAAACGGCCTCAAGTTGCATCAGGGGAGGTTTAGACTGGATATTAGGAAAAATTTCTTCCCCAAAAGGGTCGTCAAGCACTGGAACGGGCTGCCCTGGGAGGTGGTGGCGTGACCATCCCCAGAGATATTTAAAAGATCTGTAGATGTGGCGCTTAGGGACATGGTTTAGTGGTGGACTTGGCAGTGCTAGGTTAATGGTTGGACTCGATGATCTTAAAGGTCCTTTCCAACCTAAACGATTCCGTGACTCTATGATTCCTAACACATGGCTCCTGGAGACTGGAGATACAGTACAGTGTCAGCCCGAGGTGTAATAATCGAAACCAAGGAGTTAGTAAGTAGCAGTGAGCTATTTCCTTAGTTTATGGATACAGGCAGGCAGTTTTCCCATGTTTAATAAGTGCAGTGCATGTAGCAAAGACTTAAGGTCAGGTCTTCCCCTACAGCAGAACTGCAGGGTGAAACAAGAAAGGTCCTGCGTGGGGCCAGCTCAAGTTTGGGCAGAACTGGATTTTGCACCAGCCCCTTTTGCTTCCCCTTCCTCCCTACTTGTGTAGAAGGCATACAAGGGAGTTGCTACGTTTACTGGTAAACATAACAGCAAAGAGCCAGAATATCCGTATCAGGGATGTCCAGCGTTAGTCCCATCAGTCCCATGACGCCATCAGCCACCATCTCTCACCTGCCAGCTGCACCAGAGCGTTAGCTTAACCTCCCCAAGCTTCTCACCTTCACATCAGTGAGTGTCAGTTCATGCACAGGCATGGCTGATCCATCTTCTGTGCCAATTCTGTCAGTAAAAATTGGGTGAAACACTGCCTTTATATGTACCCCACAGTTGAATGTAACTGTGTTTTCCTTTCTGCTCTACAGTCCAGGGCTGCATTTCCCAAACCTTCTCTGATCCCAACCACAGCTGCAGCTGGTTTTTTGTTGGGCTTACCATCCTAGTTAATTGAACTTCTTGTGTGCTTAGGAGCTAATTAAGTAATTGCTGGCCTGAGTGGCAGAATGCTACATTGTGATGGTCAGGTTTTACTCCTGACTGGCTTTTTTTCAGGGAATCTTAGGTAATTTACTTCATGTTTCTGCTACCTCTGTTTCCACATATGTAACTAGGAAACAAGAATCTTTATCTCTTTGAGAATTTGAGGAAGAGAGTTTTGTAGACGGTATATAACCAAGTTATATATTAACAATACCATTAATTCCATAATTAGGAACTTAAATAACTCTGTTTTTTCAATGTGCTGTATAAACCTTGACCATCATATCTACAGAATTATTTCAGTCATGAGCTGGTAAGCATTATTACTCGTCTTCTGTAGGCAGAACTTGAATGCCAGTTATTTGACTTCAGGTTGGCAATATGCTACATGGGGCTGCCGCAGTGATTAGAGTTTTGGTCCTGACACAGCTCAACATGAAGAATATCTGGACACTCTCACTCAGCTGTAAAGTATCACTGAAGAGGTTTTTAGAGATTTCACAAAGCTCCTTGCGCAGTATCTTGTGGGGAGTCACAGTAGAAACTACTCACCACTAATCAATGGTGGGGTACATGCCACCACACATTTCTACCTGTAAATGAAACCACTGTTTTGAAAACAAGTCATTGCCTCCCACGAGAAACACATCCTACCACCCCCAGTAAGATTTATGCCATGTGCAAGCAGCACACGCACTTCATTGCTCACTCAAGATGGATTAAGATGAGAAGCCTCTATGATTTCTGGATCTAGAGCATTGCAAAGCCAGATTGATGAATTATCTCTCCTTCAGTTTCAGCTGTCAAGCTTCAACATTTTTCAGTGCAGAATGTTATTTCCTTATGCTTCAATCGTTTTTCCACAATCCTTTCCCTTAGTGCAGCTGTAGCTCCACTTTGTGGAAGATGAGGAAAGCAGAGAGTGACCCAGGCATTTTAACTGCCAGATCATACAGTTTCTGAACCTGGCAGGCGTATAAAAGATGTGGGTCTTCAGAATCAGCCAACAACAGCTAGCAAGAACTAAGACCATTTCTCATTCTTTTTCAACTTGAAAGGCACTCAAAATATTTCCAAACACCTTGCTGTATTTCTTCCTCCTACCTAATTGTAAATATACAAAAACCAACTGTAAAATACAGCATGCAAAAAACTGAAGGGAATTGTATTTCCTATATATCTACATATGCAGCCATGGAAACTGCCTGACTTCATTTTTCATAAAGGAGGAGGAAGATTTTTCAACCTGTTCAATACCCTGTTGAATATTCTGATAGGAATTAATGCATTCCATCTCTCAGGAAATTCTCCAGTTTTAGGGTTATTGCTGGAGCTGAACTGGCAAGGTTTTGAGTGTCCAGAGGCTACAGTTATGAATGCTTTTAAAGGTACTAAATAATTAATAAGAATACTTAAATTATATTTACAAATTCTTTTTTAAATGTTTTCCACACACTGGAAGAGGACTGGATTTCTGACAGGGCTACCTACTAATTGCACAGAACTGAAATGATTTTTCAAGGAAGGCAATTTGGAATAGACTTTCTTTAAAAAAAGGTGGTACTTCTGGATGCTGCAAAATCAAGTCCACTTTGCAATGAGGGTGGGGATTCAGCTTAAGACATACGACTACAGGTATCCACATACAGGTGTCTACAAGAGTACCTGATGCTTAATTCCAAGTAGAGACAGCAGAGATTTGGTCAATGGAACAGCAATTTCATGCACAAGGCAGTGTGTGCATGCATCAGGGAGCAGCATCGTTCTTTGAGCTCCAGTGACTCCACTGGGAATTCAGGCACCCAGTGCTCATGCAGAGACCTGTAAGTGGGCACCTCAGTTTAATGCCACTTTCAGAATAAATCTCTCCCAAACCATCCAAAGCTGCCCTCTGACAAGTTGGCTCTGCACAGGACGAAGAGTTATTCTGGCACTTAGCTTTGAAGAGACTGTGAAGCAGTTTAGGAACCCCTCTCATTGCAGGCCCCGTTCTGTGCTTCAACTAGTTGCAAGTTCATGTCATGCCAGACTGTGGCAAGAGCTGGAAAGCCTCACGAAGTGGTGGTCACGTCAATTTGATCAAAACCACATCAGAATAATAGGAAGAGAGAGGAGTTGGATTGTCTTTTTAGTAGGTGAGGGCATTATCTCAGCTTTGGATTTTAGGGCCAATGCTTTCAATGCTTTGTAGGCTGCAGACAAACCAGACCCAGCACAAAAAAGTGAAAGCAGCCCAGGTGCTTTGAAATGCTCACCCACGACTCCGTTGTCTCAGTAATTTCATTTCAGGGATGACCTTGTCTGAGGAGAAAGCCCCAGGTCTCTGTGAGGAGCAGGAGATATAGACGTGCTCCGAACAATCTTCACAAGGCATTTGAGGACTTTTCAGGAAGCCAAACAGCAAGGGGAAAAAGTAACAAGATTTTTGACATGACATGGAAAGCGCTGAGAAGGGTACATCAACTTCTACCTCTGAAGACTACACGTAGCACCAAGGGATGGACACCTCGCAGCAGTGTAACATACAGCTCTGTCCACTCAGGCTAACGCGTGCAGGGAGAGCACTGAAAAATCAATGGTGCCCAAAGGAAGAACATGAGAAAGTTGGATGCCTCACTTACATACATACAATCTATCTTGAAGGACAGCACAAGCAGGCCTGAAGCCTTCTCACTGAGGGCTGTACAGCAGGACAGCGTTGGCGCTGATGGAAACAACGGGAACCACAGAAAGCTGTGCCTGGGACTGCCTGCTTAAGAAGTCAGAGTTGGGAGGAGGAAGTGTTCGAAAACATTTACTTTCAAGAAATTCAAGGAACGAACACTGCTAGTGAGTGGCTACGGTGTGTCCCAGGTCCAGGGACGCCATATCCTTGGCCACCTTAAGCAGTAAGCAGGCATTTGGAGCACGGGCAGCAGCCCTTGTTTCAGGACTGCTGCCAAACACCCCGTGCTAATGCTGGCAGTTTCCGGCTTTAAATTCCCACCAGCTCTGCACACAGACCATTCATCCGGGGGGAGTTTCCCAAACAGACCTCTTTGGAGAAATTGTCTTTCTTTCCAGGGTTTAGCTTAACTCCAGGGAAGCCGACCATGTAAACAGTCTGAGCCTCTGAATGAAAGGAATGCAGAGAGGAATGGAGATGAAGGACTAGAATGTAATTCCTGTAAACAAAACCATCAGCTTCTTTTAAATTAAACACATACCTATCTTCCCACCACTTCGTATATATATATACACATAGCAGCTCAGTAAATGCCTGGGAAATATGAGAAACAGTGGTCTAGCATCCCAAAAAACACTGCTTTAAGCTTTACTTAAGGAAATGAACTTCATGAGAGTCTAAAGCCTGTCCTGCTATGAGGCTTTGCTGTTATGTGACAGTAGTCCCAAAGCTGCAAGTTAGAGGCCAAATGCGTTTTAAAAATACATTAGACTTCACAATACAGTTAAAATGCATCTTATCTATTTGATACTTGTTTTAAAAAATGCTTCCCCTTCCCCCCCCTCCCCCCCCCCCCCTTTTTTTTAAAATGTCATCAAAATCAAGAACTCTGCAAAGGAAACCTAGAGGAATAATTGCAAATACAGAATTTGTGTAATATTTTGCATATGTAAATAAGGTGATGAGGCAGCAGAAGACGGCAAGAATTCTGAGGGTTATGAAACCTTAGTATGACAATTAGGAAAAATTTCTTTGCTGAGAGAGTGGTGAGACACTGGAACAGGCTGCCCAGGGAGGTGGTGGAGTCACCGTCACTGGAGGTGTTCAAGGAACGTGTGGACGTGGCATTGTGGGACATGGTTTAGTGGGCATGGTGGTGTTAGTTGATGGTTGGACTTGATGCTCTTACAGGTCTTTTCCAACCTTAGTGATTCTGTGAATTTCACAAAAGCAGTTATGCTTTTTTTGAAGCTCTAGGGCCCTATACGAGTCCTCGTTGATTGACGTACAGGCTACTCTGTAGTACGGAAATGTCACCAGAAGATGTCAGACACGGACCGTGAACGGGGGTCGGCAGGGGCGATGCCTGAACAAGCCAAACCCACAGAAATAAACACTCAACCGAAAAGCACTTTACAGGCACAGATGTCATTGCTAATACTGTGTCATTACTTCATACTTAAGGAAAATGGCAATTTGGGAAAAACAGAAAACAAAGTTTCTGGTGTTGTTATATCTCCAAATTAAAAGATCTCTCTCATCTACTCTTACTAGCTCTTTTAATACTTCAGAAGAGCAGTTCCACTAAGACCTGAATGTTGGTTCAAACCAACATACCTGCACGCATGCCTGTGTATACCCATGCATGCACACACAAACCCCCCCACAACTCTGGGATCAAGCATGACATGTCTGATATGTGCTACAACAACTTCCTGAAGCTAAAATTTATGTACTAGTCATTACAAAGGCCGTAATGACTGAATAGGTTTTAATGTAATTCATTAGAACTGTTTTATCCAAGAAACACAGAGCGAATTGTGTTTGACTGTTGCACTTTTTATGTCTGCAGATTCCCTTTCAAGGTACTCAAGAGAAGATATTGATTACTAAGAATAGAACTGAGCTCAGTATATTGCAGACCTAAAGGTTTATGACATTTAAGATTACAGTGCTTATTGACTCTTAAGCTTTTGCTCTCGCTACAAAAGATTATACTCCAGTAGATTTTTATGATTTCTTTTCTATTTCCTTATACCCATCCATAATCTTTACTGAGTACTGGGATGACAAATGGAGCATTAACAATCCACTCATGTGGATTCATTTCTGCCCAGTTGCTGGTGCTAGGGAGGCAGCAACCGGTCATCTGTCTGAAGACATTCCTAACAAATGTAATCTGCCAATTTTCAGGTACCAGGTTGCAAGTCACATTTTTTAAAATTTTAAATAGTAAGTGGTTCTGTAGAAACAGCAAGTGCTTTACCAGGTTTAGCCCCCTATAGATTTGAGAACATGTGATGGGACGGACTGTCTTGCCTTCTAGCTGGCAATCCCCAAACGGTCCAGGTTCACATAAAACCAAGAAACAGAACAGTTTGGATTTCTAATGAAGAGCCAGTGTCCTTTTTCAGTTCCCCAGGACAGAAGGGTTTTGCTGTCCCAGACTTCAGCAAAAGCCAGGGCGGGGGGGAATAGATTTTTGGTTCAACTGTTCTTTATGAATGTAAATCTGAAGAGTTCTATCTCCAGCATTAAAAACACAATTAAAGCCAAGTTTACAGTAAGAAAGTACTGTCTTGAAAATGTTCACAGCATTAGAAATAAGCAACAGCTACTGTTTAGCAGTGAATTATGGAAGTTATTTACAAATGTATACTAACTCAATTATCTTGGAAATTACTGTTCACTTCAACGTGGAGAACAGATGCAGCTCCAATACTGCGACTTCATTAATGTTTTAGTTTCCTGTAACCATAACTTTGGCACTTACTGCCCATACTTGGCAGAAGTTGATTACAATTATATTAGGATGGTTTTCCTTGTCATTTTGTTTCACTTCAATTGAGTAAAATCAAGATAAACCACACCTAACTTGAGTCTGGTTCAATCACACACCCATATCTACCCCACAGCAAACCAGCCTGGAATTACTTAAAACCTCTACTCCATCTATGGACCTGCAGTACTGGAATTTGTAATGAAGTTCATAAACTAACACTGCAGGTCAAGGGAAGAATGTTGAAAATGGGAGACAGTAAACAGACCAGCCAAGAGACACGACTTCATCCAAACTCTCGCTCCTGAGGAATTCAGAGGCTGGGAGAGCAGCACGTGGTACCCTCGCACACCTTCAGGACTCCGCTTCTAAGGACTAGGCAGAACTGTTCAACTTTATTTTATGAAATACATTCTGTGAAATTAAATTACATCAAAATGTTCTATATAAGAGGAAAGACAGACGATGTATTTTTATTTCCCTTTGAATTAAATTGGCACGTGAGTCATCACCTGGGCAAAACAGCATGAGCCCCACCTCTTCCTTCTGAGAAAAACTTGCAAAGGCCCTCAATTAAAAATCCATCTGCTACATTTCAATGAAGATAGCACTAGACTCCTTTAGGTTTGGGTTTTGTTTTTTTTGTTGTTGTTTTCGTTTTGCTATTTTTTCCTTTTTACATAGCTCTAGTAGTTCTGTGTATCTGATGTTAAAATTAGAGTAGCTCTTTTGCCTGAAAAAATACAGGTGAAATACACAACGAATGATCCTAAACAGCAATTCCAAGAGGCACTGCAATATTTGTAAGAAAGTAACTTTCCAACACCTAGAGCCACCACATACAAGTTTTCATTCAGGATATTTTGGTCTCTTTAGGCCTTGTGAAATGCCCTGGCCTCTGGCAAAAGAAGTCTTTCTTTCCCATTTCAGAATGAGAATTCAAATGGAAAACTTGACTACAAATAGAGCTAGACATCGGGATCTCAGCAGGTGCCTTGGTCTCTTGCTGTGCCAAGGCAGGGAAGCCCTTCACACTCAGCACACCTCACCTTGCATGGAGGGCAGCCACAGTCCTCTGGTGGATCCCTCTTCCCTTACTCCGGGACAGGGCTTTTTACACCACCACCCTATTTAGCTACGTCCCTTTCAGCCTCAGCGGGGGAGGAAGAAAGTGTGGGACCTTACATGCAGGCAGCACTTTGCCACCAGATTTTCTTCTTTTTCCATGCCCAGGCCTCTGCTCCGGCTCCCTCAGGAAGCTCTCAGCCGGCTCATTTGCTTTCTTCTGAAAAAGGGGATTGCTGAACTGGCTTCTGATTTCATTCCCCAGCTGGCTGCTTCCCACCCTGCAGTTACTCGATCCCAGCCTGTCCATGAAAGTACCAGCCATTTTTCTACCTTGAGCAGGGCTCAGAGAGCCCGAGCAGCCCCAGCCCTCTCTCGACCCGACCCAGCCCAGCCCCGTATCTGGAAGAGCGTACAGGCAAGGCCTCCGAGAGGCAGCTGCCTCTAGAAAGCAGCTGCTTGAAAGGTCTTGGCTGAGCTATCTAAGTATCTCCATCTAAAGAGTAACCAGGTTATTGAAAACAAAAATGCTGGTTTAGGATGGAGTTTGCATCACCTGTTGTACAAAACCTAGCAAGTCTGTAATCCAGTAGTAAACTGGATAGAGATCCTGTTTCCTCAGCAGCAAGTCAGAAAGCTGGGCAAAGAGAGTTATCAGAAAGACACTATTATTAATCGCCCGGAGAGGTCAGTGTTTCAACCAGAGTTTGAGTGATTTAAGCAGCCTGTGGTCAAACAGGCTACGGGATTTCTCTCTCCCCCCCTCTTTAGCACTGCATCCAGCCTGGTCCCTCCCGAGGGCTGACATCCTTCTCTAATCATCATGTGCTGAAGCAGATTTCATAAACAACTTAATAGCAGTGGTTTCCCAACTACGGGCCACAAATCACATGCCCTTGATCTACAGAAAGCTGGCTAGCTCTGTCAAGCTGACTCCACTCATTTCACTTAGGAAAAGAAACAACAAATGAGAAAAAAATGTACTGAAGAGAAAAATGGATTGTACAGTTGTATCCGTATTAAATTAACAGAACAGGAAAGAAAACCTTATAGAGAGACAAGCTAGACTCACAGATGCTTTCCTACTGTTGCTTTTCCATGTAGGCATTTTCTGTAATTGCTACAGAAGTAGTTATGCAATCCTGAACAGACCCTCTATTTAACATGGTTATATTTGGGAGGAAACTTGGGAATTAGTTTTTGTTCTGGTACAATGAAATTACTTGCGGTGAGACTGCCCTCTTCCTGGCTTTCTGGCATACAGCTCTCACAGGAGGACTGCATGGTGACAAGGGAAAGTACATGGAGACTAATTAATCTTGTGTTACATCTGGTTTTAATTCCTAATTTAGAAATATATTAAAAACAGACTTTAGAATGGCCATCCGAAGTTCTGGGCAAGTTTTCCAAAATAGCCAGCTCTCCAATAACACTAAAACCCATTAAACCACAGTCTTAGCAATGATCATCAAACCCGCCTCTTTCCTTCTAAGAAATGACTATTTCAAATCCTTCCCCTACCATTTTACCCTAATTGGAAGAAAGGGGAAAGAATGAGAAGTGTTTACAGTGTCTAGATAGCTAAAACATCAGTGCTCTTGAGTATTAAACATGAGTTATAAAACCCATAAAATTCCAGAGTTGAGGAGTTCTTGTGGAAAACCTTGCACTAGCAGATCTATCCCCTTTATGGGAAAAATGTCCCTCTTAAATAAAATCAGACTCCTTCTGCAGGAGATGAGATGGGAAAGGTAAGCTCTCCTTTCTTCACATGCACCTGGCACTATGAATAACATAATGGCACTTCTCCCTCCTTTTAAAGATCTTTTTTTCACAGTAACCACTCCACGCTAAAATCATCCCCTGCCATTCTTTAGTTTCTCTCGCTGTGATTCAAAGGAAGAGGTTATTACTGCTAGTGACACCAGTATGCAGAGTTTGCAGTGCTCTGGCCTTACTACCACCCCTCGTAAGAAAGTCTCATCGCGGCCACTCCATTCTCTCTCCACAAACTGTCTTTTAAATTAAAATTCTGGGTGGTTCTTGCAGAGTTTGCCAACTCACACGTTTCTCTGCAGCTCCACCGAACCAAGCTTGCTGTCAGGCAGTATCAGAGACTCCCCCACACAGTAATTTCAAGGGAAGACCTAGCAGAGTACACAGCAGCGTGCACAGACTCACAGCTGTTGCTCAGAATTCACTACTGCTTCTGCTGAGCCACCTTCATCGCCTGCGGATACTTTCCCATTTCTCCTTTTACTGCATATCACTGAGACTATTTTAAAAATTACACGTGCCAAATGCACTTTCAAAATGTATCTGAAAATATGTAGTAAGTTTTAAGCCTTGTACTGCGACGTTTACCAAAGATCATGCAGGCATAATAACAGCACATAGATTTTTTATCATCAGCTGAAAACTGACAAAAGCTGTAGCCTTTAAAAGCTTATCCGCCTGAAAAGGAAGAACCTCCTGGCTCTCACCTTTCACAGCCCATAGTCTGGATGCCTTTCTAGGTTGACTGGATGCCTTTCTGGTTGACTGCTATTATTTTGCTGAGTGCTGGGACAGGCTGTCTGCTGGCAAGAGTACTCCAGCCACCCTCCTCTCGCATTTGACTTACTGTGCCCATTTGGTTTTACAGCCTTATTGCAAAGTCCTGTTCTTTTACACTCTGACCCCTCTTCTGTCCCTTTCTACTTCCTCTGCACCCCATAGCTATTGCTCTCTATTGCACTAAACAAATAAAAGGAAAGAAAAAATCAGTACGCATGAGGACCTATTTTTAAATAATAGTATTTTCCACAGGTTCAGCACAGCCTAGCTACTGTGATAACTATTTCCATGCCAACATATCAACCAAACAGCATTGTCTTTTCCCCTCCCAAGCCAAATATCATCATCTCATACAAATATACTCCTTGCAGGCGTACTTACCAGCGCCTCAATCCCTACGTGCCATCCAGCCTGACCTTTGCTCGTGTTCCCGTCTCTCGCCGACACACCCTAAATTCTCGCTGTGACACACAAACAAAAAAATACTGGAGCAGACCTGCAGTGAAGTCGAGCATCCCAAAAAGAGGAGAGAAAAGGCTATATAGTACACCCAGCCTTTTCCCCAACTGTATGACACTGGATTTGAAGCAGGGGCTTGCTTTCCCTGGCCTTGCAGCTTCCCATCCCAGGCTTGAGATCCTAGAGCCATGTGGCAAGAAGTGTAGCAGTACACACGTATTCAGTCTTTGCAACTCACCAGGCAGAACATGACTCACTCGGAACTTGTGCTAAATAAAAGTGTTTCCTTTTCTATTTTGGAAAAAGGTCTAGTATTTAGTTATATTCTGTGGTCATTGGGATATTATTTTATAGAGATCTGATTTCTTAAGCACTGAAAGAAATATTCTTCAGAATGTCATTTTCTCTCTTCTTGCAAGTGCCAAGAATACTTAACAAGCTAAATAATGGTATGTTATGCAGGGGACAAAACTGGGGGAAAAAAAGTTCTGCCCATCCAGTTTATTCAGACTAATTATTACTTTTCTTAAAAGGTGATTAAAGTTCATTAAAATCCAGAGTAACACTTGCCAAGATCTCAAAAGTTTATTATTTTAATTCTTGCATAATGATGAGGGAAAATATGTTTTGTTTCAATCTCTTTGGTGAGGAGATATGGCATCTTGCCAGATTGCAAGGAGGAAAATTCTCCTTAGTGCCAACGCCTAGTAAACTGCGTCCTGTGTCTCACTGCCTTGGTGCTGAACAAGGCAGCTGACAAATCAGTTGGTGACTTGCTTTAAAACCTTCCTGTTTCTGAGTATTGGAACACGCTGTTGTTTGCAAAAGAGCTCGGGGAAAGACAAGTAAAAATTTCATAGAGGAAGAGCAGAGGAGGAACATGACATTTTGCCAATTTGCAAATACAGGGAAGCTGATTCATCCTGTCCAGTGGGTCTTCCTATCAGCACTCAGTTAATGATACTGCCCTGAAATATGTTGGTTCAGCTGTCTAGCTGCAGCAGCTTAGTGGACAGCACAGTGTATCATCCAGTGCATGGCCTGAGTGAGGAAAAACCAAACAGAAAGTGCCTACCTATAACTCTCGCTCCTTGGACAGGTACTTCAGTTGTTTACTTTCTGTAATCACACAGCTCTGACTGCAGCATGGGGCCAGAAAAGATTGCTAATAGATTAAAATATTGAGTATTTGGTAGCACGGCTACAGGCATTTCCTGAACCCTTAAGTGTTTTTGCCTCCATGGCATTAAAAAATTAGTAAAATACACAGAACACTCCAATTGCAGAGGTAAATAGTAATCTGCTGGGATAACCTTCCTTAGATTTAGAATGTAAACTGAACCACATTTCAGCTTAAGCACTGAAAATCTCAAGAGGTATCAATAAGGCAAGACATAACAGAAGAAAATGAAACCAAGAAAAAGGACAATTACACTCTCCTACTGTAAAATCCTCAAGTAGTCAAATGAGATCTACCTGTCTTTGTTTGAAGTGTCATAAGAAATAACTCAATGCTGTTAAAGAAAAAAGGAGAGACAGACTTGAAAAGCTTGAGTCTTTATTTACCTATAGATTAGACAGAAGCACCAAAGCAAAATACCTGAGAAGTCCACATCTTCACTTGCCTGCAAAATAGACAGACCAAAGACATGAGCTTTATTCATCCATTTCAGTAACACACTTTTGCATATAGGAGTTTAGTTTCTTTCTTTGAATATCTTCTTATTCCTTTGAATACTACTTTGACCTCTCATCTGAGCTAACACCCAATTTACAACCTTACTGTGGATCTCTATGACCAGCATTCAGAATGGCATATTGCTCCGTGTTACAGAGGTAGCCCTGTGAACACCTGCCAGTCACTGCTGCCTCTGAATCAGTGAACATTTCCACTTCTTATTACAAATCCCAAATAGCAATCCACTTTCTTCTACTGGTGGAGTAAGCTACACAGTTGTTGCCAGGAACAGTTTCCAAATATTGGAATATGCTCCCACAGAAGGAAGCCAGTGCAATTCTTTCTGCTCTCAACTGCCTCAGCTACAATATTAACAGCATTCAAAAAGCCGTGTAAACTCAATGGACAGGTTGCCAAATAAAAAGGATGTGATTCCTTCGTGGACTTTTCTCAGTGAAGAGCATGCCTACAGAGCTGCACCAGCCGCTTTATTCAAAGTAAGAAGCACCTCTCTCGAGACCCTTATCCAGTTCTGGGCTTTTACAATCGAGTGCACCCAGAGAAGTATCTTTCTCCTGCTGCCATGCAGATCAACCAAAAATACACATATGAAATCTCAGTGAAACAGATAAAGTTAAGAAAGTGAGTAATGAATACTACCAAATACTGAAGAAAGTAGGAAAATGTAAACAATGTTTTCTTTTACCTCATTTTTAAGTAGTCTTAGTTATTACTCATAATACAGTTAATAATCATTGCAGTTCTTGCAGGAACATGACTTTCAAGCTATCAATTTTTGGATTAAAATTTTTAGTATTAAAAAATGATGGATCATTACAACAGCAGCAAACTGCTAATTCTAGTTAGCTATAACAAAATAGTGAATTTTTCAAACGAGTACAGCTATTTAAATGGATGTAAAGTAAGCAACTGAATACACAGTTTTTCAGTTACTTAAAATATCATTCTAACCTCATAAACATAAACCTATGATACATATATTCATAATTATCCTAAACGGTTTTAAAATTTCATACAAGCACCACCACTTTAAACAGGCACAGTGAATTACATTAAAATATATTAAATAACTTCACTCAGTAACATTATATTCAATGTGCTTTTAAAAAGACTTTATTTTTTCTGTAACAGATGCATACACCTATCTGGTATACTGCTATGGCAGTCGTATTTATTTCTTTATTTATTCATCACTCTCTCGGCAGTTGTTGAAGATGACTTTGTTATATTTAAATCTGCAGGATGCAGCAAGAGGGCTCTCAGATGCAAGCAAATCAGAAGTCCTCCATGTGGTCCTGAGCTTTAGCAAGGGGCTCCCACCATATCCTGAGAATCAGCTCTATCACATTTCTGCTAGAGATCTAAATGCCTGAGGCTAGCCCTATGCATACCCAAAAACATCAAACATACTGATATTACCACAGTAGTACCACAAACTGTCATATTTGAAACATAATGTCCAAAATTTCTGCCTACTCATCTATAGCCTAGCATGCTCTACGAAAGATATGATCAAAGCTCTGATTTTAAATAGTAATTTGGATTTCTTGAAGGGTGGAAAGTCGTATTTTTTCATTTTTAAGTATTTGTGTAAAGGCAAGCAAATGATGGGCTGGAGATCATGTTTTTCTCATGAAAACGCTATACTGTAGTGATAAACAGAACCATTTTTAGATCTTTATAAAATAAATTACCCAGTTTGTCATTCTTCCCTTGTTGAAAACGATGTGAAAAAAATGTTGGAGAAAACCTAGATTTTCTTCATCCTTGCACACCTATTCCTCTCCCTAATATTCAATCCTGCACAGTCTCAACCCATACGCTTTCTCCTTATTTTCTCCCTGCTTTCAGCCATCTTTAGAAATCCTAGAATCTGGAGAGTGAATATTGAAAGTGGCCACTTTTTTAAATGTCACTTCTCATACAAAGCCAGAGCAACATAGTTACAGGGGTTTTTAAGTGATATTTTATTACAAACTATAGCAAGCAGAAGCAGTTAAACGGGAAGAAAGAATTATTCAGTTGGGAACAATTAGCATTTTCTATATAGTTGCTTCACAGAGAAATATGAGAGCTATTTCTAGAGAGTCTCAACTTGCAAAGCTTCAGTGGTTTTATTGTCCCCACCCATTAAATATATTTGGTAGCTGGCTGTAACCACACTTACACTGTTGCAATCAAAATTTTAAACTCTCTAAAATGCATCATTGTTATAACGAGCCTTCAGGCAAAAGCAGAGATTACCATTTCTGAGAGATTTCATTCCACAGGTCTACAAAATCTGATTTCCAGAGATAAATATTAATGGAGACTGTGTCAGGATGCCAATTATCAAGTTGTGGTTTTCTCAAATATAATCTTGTGCAACAGAAAAACACTGTTTTTCTTTTAAATTATGCTTTGGGTTCTTAGAAAATACCCTGGTACAAAGAAAGGACAAAAGTTAATGCTGCTTTGTTGCATGAGATTATGCAATAGCTTGTTGAATGAGCCTGTAACACCTAAATATCTTCAGGTCATTTCATCAAGGGAAATCCATAAAAATTGCTTGAGTTCCCACCCTAAAAGACTTAGCAGAGATTAAGTTCTCATTTTTGCTGTCACCACATTTTAAGTGCATCCTTCTTCTATTTCAGAAAGCATGGATTTTATTAGCTCTAACACCTCAAGAAGTCAACAATGAGAAGATCAATTATAAAACTGGTTCATCTTCTGTTTACCAGAAAGGCAGGCAGAGTATTAGCACCAAATATGCACACATTTTCATTACCTCCCTTATTAAAGAAATTCCAGATCTCAAAACAAATTTTGATACCTGTTATTTAATATTCTAAAAAATTTACAGCTTATTAATTAAAAATCAGCATAGACTTGGATTATTACCTCTGCAGTATAGATAAGACTTTTATCTTTTGTTATCTGTAACAGACAACACCTAACCTGTAACCACCTAACAAATACCTACAAGTCAAAGGTGTTAATTAAAGATACCGAAGATGGCATCTTTTACCTCAAGGATTCTAAAACTTACAGAATTATTGCCAAAGTTTACTGTTCAATCTCTCAGCAATTAACATCACAGACACATGTCTTGAAGAAAGCCTAAAATACAAATTAAAAAGAAAGAGAATCTCTTTTCCTACTCCTTCATTAGCAACATCCATTACAATCCCATCACTAATTACGAACCATGTTTTGCAGGGTTTGGCCCAAACTAGTAGAAAATGCAAGTCAAGCGTTTCTAGAACTCTGCTGTTATTCTTTGAGCTCCATTTAGAGGTGTTAAGATTTAGAAGTCTTCTCTGGAGCCAGCAACTTTCCCTTAAAGAAAAGGCCTGGGAGACTTGACACTGCCTAAGAAAACAAAGCGCTGCCTTTTTACATGGTATAAGGGTCTCCACCCATTTCCTAATTGAATATTCAAATACATCAAGTGCTTAATATTACTTCAAATGTCTTGAGTGAATCTAGAAATTGTCAGTCAATTTTGCTTAAACAGAAATCCCTATTGAGATACTATCAAGAGAGATACAGATATTGGTTGTGTAATTAGACCTTCTAGGAAAACTAAATGAAATGTAAGCATCAGTTTCCATGCTCCAAGAGTTGTCAGCTGCTAGACTGGAAGCTCTCAGCTGCAAACCTGTAGATGTAGGTGGAAAACCACTAGACCTCCATACATAACTGTGCTATTTGGGAGTGTTAGATACACATCAGAAGGATATCCCTGTTGCTGACTCTTGCCCAAATGCTGCCCGTATGTCAGCAAGGTTTCCTTTTCATTTTTAATAGTTGGAGACTAACAGAACTTTTTATGGTGTATCTAGAGCATTTGATCTTCTCAGTATCCACATCAATATTCAATCCCTCTCAAAACCTTGGTAAGTTCTTGGCATCCCAGAGCAACTTCCAGCAGCAGTACATTCCAGTGTAATTATTCACCAAATGAGAAAATTTTCTCATACAAATCTTCGAGGTCTATTTAAGACAGGAAAAAATCCAGCAAAGAATGGTTTTATGGACACTGTTACACTTCACAGATATCACTTTGAAGCTTCTAGCAGAACGAGGGAAACAACAAAATACCACAAGTACAAAAGAGAAAGGAAGAGATGGACTATGAGAGAAAAAATTAGAACATCCAAAGGAAAACATAACAAGTGCTAAGATCAGGTAGATATTGTATAGCAAATCCAGTGACTAAAGGAGGAGCATGGAACAGACACTTGTGTACTCGGAGCTAAAATTTCCCAGCAAGACTGAAGAACCTAAAATGCCAAAGGCAAAAACTGAGGAAGGACATACTTTTGTATTTTAAAACCAAACAAAGTTCGAAGGCCACTGGGCTTTCATAAAGAAAGTCAACTGCAGGAGTAATAATCCTAAACCAGATTCACCTAACATTTTAAAATTTACTAAGTGAAAATGCTCATAATGTCTTATCCATAAAGTAACCATGGTGTTGAATGCATGGTTTCTTATGGTATTTATGTTTCATGTTGTTTTTTTAAAACAACATTACAAACTTTATGATAAACTGTGATATAGTTGTTATCTCCCTGGTGTTTACCAATGATCCACTTGTTCTCTTTATGCGTAGTCTGCAGCAATACATGTAAAGGAGGTTGTTTGTAATGATTCTGCCTGTGCAGGAAAAGAGAACATGTATTCACACAGAAATTTCAGAAATTAAATCTATTGTGAAGTCAATTCACTTTGTTTCTGTAGAAGTAGCACTGTAACATCCTTCATTACCTTTTCCTGGGAAGGGCTATACTTCATCTTTGAAGTATGGGAAAAGGTCATTTCCATCTAATTGATGGAACAATACTCACAACATTCCCGAAGCAGAAAATTAGTATAGTGGAAATACAGAGATTTCTCTCTTGTGTGTGTGCAAAACACATACACACTTGAAAAATTGAATCTGAATGTAAAAATAATTCTAGCAGTTCAGGTTGGGAGCTTCCAAGTATGGGTGACAAATCCAGTTAGAATTTTAGTCAGACAACATTAATTCTCCTTTAAACACAATTAAGTAGTCAGCCTGGATTAAAAAGAATTTAGTTTTATTTGGACAAAGGCACACAGTCTTTATTGTTAGATTAAACACGTATCTTTTACCTGCAATAGTAAGAATCTCAACATCATTTTTAATCTGATATCACAAATAATATCACAACTAGTCAATGTTCAAAACTAAAATGGATATTTAGTTATTTATAGCTTAATGATGCTTCAAATTTTAAATGCATAAAATGGATATTTTAAAAAAATTACTCCGCATTATGATTATGAGACTATTGTCAGAGGAAAACTCAACTATCACAATTTTTCCAGAACAGTCACAACTAGCCCTGAACAAGAACAGTTACACCAGAAATCCAGAAATAAAGGCAAAAGGATTAAATTAACAAGGTAATGTACACCTGCTACAGCACAAGGAGAAATGGTAGACAGAGATTTGCTACAGTAAGTCAACATACTTGGAAGATGATGAATGCTACTACAATGCATATCAAAGTCCTTTTTGTCCTGGATATATTTAAGTAGTCCTAAAGAAATGCTTAATAACAGAAGTAGAAATGCTTCTAGAAATGCTGGTGTCAGTACCTTTTGCAGGTATTGACACCAGAATGACTGGCATGAAACAGACCTGTAGTGAACTTCTATATCAAATTAAACAAGATCCAGAATTCATTTGTTTCATTTTTAAGAAAACTTTTAAGTATAAACCTTAGCTCCTTAGTCTCAGCAGCTACAGGTACCAGCACAAATTTTTTGTATTGTACTAAGTTTTTCAGTCATGGCTTGCAATAGTAATTTCTCCAACTAAAACAGTTGTTTCTTATTAAAAATGTCAGATGTTTACGATCATTAATACTGATGCAAATAGACTGACTCAACTGACATCTTCATAAAGGGTCTGAGCCCAAGAAATACTGACACTCAGTCATATGTTAATGGTATCCATAGTTATTACTCATGTATTTGTTTGCGAGTAATTATCTTTCCTCTTGGCTACTGATACTGATTTGTTTCGATTCAAGCTGGAAATAGCCACAAAGAACTTACAGAAAACCGTAAAATAGCTGGAGTCAGTATAACTGCTCTCCTAGAAAAATGTTAAAAAGTAATTTGATCTCCAGTATTCCTTTTGGTCTCTCTTATGGTAGCAAGTTTACAAGCTGTAATGGTACCAGACAAGTTGAAAGGACCTTTGATGTAGGTTAATTAGCTGTTTCCAACATACTAAAACCCCTGTATGTTTTGTAGTGCTTATGCCAATCACAAATCATTCCACAGCTAATTCTCAGTACAGCTGAATAATACAAAAAAAATTATTAGGTTATACTTCCTACTTTGGAATTCATTGATTTATTTCTTGTTACCCTCTTTTCTCACTCTACCTCTCAAGTTCAGAGCCAGTCTAACACAGAAATAATTAATCTCTGAATGTGTAAATACAAACCTGGTAATTAACCACGAAAAATTTTGCTTTAAAGACAGAAAAACCACTCATTTGCAAATACAGACTGTACTCTTTCAGTTAATATATAAGTCAAGTAACACTGAATTTAAACATGGCCATTTAATTATTTGAAAAATGAAAAATAAACCATTTTTAATTTCCTTGTAAAAATCACCAACACTTATATATGGTTGAACAACTTCTTCAGGGATAAATCCCACAAATAGTAGTGCATATTATCAACGATAAAAATACTTCTGCACAATTTTAACCTGCAGCTCTGGATGTAGTATATGTTTTCTATACAACAGTATGTGACCGTAACAGGAATATCATTTTGCATTATCAAAATAGGAATTATGTGCTGTTCTTTACTGAAGTATCTTGAAAAAAAAAATTGTCTTATTTGCTTTAGTCAATGGGAGTACTTTTCTGTTTAGATTTCCTAGATGACCCAAGTTACCCAGAAACACAGATGCTGTTTGGTACGAATTTTAAGACATGAAAGTTTGGAAATCTCCAAAAGACTTACCCATACAGTTAATATGGCATACTAACACGCCCCCCCACCCCCGCACCTCCCCCCCGCCCAAAAAAGCCCTAGTAAAGTAATTTAGCCTAGGTATGTTAATATCCACATTCATTCTGGAATCATATAGCCTTCCCAAGTGAGGTGGGTTCCCACTTACAGCACTCTCTCTGCTTTTAAATCACACAGCTGAGAACAATTGAGGTGTTGGACTGGCAAGGACATGGACATGGGTTAGTGAATTGCTGGTAAAGTAGCTAATTTAACACCTTCAAATCACCTAGGATAAAAAGTTATTCTATGTTTGAGCTTGACTATAAGGGTACCCTAATGAAATAAAAAGTTTGTGGCAAGTAATGACTAGACAATTATTA
This sequence comes from Gavia stellata, assembly GCF_030936135.1. NCBI lineage: Eukaryota > Metazoa > Chordata > Aves > Gaviiformes > Gaviidae > Gavia > Gavia stellata. Next base: position 44,532,021 of record NC_082597.1, read on the forward strand.
ACATTCTACATAATGCATAGTTTTTCTTAGAATCTGCTAAACTTCTCCCAAGAGCCTGATAGTGTAAGTGATAATGAATTGTTACTGACATACTTTTTTCTAAAAAGCCATCTAAATCTTCCAAACTGTCAGCAGAAGTGTAATGCTTCAAGATATAATTTGTGGGAATATTTAAAACCATGAAGAGCTTTACATTTGTATAATAATACACAATAACAATGATGTCCTGAGGTACTTTATCTGTGAGTTCTCAACTGTTCCTTTGTTCACACATCCTGCCTGAAGCATTACTGGTTTCAAATATTTGGAAACTTCCCTTGCTAGTACCTCTTCAAGGCAGGATATCAAAAGTACTTCTGCCAAATATTCCTGTCAGGTGGATGTCCAAGTTAAAAAGAAAAATTCTAATTTTGGCGTTACTGCTGCTAAGTTTTAGTCAATACACATGCAAACCAAGAAGAGGTAATATAAAGACAAGTAATTCTTATTTATGTTCTTTGTTGTTATTGTGCTTTGGTTTAAAATGTATGTGAAATACAGTTTTTGAGATATCTCATTTACAATTTTGTATTAATATCTGTGTGTTCTGCATTAACTCCTTAAATGATGCTTCAATGTGTCTGACATCCCATGCCATAAATCGGTTTGTGTATTTCCTACCTAGTACACAGAGAAGGAAATCAGATGTTCTTCCAGCGAAAGTTTCATGTTTATTCAGAAGGCATACATCTCAACTGATTTTTATTACTTTAAATCTTTAATTTCATGAAACTGACAAATTAAGGGACTTCTTACTATGTGAATAATATTAAAAGCAATATTCATTGGTGTATATCATGGTTCAGAGGGCCTATACAAACCCCCCATACCATTTAAACCCCTGAGTAAAGGCTTTAAATGGTGTCTCCCATGGGATCTCATCCACTGTGAAGGAAAACATCAAGGCATGCTGGAATATAAGTGTCTTGAAAAATACTTCAAAGCTTTGAAAAGTTCCTCCTCGTTAGAATACACAAATGCAAAATAACCTATCCTATATCCAAAACAATCCAAGGCGTAACAGTAATACCTGGATTTGAAATTTGAGAAACTCTTACAGTCATTAAATACACATTATGAAAACAATTGGCAAATCTGAAAAGGTGATTGTTATTATATATTAAAGTCGCCTTTAAGGTAACAAAAACTATACGCATGCAACTTTCCAACACCAAGCTTCGAAATTGTCAAGAAAAAGCCTGGACTATTCGAAATGTTTTCACTTCTAGTGTCCTGACTCAAATAACATAAAAATTTATTTTGATCAGGAATTAAAAATGTGATGTATTAAGATGAAATAAAGTACATCAAATTTCAGTCTAACAAGAATTTTAAGAAGAGAACTGTTAACTGATGTCTGTGGTCAATGTCAAATGAAAATTTTGTGTACTATCATGTTATAGAAGAATCAGTACACAGTTATAACTGGATTGTAACATCTAAACAGGCACTTTTTAAACACCGTGTTAGTTTAAAATCAAGGATAAAAGGTTTTTTTTAAACCATTTGATGTTTTAAAAGGGCATGAATCACTTGTATGCCTCTCTTCTTTGTTATGTACAAAAACTTTCAGCCAGCTTAAAAAATGAAAACATCAAAAAACTCATATTGGGTATGATCACTACAAATTTTAAGATGACAGCTCTAAGTAGAAGAGTATTGCAAAAGTGTCTTTGCTAAAATGAAAGCTCCAGGCTCTGTTTGAATTCTCAACACAGCAAACAAACCTACTGGCTGATAGCAAACTTGCATTTCATTGCTAAAGCAAATGCTTTAAAATAAACTGCAGTGCACAACTTCAATATGATTTTAAGAACTCATTAATGCTGATACCACAGGTGATTTATTGTTTTTTGGGTGTTTTTTTCTGTTTTCTTTTTTTTTTTTTAATAAAACCTCCCCCTCCTGCCAGAATACTGTTATACAGAAAAAAAAAATTGCTACTCTCTACTACTGTCAGTCTTTCAGATACAGTAAAAAAACCTCAACATACAAGAGTTTTAGAGCAAGTAATCAATCTGCAAAATGTTATACATCAGTAATAAGGCATCCACTTTACAGCTGTTTAAACAAAAAAAGGAAATATCTCCCAAAATATATATTTTGGATCTGTGTAAACAAAGCTTAAATGTATTGCTTCCATTCATTTCAAAAATATACACCCACATGGACTGAAAGTGATCTTGGTGCTATGAGTTTTAAATTACTGTAATTTATCTAGATGTAATCTGAAGATACAAAACCCAAATATTTTTGAACTTAATATTTTGAAATATGTAAAAAATTTTAATTATTCTTATGTGAAAAGAAAGCTAAAAATATACCCCAAATTTGATGCCATTTCATTGAATGAAGAAGAAAGTACTATGAAAATAAACATTCATCTGGTTTCCTAACAATAAATATAAAGACAGTTATTATAACATACTGCAACACAGGAAGTATTACTATATTGACCTTAATGTTCAATCAGTAGTTTTTAAATCTTTCCTCATTGAGGCTTGAATCTTCTACCTTGTCAGCTGTCCAACAACTTTTAAGAGGGTTTTATTTTCTTGCTTCAATTGTTCATTTTCATCTTCTATATCATCTAGGTCCTGTGAAAGGAAAAAGAAAAATAAATATTTCTCAGGACAAAAATACAAGGTCTCAATTAGTAGCAGTAGGAATTTTATCATTTTAGTTCTGAAATGAAGAAGCTGGGGTTGGGAAGAATTGCTGTTACAGTAGCCACCCTCAAATCTGTTAAACCAACCTTTTTCCAAGTGTTATTGTAATTACAGAACATTAATATTATAGCCCCATGTACAAGCACCTTTAAATGGAAACAGAATCAAAAGCTACAGCAGGAATTAATGCGTCAAGAAACCAACACAGGATGAGTGCGATTATTTTATTGGCATATAGAGAGAGTGTATTCGTCAGCTATTGCCTCTGCTCCCCAGACTGTGCTTGCTAGTCTGCAACTATTTCACTCACACATACACATCACTGGTTCTTACTGCAAGAAGACCTTCTTTGTGTTTTAAATTAAGTATCAAAATTTTCAGAAAAAGTACTGCCTGCCTGCCCTTTTTTTTTGTGGAAAAAAGTATCCCTGGAGCTTCCTTGAGAGGTTGTTTAGCACCTGCACTGAGAACTAGTTAACTGTAACATGAAAGTAAGAACGAACTTTACACACAAATTTTTCAAATCACTACAGTGAAGAATGGAATAGAAATTAATTTGAGAACAAGAAATTACCATTTTGTAACTTCTGTCTAAATTGCTACTGAAAGAACAGACAGCATACACAGTAATAATGGGTGCTTAAAATAGATTGCTCCCACCCCAAATGTTCATCCCTCTTCCACCAATTACCATATTTACACAGTTCCCATTTCACTTCTTCACTTCCTACTAAGTCTTTTCAAGCTTTTAAAGTGAAAACCGATGAACTTGGCTGTTTAATGTAAGCATTACTTTGGTAAAAGTAATTTTACTTTACAAAAAAAACATGGAAGAAAAAATGAAGAAACAGAAGAGTGACCTCAAGGATAGCACTTTAAGGAGGAAAATGAAAGGCAGGCTGTGCTGGTTTTGGCTGGGATGGGGTTAACCTTCTTCATAGCAGCTAGTATGGGGCTGTGTTTTGGATTGTATGGGGCTGTGTTTTGGATTTGGGCTGGAAACAATGTTGATAAAGCAGGAATGTTTTAGTTACTGCTGAGCAGGGCTCACACAGCACCAAGGCCTTTTCTGCTCCTCACCCCACCCCACCAGTGAGTGGGCTGGGGGTGCACGGGAAGTTGGGAGGGGACACAGCCGGGACAGCTGACCCCAACTGACCAAAGGGATATTCCAGACCATATGACATCATGCTCAGTATATAAAGCCGGGGGAGGAAGAAGGAAGGTGGGGACATTCGGAGTAATGGCGTTTGTCTTCCCGAGCAACCGCTACGCGTGATAGAGCCCTGCTTCCCTGCAGATAGCTGAACACCTGCCTGCCGACGGGAAGTGGTGAATTAATTCCTTCTTTCGCTTTGCTTCTCCGCGCAGTGTTCTTTTGCTCTACCTATTAAACTGTTTTTATCTCAGCCCACGAGTTTTCTCACTTTTACTCTTCTGGTTCTCTCCCCCACCCCACCTGGGGGGAGTGAGTGAGCGGCTGTGTGGTGCTTAGTTGCCAGCTGGGCTTAAACCACGACACAGGCAAAGGAGGAAGAACCAGGATTCTCATTAGAGATCTTAGATGCCTTTTGACTGAAGTCTGCAAAACCCTACTGTTGCCATGCTAGATTAAACATAAAACATTAGTAGAGAAAAGAATTTCTCTCTTCTGTTCCTTTAAGTTCTTAAGTGGTGTTTGACATACGGAGACTATTTTCTTGTTTCTTTTTAGCGGGGTCATTCCAGAAGTGCATGCTACAGATGTTGTGTTTAATTGGTATCATGATTTTTAAAAGCCAAGCCAAAATCCATACAACAATACCTTCGCAATTACTTTATTGTTTTTGTAATGTGGAATCAAGAAATTGCCAGCAGAAATTCCTCTTTGCCTCACAGAAGTAATGTGGCATCACAGTACGAATGACTTCCAGGAAAAGTATTTGACCACTCTGATGTAACAGATACAAGTGACTTAAACATCTAAACATGAAAAGTTTTGATGGATAGCTACTATAAATACAATTTACTTTGTAATTGTAAGAAACACACTTTGTTTTCTTTCTTGTGCAGTTCAGATCAATGATCAGATAGAAGGGACAACACTTTTTCAATAAAATGGTATTTTTTAGTTCAGTATACATAATACTGTGTTGGAACTTGTTAACCTAGCCATCAGATGCCTCAGTTAAAGCTTACCTAAAAACTTTCTGTTTAAAATACCTGTATTTTACTCAAAATAAAAGTCTGTGAAATACTTATGCTGCAAGAATAACATTCCAAAGATTACTACAAGGAAGAGTTTCTTGAATATGAGCCAGGAAAAATAACTATTGCAGTTTAAATATCTACAGAAACAACGGACCAAGGGATGCAGGTGTTTTTTGCCACTCTGAAATTTAAAGTTTCTTATTCAAAATTCAAAATTGTAACACTAATTTATGCTTATTAGTAAAAAAGATGCAATAGCAGGAAAGCTTGAACTTCACATACCGAAGGAACCAATAACGACACAACTGACACTAATTGGATTGTAAATCCTCACTGACAGACTCTCTGCAAACACCCATTTAACTACAATGACATCTTAGTGAGGTCAGAGATGGCCAAGTGTAAACTAGTTGACAGTTTAACTTAGCCTACAAATATTTAAATGTCTTGAGATGCCTTTCCCTTCAGACATTTGAGGTTTTTATGAAGCAATTACCCCTTTCTTACAAAAAACGCGGCAGACATAGTTTTAGTGGCTAATGTACTGGAGTGAAAGAACACCATTTATGGCAGAAAACCTTTTCCATTTCTCAGTATAAATGCAGCTCATGTTCTTTAAGTATCTTTGTGATGTACTGACTGATCTCAGTAAAATTATGTTGTTACATTAAATAAATATATTTACTTAAAATGAGAAAAAGTCTGCCAAAAAGTTTGCAGGATTCTTGTAAAAATGGTTTTTGAACTGTAACACAAAATCTTTGCCAATGAAGGATGCATCCATGGTTATGAACTGACTGAAATGTCAAGAAAGAGCATTTCTTTCAATATGAGGGCTGAGCAGTCAGAAAACTATGCAATAAAATGGCATTTTAAAAAGTTATTTAGGCTCTTTGACTTGAAATACTTTCCATGTCTCTACAACCTAACATGCAATAACTGCATATTTTGATTAATAGAAAAGATGGAGAAATACCATGAATGCGTAGATGGGCAAATTTAAAGACCCCTATTCAGGTTACCTACAAGCAAAACCTTTCAAAAACATCTCTGCATAAGCTCACTAAGTAAAGTTTAGTCCTCAGGACATCCTTTTAACTGAGCAGAAGGCTGAAGATCACAACTGTTCTTCCAAGCAAAGCAGTCAATCCTGGTGCCAGGTCTAGAGCTTGGATGTCCAAGCGCTGGCTCTCATAATGTTAGTTATGATAATAAACCTTAGGCAAATACAACTGCCCTATTAAATTCAATAACCTTCTATCACGGGAATGATGGGAGTACTTCTGTAGCTTTTCTTAATATTCTAAAGCTTTCCTCTTTCTAAATCCACATGGATAGCCAATACAGAAGTAGTCATAAATGCAAAAGCTATTAAAAAAGAAAGTAAAACTGCATCTGTTTTAATGGAAGCATCACTTGAGACATGGGTTCAAACTTTTATAAGACAACAAATTATTAAGTTGGTCATAAAGTCAAAGGGTAGCTATTTCATTGTTAAGAAAACCCCAAGGTATGTAAACATAAATAACTTGCACTGCAATTAAGCTAACAGACAATGTTATAGCTATGATAAATGCTGACCTGATGAATTAAAAAAATAAGAAAACATTCTCTTCTGCATTTAAGAGAGGCTACCTAGGAAGCACCAGTAAGGTGGCTTTGTAGATCTCATGGAACAGTATTATTTTAGTCATTTTATAATAAAGAGGTTTTTGGAAGATCGATATTCTGTTTTATGTTTTCTTGCCACACAACAAGCAGAAATTGCCATCATACTTCAACACAGGCAAGGCACAGTCACTGCTTGACTTCACTGCAAATGTTCAAAGATGGTTCTACTCAGACACTCCATGGATTGAATTTAGAACATCATACTTCATATGTAGCAGAAAAAAAAAATAACATTGTTTCTGGAACAGCAAACTTTGCAAACAGTCATGGTCCTAAAACACAAGCTTTCAGTGATTTAGGTTTTTTTGATTTGTTCTTTCTGACCTCTGAGTCAGGAAGTCAGGTGTGACCAGCAGTATTAAGGAGATTTGCCATCCATTATGTAGAAGGAATGAACACTTGCCTTGACTGTAAGAAGGTCATCAGCTTAGATGTGACAGATTCTTCGCAGAATGGAAGAGCAGCATAAAGACCAATTCTTCAATTAAAATAGAAATCTCTCCAAAACAGACAATACCTCATCTATCCTACAAATTAACTTCCAACTTTCTTTATGAAAAAAATAAAAGATACCTGTTTCAGAATAGTCTCAGCTACTTTAGTCCTCTAGATTAGTTTGCAGACTTTTGTAGTCCTCCTTTGCTACAAATGAATAGTGCAAAATGAGTGTTTGCCACTAGGCACATAGAGTTATTGCCTCCTTTCACTGCTGGACTGACCAAAGCCAGTTCTGATTTTTTTTTTCTGAATTTTTATGGGAATGTCTGCACTGGACCAGTGGAAGCATATTTCCCTAGTACATCCAAGCTCTGCCCCTCAGTCAGGATGTGCAAGATAAAGTCACTAATCCATTCTGTAAAAGAGTTCCAGTCTGCCCTTAAAACTGGGACTTGTTAAAATTGGTATCTTCTATCAACTTTAAAACTTCTCATCCTGTCGCATTCCCAAGCATGTCTCACTTTATGACCCCTTCTTCTCCTGCCTACACACCTTGCCTGAGTGCTGCTAGCCTGAGTCCTGCTCCCTGTCTTGTTCTGCCTTTACCTGGGGATCAACGATAAAGAGTATGAGAATATGTGTCAGAATATAAAGCACTTACTCCCAAATATTTCTAAGATAATCTAAACTATTATTAGTAATTAAAAGCTGACTAAAATGAAATTAAATTTATAATTACTTTGTCTAACAAATGTCCTAGGTAATAATTTATTGAGAAAACTGCCAAAACCCAACTTAATTATTTACTAGTATGCTACATACTGAATTTGGAAAGAAGAGTCAGTAAAGATCTCTTGCTTTTATAACCTTGTTCTACGAACGCTTATAGCAACACAAAATTCAGGAACTCCAATAACACAAAACTTGCAGAAGTTATTCATGACAAACAGAAGTCACCTGGAAAAAACATAAACTTATTAACACGCCTCTTGAAAAGTTACACAAATACAAAAAAACCCCTACACTTAATTCTCTTCTGACCTTGCCCAGTGGATGCGGGTGTCTGAAGAAGAGCACAGAGAATGCAGAGACTTTTATCCCCTCTTTATATAGCACCATATAAGAAAGTATGTGCTTACTCTATTTAATAAATCAATTTCTTCCTTCAGCTTTCCAATTAGTTCCTCTTTGTCCTGGGTCATCTTCATTAATCTCGCATTTTCCTGTCTCTCCTTTACAAGTTCCTAAAACCAGAATATGCAATGAAGTTTGAAATGTAATTTTTGGTTTTAAGAGACAATTTTAAGTTATTACCATTTAAAACAAACAAACAAAACCCTACCCACACTTACCTATAATTCCTTTTCCACAGCAAGTCAAACCCACGTCTTCAAGCCCTTACATTTCAAGGAGCTAAAGAATCACATCTAAGAAAATATTTTACCCACAGCAAACCTGTGTGTTATCTCTGATTCCAGAGATAATGTTTTAATTAATATTTAACTTAAGCATGAACGCAAAATTGGATAGAGGCCCAAAACAGAAGTAAGTAAATGTAAAGTATCAGCTCCCAAATTTGTTATATTGGGAGGGTTAGTCCTTTTCTTTGTTTATTTGTTTGGTGGTTTTGATTGGTGGTTTTTTTTTCAATACTACCATTAACTAGGAATGAAGATTCACTGTTAGATCTGTAGGCCTGAATGTGAGAAAAAATAAAAATGTCCATTAGGAATTCAGTATATCGGGGTTCAGGATACTGAAATAAAGCCCTTAAATCTTCCTCTATTTTCTGTGTTACTGGCAGATAAATTATTTCAGAAGGAAGCTGATTTGGAAGGGAAGATTACAGTGTATTTCACTGAAATCAGGCTTCCCCAAGTCTTTAAAAAAAAAAAAAAGTAATTTCTACAAAATATACTTTATTTTCATCCTTTCAAAAAAGGATCTATTCAAATTGTGTTTACTTAGTAACTTTCGTCCATACAAATTCAAGAATATTTGGCAAGTTACCCACAAAAATCCACTTCAGAGGAAGACAGAGAAGCCGGTAATAGATTACACAGATGACGTTATTTAACAAAACACTGTTTTAGGCAAAAAATGCAGCTTTAACTTTATTACATTTTCCCAAAACTGTTTGTATGAAGAATGTCTGAAATAATGAAAACTTTGTTTAGAATATATATTTTAAATGTTTAAAACTTTAACAAACAACTGGATAGCAATTAAATTTTGTAATATTTCAGTACATTAAAAAATCCAAAACAAGAAGCAGATGAGAAACAGGCTTGCTAATTTTCTGAACAGCCAGTGAGCCCCTCCTTCCCACAAGTTATTTGCCCTGTGTTGGTGTGTCAGAAGGTACATAGGAGAAATACACAGAGCACTGCTGGTTCTTTAAGTGTACTATCTTTAACTTGACTATTTCTCATGTATATACCAAATGAAAACTAAACATCTGTGATTAGAAAGTTCACATTCTTCTCAGTCAATCTGACTCTTTATACATTTCTATAGACATAACTATCTGTACTTCAAGCATTTAGCATGATTTTTATATATTCTATTTGTAAATTTTCCCATGGAGTTTCAAAGGTACTTTATTTCAGATGTATGCTATGCAGATGTTAGTTGGTACTTACCCTTTCAAGTTCCTCAATCCTCTTTTCCAAAGTGTTACTTGGTACAGAACTGCCAGAAGAATTTGCCTCCCTGCTGTATCTGCTGTAAGTTGCCCTGTCTGTTCGGGAGTATCTATTTGGAGCATCATCTTCGGGTGCATTAGCTGTGCTACCAAGGCAAAGAGGAAAGCAGACACTTGTTTATACATTTAACAAAATTAAAATGATAGAAGTAGCAGGAAGTGCTTTCCAAAGCACTCAATGGGTCAGTCTAATAAACTGCAGAGAACTTATCTCACAACTCTTGTGTTGCTGAGAACTCACCAAATTCACTGCCTCAGGGAGTCGAATACTTGGATAATGCAGCTCTCATCACATAGGCAATCAACTTTAAACACACACTTATCCTATCTTATTTTTAAAAATTTAAAAGTTTTATGAACTGTGCGCATTAAAAACCAAGCTAAACAACTTCATCTTAAAAAGTAAAGTACCGCTATGTAGTTTAAACCAAGCATCTTTCTAAGTAGATGAAAACATAGAGGATGAAAAACAAGTACATGTCCGAAATGTAAGAAGCTTACAGGTATCAACTTTCAGGAATTATGGGTATGGCCTGTAAGGAACTGGAAAACAAACCCAAGTGAGAAAGTGATGTGGCGCAACATATTTTTATGCCATTTCCAAATATTTTACTTCAGAACTTGAATACACAGCAGTTTGTCATAGCTCAGTTGGTAGGCACTCACTCATTAACTGGTGGTATGTTTTTTGCTTTAGGACACGTGTCTATTCCTTAAAAATCACTGTAATGGAATCTTAACAGATAAGCATTGCAAATGCACACAAGCTAGTTTTAAAAAAGCTTATAGGTTCTCCATTATGATTGCTATGTACAAAACCAGTGCTAATTTAAAAATATATATGAGAAGTCAAGTATTTTCAAAGTCACAAATTTAATAGTGTTCTTCCCATAGCTATTTTCTTCCTAATAGCAATGTTATTTACTTTCAATGTAGAATCTAATGAATTAAGAGCAGCAGACAGAGTGCCCTGGGACCAGGCAGAAAGATACAGATCTTTCCCTCTTCAATTTACGAAAACCACACTTTCTTAGACTTTTAAAATATACAGCTAAACAGCCAAAGATAAAAAAAAAAAACCCCTTGTTCAGTCTTCACCAGGAGAACTTGAATGGAGATACTCAAAAGCCATCCAGACATGGTGTTGGGCAACCAGCTCTAGGTGGTCCTACTTGAGCAGGGGATTTGGACAAGACGCTCTCCAGAGGTCCCTTCCAACATCAACCAGTCTTTGATTCTGTGAAACCACGCAGCTGAAATTAGGTATGCAATGGTTTTCTAGAGCACTTAGGAAAAGAATGAAAAGCACTATGAGTATCCCTATAACGTTTCCTTTAAAACATAGAAGAGTATATGATTAACGGGTTCATTTAATAGTCTTGCATTTCATAACTCTAGAAAACCCTGCTGACAATGTGCAAATCTAGATGGATACAGTGTAAATCAAAAGCAGGAGTATCTGGCAAAGGGATGTCTTTTCATGGATATAAATATTATTTTGCCCCAGTATGTGTGAAGTTTCCAAGGCACACTGACACAATTGTAAGGAATTTTGTAGCTTAATGTTATTACCATATTTAGCACTGTTTATTCTTCATCTAGAAGATTTTTTAAAAAAACATTTCTAGGACCGGATACACATGTTGCAACACAACATAAGAGAAATATTTTAGCTTAACTCTATAAATACTAGATTATTTAGCTTTCTGGAAGACGTGTTGTTTTATGCTGTTAATGTCACAAGGATAGACCATACAAAAAAAGGCTTGATTTTTCATCCCTCAAAAATGAACCCTTTTGCCAATGTACTGCTTGCCAACCTGACGCCCATCTGCAAGAAGGGCCGGAAGGAGGATCCGGGGAACTACAGGCCTGTCAGCCTGACCTTGGTGCTGGGGAAGATTATGGAGAGGTTCAGCCTGAGGGCGCTCACGGGGCACGTGCAGGACAACCAAGGGATCAGGCCCAGCCAGCACGGGTTCATGAAGGGCAGGTCCTGCTTGACCAACCTGATCTCCTTCTATGACCAGGTGACCCGCCTAGTGGGTGAGGGGAAGGCTGTTGCTGTTGTCTACCTGGACTTTAGTAAAGCCTTCGACACTGTCTCCCACAGTATTCTCCTGGAGAAGCTGGCGAATCGTGGCTTAGACAGGTGCACTCTTCACTGGGTGAAAAACTGTCTGGACAGCCGAGCCCAGAGAGTCGTTGTGAATGGAGTGAAATCCAGTTGGCGGCCGGTCACAAGCGGAGTCCCCCAGGGCTCAGTTTTGGGACCGGTCATGTTTAATATCTTTATCAATGATCTGGATGAGGGGATTGAGTGCACCCTCAGCAAGTTTGCAGATGACACCAAGTTGGGTGGGAGTGTTGATCTGCTTGAGGGTCGGAAGGCTCTGCAGAGGGATGTGGACAGGCTGGATTGATGGGCCCAGGCCAATTGTATGAGGTTCAACAAGGCCAAGCGCCGGGTCCTGCACTTGGGTCACAACAACCCCATGCAGTGCTACGGGCCTGGGGACGAGTGGCTGGAAAGCTCCCCCGCAGAAAAGGACCTGGGGGTGTTGATTGACAGCCGGCTGAAGATGAGCCATCAGTGTGCCCAGGTGGCCAAGAAGGCCAACGGCATCCTGGCCTGGATCAGAAATAGTGTGGCCAGCAGGAGTAGGGAGGTGATCGTGCCCCTGTACTCGGCGCTGGTGAGGCCGCACCTCAAATACTGTGTGCAGTTTTGGGCCCCTCACGACAAGAAGGACATTGAGGTGCTGGAGCGTGTCCAGAGAAGGGCAACGAAGCTGGTGAGGGGTCTGGAGCACAAGTCTTATGAGGAGCGGCTGAGGGAACTGGGGTTGTTCAGTCTGGAGAAGAGGAGGCTGAGGGGAGACCTCATCACTCTCTACAATTACCTGAAAGGGGGTTGCAGAGAGGTGGGTGCTGGTCTCTTCTCCCAAGTGACGAGTGACAGGACTAGAGGAAATGGCCTCAAGTTGCATCAGGGGAGGTTCAGGCTGGATATTAGGAAAAATTTGTTTACTGAGAGAATGGTGAGACACTGGAACAGGCTGCCCAGGGAAGTGGTGGAGTCACCACCCCTGAAGGTGTTCAAGGAACGTGTGGACGAGGCATTGTGGGACATGGCTTAACGGGCATGGTGGTGTTAGTTGATGGTTGGAATTGATGATCTTACAGCTCTTTTCCAACCTTAGTGACTCTGTGATTCTGGTGTATCTCAACTCAGCTCCAATGAGTGATACTGTCAGATGCTCCTACAGGGAAGTTAGAAGAAAGAATACCTAAACAGGAAGGGTTTCATTAATACTGAAAATTAAGACATTTTCTGTATTTTCCCTGAAACTCATACTCAAAAATTTCCTCACCTATTCCACTGGGGAGCAGACCCTACTGAACACATTCCTTTTCAGTATCAGCATGTAAAAAGGACATATCATGAAGACTTCTAGGAAATAGGATTTAAAGACACATTTAAGGAGGCATTAGTACGTAACCTGACACAAGGAATGTGACAGATACAAAGTTCATTATTTTGGCTGTTATAACCAATGTCCAGTAGACAGCAACAGCAAAAAAGAGAGTAGACCTATCTTTCATAAAGAATGGAATTTTAGTCTTCAGATACAATGTCACTTCGAGAGCCTTAAACAAGAAAGAAAACTTACCTAGAGTAACAGTTATCACTGAACTTGGTGTCTATGCTTTACTAAGAGAAAATACCTATCAACCAGCCCTAGCAAAGATATCTCTATGGAAATAAACCTGCACATTTATATATGTATGTAAAATCTATTTTATATTTTTACTACTAATAATAAACTGTCCCAACTGAAGAGATTTGTATACTACTATGAAAACAAACTGGGTTTATGCCTTTGGAGGGGGGGCACATGAATGTGACAGTAAAACCCGTTCAATTTGAACTGAAACCTTGCTTCCTCCACTTCCTAACTGAATAAAGGTTCACAAATACTTGCGACTTGGAAGTTGCTGAAATCTCACAAGAGGTATGAAAGAAAAGAAAGCCTATTGCCAGTAGATGTACATTGGGTAAATGCAGTCATTAGCACCAGATGAAAAATGACAGGGGTCCACAAGTTGAAAAAATTTGGAGTCACTGCTCAAGAATGCAGTTCAAAATGTATTCCACTTGTTAGCATTCAAGTAATTTATGCACATGACTGTTTCAACACTTGCAGTTGAAACATCTAGCCATAGGCTATAGCTGCAGGAAAGTTATTTTTTAAAATTATTTTTCAAGAAGAGTATCTGAGATTGTACTTGTAGCCATATGTACACTGGATTAGAGTGCCCACCCAGAGAGTAGCAAATGAGAATGCATCTGGACAGAAACATCCCTCACTACTGCTTCAGAAGGGCATGTTCGACACGATGTCAAGAAAAGCACCTTGAGTGACTCCTGTCTATTTTAGGTGTTCATATCCGCACAGTAGTGGTCCTAATGTAACAAGCTAGACGAGACAGTGCTTCAACAGCCAACCCTTGATGCAAAACTCCCAAACACAGGCAAATAGGCAAGTCTGAGCATAGCGTTATGAAATAGTATTTTGCAGCTGCATTTTTTTTAATTAGTGAGACCAAGGTTAGTATGATAGAATGTAAACTGTTATAGTTTAAGCTCTGTAGTATTCTAAAAACACTGAGCATGAGAATTTCAGCAGGGCTTTAGCATTTCCTTCACAACACTTCCAGTAAGTGCTCTGAAGCACTAGCTTCTTCTCTTCTTGTGATCTCTTCTTCCTCTTTTATTTTTCAACTCCTGCATGAATGCTGAACTAGAGTACAATGTGGTCTTTTAGAACTACTGGGTAAGGGTCTCTGCCCATTGGGTTCCATGTTAGTGTGTCGTACTGTCCTAAAAGAGGGGGAAAAAACCCTCTGACATTTTGTCTGGAAGCCATAAAGTCATACCATATTGTATTCACTTCCACCAATAAACAAACTTATAAGGGGAACACAGCCCTGAACCACTAAGAGATTTTAATCTAACTCTTTCTGTAAACTGATCCAGCCTGATCTGTCTGATCCATGAACCATGCAAAAATCTTCTGAGTTATTTTAAATCCCGATTTGTAAGGTTTTTTCAATTTAAGACATTTCTAAAAAAGAAGCTAAATTGGTTCAAAAGCTAGTAGACAGTCTTAAAAATAAGCTGCTAAAACAAATTCTCTTTACTTAAAAAATATTCCTACGTCCACATACATATCTTGCTTTACTGTTCCTTGCAAACAAACTTTTTAGTTCACAGAATGCAAGAGAAACATAATTCCTGTTTACATGTAGATTACACTCAAGTATTTCAATAAACAGAATAGACTTTGTCATTCTCTTGTTTGAGAAATCAGTGATGACACCAGCTATGCTGATAGCATCAGACCAGACTCAGAAAGCCATTCTTACTAATGGTGACATGCTTGTTGCATTAAAATAACTACTCACAAAGCAGTGCAAAAACTGGTAGACCCAGTTACAGTAATAGTAGTTTGGAATGGCCAAGATGAGGCTTATCACATGAAGAAAAGCTTAGGGGAAAAGGAAGGGTGAGGAAGTTGACATGGGCTATTACCACTGAAGGATACCTGCACATTTTAATCACATGAAGCTCACAACCAGGACAAATGGCTGGTCACAACTCTTAAATACACTCATGAACATGTCCTGTGGATTCATGTCAGCATGACCCTGAAGATTCTGGTCATGCTTTTAATAGATCTTACAGTACCACTCCAAACCACAACAGAACCATCACTTTCTTTTGAAAATATTTTGTGCGGTTAATCATGCAACTACAAAGGAACCCCTATACAAACTGCTGCGGTGCAAGTATGAAAATTTTCAAAGTAAATTCAGAAGACAGAGTACAGTTATAGATTAAGATCCTCTTTCCAAGCTTTAATTTACTTCGTTGCATAAGGAAACAGGCTCCGTTTGTCCAAGTCAGCTAGAACAGAAGTAGAATAACACAACAGCAGCCAGCAGAGTTCATTTGTAAACATGTCTTCCAGTTAACAGGCACTCAGTGAAACGGGGTTCTCAGAAATGTCATATGAATGTTTAACCATGGATTGCCGCATCCATATAAGGCAAAGTAGCCAGTGTGTCTGATTAAATAGGTAGTAAAATCTATGCAATTCCTTGAGCCCTGGAGCATATTTAGAGAACAGCAATTCCATGAGAACACACAGCACAGATCCTTCTTCTCTGCTCTTCAGTCTGTCTTGTCTTGCTAGGTCCAGGAGGCTGGGTATCTCAATGAAGACATGAAAACAGCTACATGGGAAGGGAAAGAGAAGGTACTGGAAGCCTGGGATGGTATCAGTAACCCAAGAGTAGAAGTCAGAAGAGGACAGAGGATGGAGATAGAACAGGAAAAAAAACCTGAGGACAGAAAAATAACAAAGAGAAGGCTAGGACCTGAATAGTTAAATGTAAGTATGTATGAGAAAGGGGGAGAGAGAGGAAAGGGTGTCTAACTGGGCTAGGAAATGGAAACCAGTGAAGTGAAGAAAAATGCTGAGATGAAGACATGTCACTTCTGGTAAGGAACAACTGGGGAAGAGGGAGAAAGCAAAAGAAGGAGCAGCAGTAGCAAAGATGAGGGAAAGCAACCTGAAAATGCCTGACAAATAATGTGTCTATAACAGAACCCAAGATTTTAGGAAAACATTATTTTTTCACTTTTGCTGTCATATGCCTGCAAAGTCCACTAACAGTCTCTTTCCCACCCACAAAGTACTGACCACCTGTTATTGGAGTAACACAAGTAACAGTTTCAAATGGGATCTCAGAGTGGTTGTCTCTACGTGAGAACATGCTTTGCTCTCAGTTTGCTTTGAAAACGTAAGGGAGTACACCCAAAACTGTTAAAAGCACATTAAGTTGAACATATTTGAGCCTTCAAGCAGCTTATGGTCTCAATTCAGCCTTTTTGCATTCACATTGCAGTTCTAGGTGTAATCACAGAACAGCATTTTCAGTTTCCAAAGGACTTCTGCGGTACTTAGGACATAAGTGAGATCTGAGTGATCTGAATGAGAACTACTGTAGAGGAGGAGGCTATTGTCTGTAACACCTTCCCTTACTGCAGATGTTGGAAGGGGCAAACAAGCCAAACATTGTCAGAACAGAAGAGGACTCTGGTCCTGACTCCACTCCTTTAGCACTCATACCAAAAAGTGAAGCCACTGGGAGACATATTTTGTTCAAGTACTCTTACCTGAAAAATTACTTCAGGGAAGGTAGAGATTTTCAAATATAGAGGAAAATCAACAGATACTGTTAACTCTAATCACAGTGGGCGTTGTATACCTCATGGAGGTTAAGTTAGATTAAAACCCACTTAGTATTTGTGAGCACTGGGCACTGTGCTGACTTCACAGGAAAATAATCCTTTGTTTTCAACATGAGGTTTGAAGACTATGCAATGAGTAAGATAGATGGCAACATACATAACAAAATATTGAACAGCAGCTCACAGCAAGTCTGATTCCTCCTGAATGTGATGTCAGTCCTGAATGAGAAAGTTGACAAACAAAGAATGTACATCCCACATATAAGTAAAGCTGCCTGAATGAAGGCTGCACAAACAAGTCTTATTTTAGCATTTTCTAGCTTTGGAGTTTCCTATTTTTGCAATGCTAATCAGAAGAATTAGTCTATTTTCAAATAAGCTACGAATGTGATTGTGCAAACTTCTATTTACTACCACCCCACACACAATCAAGTTTTTGCAAGTGAGTGAGTATATACAGCATGTGAACAGAGTAAAGATAAGGTTTATGAAAAGCCACAAAGCACTGTAACGCACACCACTAAGTATTTGGCAGATACAAATAGCAACTAAATTCTGCACAGGGACTGAAGAGGAAATGGAGATTGAACTAAAATGTGTTTGATTAATAAGAAAGTAATCATGAAATTATATAGTTATTAAGGTTGTGACAATAAGTCCACCCATTCTGCAATGACAAAGTGATTAAAAAAAAAAAACCCTACAGCAATAAAAAGCATCACTCAATTAGGTTTATGAGAACTCAGGAATATAAATATGAAAGACAGCACCACAGTAAGAAATCTAAAGCATAACAGGATAGGTTATTATTTTTTACAATGAGGGTGGTGAGGCACTGGAACAGGTTGCCCAGAGAAGTTGTGGATGCCCCATCATTGGAAGTGTTCAAGGTCAGGTTGGGTGGGACTTTGATCAACATAATTTAGTGAAAGATGTTCCTGCCCATGGCACTTACTTCTACAGCCAGGATATATAGACACAGATGAACTAACCACCTACACATTTTACTTGAGTAAAGGATATCTAAAAGAGAATACATTCATGTATCAAATAAAAATATGTTTACACAAATGCTTTGCTTCAGTTGACCTATTTTAGACCCCATGTTACCATTACATTTTCCTAATAATTGTGATAGCTGTGTCAATATTAATTCCACATGGGCAAAAATTTCACACAGTGGTCAGATGCATCAAGAGCTTCCGAAATATTTTTCTGATTGAAGAACTTGAGTAATGACCAGGGTAACACCTGGCTCAAAGACAAACAAATAACAAACAGAACATGCTACATGTGGGCAGTATCCCCTACAACTGAGGCAGCAGTATGACAAAACCATAGAAATTTCTTTCAATATTACTGTGGAGAGCAACAAAACTATCTTCCTGTATTAAACTTCAGAAGATGGTGGTTCATAAATTAACTGTGAAACTATTAGCTCCTAGGTAATGTGTAGTCAAGTTAGACATTTGCTTGGGAAACTGTTCTGCACTAGTAAAACCCAGCAAAATACTAGCTGAATTTATTTTAAAATAGTGACATAATAGAGGGGTTTGGATTAGTTTGCTGCATTTCTCAGGTCCTTTCCCCAAAACCAGGCTATATATCTACAGTAGCAGTATGATGGCCTCTACTACAAACACCCATTTAATCAGCTTTATTTCTGGCAGAACTATATATGTAAAGAAATTTGTTGCATACAAAGATCTCATACCTTTTGTACCTGCTTGAAACCATCCTGGAGGAGTCCTAAAAGAAACAGAAAGGAAAAACTAATTAACATTTTTCTTGTATTTGTACTACCAAAATACTTTATCGCTCCATAGAAAATGAAGCCTGCAGTTAAGAGCAGGAGGCCCATGCCTCAAACAGCTACTGGTTTGCACTCAGTTTTGCACTCTTTTGCTGTCAGGAATAGACAGAACACCAGGATTATTGTCACCATGTTACTGCTTCTGAACATCAGCTCAGAACCCTTAAACAACAGCTTCTGGTTACATCTTAAAACTGGATGCACCTACTCTGTCTCCCAGCATCCAGAACATGCAGCTTACCAAAACAGTATACACCCTACCACCAATACACCTTCACTACCACTAATACAGAAATGCTTGTGCACTTTGATAGCTGCTCATCTACTTGTCCAAGAGCAGCAGAGCAAAACTGTTCCAATTCTTCAGCACCACTGCTGCCCTTCTGGATGGACCAAAAACTGAAGCTGGCAAGTAGTACAGGGTTGAGACCCAAATCAATTTATTACTTATCAGTTGGGTCATGGTATGCTCTTCGCCATGCTAACCCAGATGTTGCAACCTGGTTCACCTCAGTTTCTCTCAGGCTAACTGAAGTGGTGTTCTCCTGGCATTTACCGTTAAGCAGGTAGGCTAGAAGTCTGTATGTGGACTTTTCAGGCACTCAAATGTCAGACAGTGACTTGTCAAGCTACGGTAAGTTGATTTTTGATCATTGCTTTCTAAGCACCTGCAGAGGCTTAAAGCATTCTGACTACAAACTTAAAGAATAACCCGCATCTCCTTTGATTGCGCTTTGGAAATTAACAACTGAAATAGTGAGAAACAGAACATACTTTAAGAAACAGTACACATTTTAAATATGAGTTCAATGGTGCAAAAGCTATGCATCTGGCCCTTCAAAGATACATACATGGACTACTTGCAGATTACAAGTCTTATCATATCTTTTAGCTTAAGGTAAAGAATTTCATTACTTTTCAGATTCCCAGAATGCAGTAAGACGGTGTTTTCACTAAGATTATGTTTTGGTTTGGGTTTTTTTGTTGGGTTTGTTTTTTATTTTAATTTGAAAAAATCCATTATGCTTTTATTCTGGCTCTGTAAAGATGGAAATGGAAACAAAAAGAACAGTGGGGAATACACAAAACCTGGAAAAACATCAATGCATTATGTACCAATAAGAAAACCTGAAACAATATATTTGCATCAACAATGCTATGTTTGTAGCTTCCCAATATCGGTCTGATCACATAGAAAAATTAAGACATGTTTCAACTAGTAAATGATGGCTCAGATTACACAGAGTAAGTCCACAAGTATTTTTTAGGATGTTGCAAGAAGAACATGAACCAATTATTTTATTAGTCATAGACAAAACTCCCCTCAGCATCAGCAAATATTAGGTAAAAAGTCAGGAAGAGTATTTAAGGACTTAATGAACTGAACAATTGCCTTTACTGGAAAAAAATAATGGCAAAGTATCAAATTCTGTCTATTTATGACACTAACTGCCAACGAAAGAATAAATTGAGTTCTCAAAACAAGATGCAAGAGAAATTCCATCCACTCTGAAAATCTTACAAAACATTACATTACCTTCACTGATCAGTGTATTAACGTCTTTGTAAGTAAATACACAAGCTAAAAAATAGATAAAAATAATATTATTTTATTTTAGAAAATAAAGTTGACAAAAATATACAGAAACAAAACTTGATCTTAAAGTGCATTTTATTTTATGAAACATTTTCAACTTCTGCAATATGTGCTACATTTTCTATAATAGAAGCAGAAGAACAATATTCAACAAAATTAAGTCATGGGAATTATTTGAAGAAACCCACAAAGTGGGTTTAACACTGATAACTATTTTATCATTGATGACAGCATCTGAAAAGTAGCAATTCATAGCTATGAAACAGCAACCTAATTTCACTTCTAAAATGGCAAGGAAACAAAATTTTAAATGGTACCAACTCTATTTTTAAAGTTTACTAAGGGTACATTATCTTTGAAAGGTCATGGACTGGAAGGAAGTAAATGTCATTCCTGTCTTCAAGAAGAAAGATCCAGAGAACTACAGGTCAGTCCTTACCTCAGTCCCTGAGTACGTGACAAAACAAATCCTGAAGGACAAGAAGGTGAAATCAGCATGGATATACGAAGGGAAAATCATGCCTGACTGACCTAACAGCCTTCTACAAGGAGATGACCAGCTCAGTGGATGAAGGGAGAGCAGGTGACATTTATCTCGATTTCAGCAAGGCTTTCAACATCTTCCCACATAACATATGTATAGACAAACTGCTGAAATATGGACCAGGTAAGTAGACTGTGAGGGGCAATGAAAAGCGACCGGACTACCAGGCTCAAAGGGTTATCAACAGCAGCACGAAATCCAGCTGGATGCCAGTCACTAGCAGGGGTTGATACAGGGGCCAGTACTGTTTAACATCTTCATTAATGACACGGACGATGGGACAAAGTGCACCATCAGCAAGTTTGCAGAGTACACAAAACTTGGATGAGCGGTTTATAATATATCAGATAGCTGTATCGCCATGCAGAGGGACATTGACAGGCTGGAAAATGGGCTAACAGAGACCTCACGAAGTTCAAAAAAAGGGAAATGCGAAGTCTTGCTCTTGGGAAGGAATAATCCCAAGCACCAGTACATGCTGCGGACCGGTTGGAAAGCTGCTGTGCAGAAAATGACCTGGGGGTCCTGGTGGACACCAAGTTGAACATGACCAGCAATGTGCCCTTGCAGCAAAGAAGGCCAATGGCATCTGCAGAATGCATTGCCAGCAGGTCAAGGGAGGTGATCCTTCCCCTCTGCTCAGCCCTGGTGGGACCACAGCTGGAGTGCTGGGTCCAGTTCTGGGCTTCTCAGTATGGGAAAGACATACTGGACAGACTCCAGCCAAGGGCCATGCAGATGATTAAAGGTTTGGAGCATCTGACACCTGAGGAGAAGCTGAGAGTGCTGGGAATGTTCAGCCTGGAGAAGAGAATGCTCAAGAGGTATTTTGCCCATGCGTATAAATACACGATAGGGTAAAGGAGATGGAGCCATACTCCATTGTGCCCAGAGAAAGGATGAGAGGCAATGGACAGAAAGTGAAATACAGGAAATTCAACGTAAATCTAAGAAAATACTTTCTTACTGTGAGATTAAACACTGGAGCAGGTTGCCTAGAGAGGTTACGGAGTTTCTATCTATGGAGATAATAAAAAACCAACTGGCCACAGTCCTGAGCAATTTGCTATAGTTGACACTGCTTTGTCCGCGGTGCGTTGGACTAGAGACTTCCTGAGATCCTTCCAGCCTTAATGATTCTGTGCTTCTGCTCTGCTCGTCTGTGAGTTTTCCATCTGCATTATTCTCTGAGCTTAGTGAGTTTAAGTGAACACATACCTAACATCTGGCAGTTTCAGAGGATTTCATTCTGCCCTCTAATATTGTTATCTAGGGACTTGCCTATCTGAACTTTACATACAGAGGACTGTAACGACCTGGTTAACAGGTCCTGGTTAACGGGGGAGGTCCCAGACGACTGGAGGCTTGCCAACGTGACACCCATCTACAAGAAGGGTCGGAAGGAGGATCCGGGGAACTACAGGCCTGTCAGCCTGACCTCGGTGCCGGGGAAGGTTACGGAGAGGTTCATCTTGAGGGTGCTCACAGGGCACGTGCAGGACAACCAAGGGATCAGGCCCAGCCAGCACGGGTTCATGAAAGGCAGGTCCTGCTTGACCAACCTGATCTCCTTCTATGACCAGGTGACCCGCCTAGTGGATGAGGGGAAGGCTGTTGATGTTGTCTACCTGGACTTCAGCAAAGCCTTTGACACTGTTCCCCACAGTATTCTCCTGGAGAAGCTGGCGGCCCGTGGTTTAGACAGGTACACTCTTCGCTGGGTAAAAAACTGGCTGGATGGCTGAGCCCAGAGAGTTGTAGTGAATGGGGTGAAATCCAGTTGGCGGCCGGTCAGAAGCGGAGTCCCCTAGGGCTCAGTTTTGGGACCGGTCTTGTTTAACGTCTTCATTGATGATCTGGATGAGGGGATAGAGTGCACCCTCAGCAAGTTTGCAGACGACACCAAGCTGGGAGGGAGTGTTGATCTGCTCGAGGGTAGGAAGGCTCTGCAGAGGGATGTGGACAGGCTGGATCGATGGGCTGAGACCAACCGGATGAAGTTCAATAAGGCCAAGTGCCGGGTTCTACACTTTGGCCACAACAACCCCAGGCAACGCTACAGGCTTGGGGTCGAGTGGCTGGAAAGCTCCCCCGCAGAAAAGGACCTGGGGGTGTTGATTGACAGCGGGCTGAAGATGAGCCAGCAGTGTGCCCAGGTGGCCAAGAAGGCCAACAGCATCCTGGCCTGGATCAGAAATGGTGTGGCCAGCAGGAGCAGGGAGGTGATCATGCCTCTGTACTCGGCTCTGGTGAGGCCACACCTCGAATACTGTGTTCAGTTTTGGGCCCCTCACTACAAGAAGGACATCGAGGTTCTGGAGCGTGTCCAGAGAAGGGCGACGAAGCTGGTGAGGGGTCTGGAGCACAAGTCTTATGAGGAGCGGCTGAGGGAACTGGGGTTGTTTAGCCTGGAGAAGAGGAGGCTGAGGGGAGACCTTATCGCTCTCTACAACTACCTGAAAGGGGGTTGCAGAGAGGTGGGTGATGGTCTCTTCTCCCAAGTGACAAGTGACAGGACTAGAGGAAATGGCCTCAAGTTGCGCCAGGGGAGGTTCAGGCTGGATATTAGGAAAAAGTTCTTTACTGAGAGAGTAGTGAAACATTGGAATAGGCTGCCCAGGGAGGTGGTAGAGTCACCCTCCCTGGAGGTATTCAAGAAGTGTGTGGATGTGGCATTGTGGGATGTGGCTTGATGGGCATGGTGCTGTGTGGTGTTGGGTGGGTTGGTTTTTGGTGTGTTGTGTTTGATTTTTTTTGGGGGGGGGGGGGGGGTGTTTGGTTTTTTTTGGTTTTTTAGGTTGGACTTGATGATCTTACAGGTCTTTTCCAACCTTAGTGATTCTGTGATTCTGTGACCTGATTCTTAGCTTTAAGACAGTCAGCAACAGCCAAACAAGGTGATTTGACTCTGATGTATGTGAACAGATTCAAGTAGTTTCACCTAATATGTTAATATAGATATTCACTGTATATGAAAACTGAAATGCCATATCAGCAATATCAGCCACAGTTCTTGGTGGTGATGGTCTCAGAAACATCCTGGGTGTCCCATTAACCACAAACAAGTGATTCAACTCTCTTTTTAAGCTTGGATGGAGAAAGAGAGACACATAGGTGAGTGGGTCAAAATTTTACCTAACTGTCTGTAGATAAAACTCTTGCCCATGAAGTAGGAACTCTGGGCTCTAAGCTTCCTCATGTTTTATTTTTTAAATAATCTTCTTTTCTAGGAAAATGCTGAAGCCTTGAGGCTATAGCCGTGCTTCCTGGTGAACATAAGACTCTGCTTACAGTGAAAGGCAGAATTCACAAGAAAGGGAGAATTTGTATGTGACATTGCAGTCTAGTGAAGCACACATACCCTTGTACAAAGAAATATCTGGTTCTTGGTTGCTTGTTTTCTATTCTAGACACCAAAGGGATTTAATGTATGTATCGTATGCCCTCAAATTTGCTTTTCATATAGTAAATGCAAATATAAGCTGTAAAGCAATTTATATACACAGACTTGTACATTTACCTCAACAGGAGACTTGTAAAAGTTTGGCAGTACTATTCAGAAAAGCTAGTTCTTCAGAAAAAGAAAGCTGGGAAAGCAAACAAATGCTCAGGGACAAAGTACATGGCAAATACTCTCCTTTGCTACAAACGACAGCTGTTAAAACTAAAAAAGAAAAAAAACAATTAACTAGACCTTTGTAACGGATGTTTCTACAGCAAATATTAGTGGTTTTTATTTTTGCATTTAAAACTAACTATGAACAAAAAGTTAAAAATACACATCTGATGCATAAAACCAATCTCCTCTGATAACCAAATTAATACTGCAGATTTGTTAAATTGTGACTATTATTTTGGAATTTGTAATGTAAATGCAAATGAATCATTCTTTAAGGTGATGATGCAAGCACCAGTGAAATACTATTTATCTCTGTTCTTATGTTATGAAATGTATTTTGTGTGTGTTATTTATCCAAAAGTTGCTGGGAACAGGAATATATGTAGTTATAGTACAAACAGCATTATGTGTCTATTCATCAAAATTAATCTAAGCTGTCAGACTATTCAAAAGCTCTTAAAATGAGGCAAACATCTCTTAGAATTTAAGTTCTCATCTCCTCCACCATTTTTGGAGAAGAGAAGGTTGGCAGAAAATGAAGGGGAAGGAGAAAGGAGGAAGATTCCTGCAAAGAATTAACCTAAAAGCAGATGATGAGGCATGTAGATAAATACTAATAATAAATCTTGCTTATATTCTTTAATATTTTTAAACTTTGAGTTTTAACCCATGTTTGAAATATATAGTAATTCCTATAAAAATGAATGATTTGTCAAATAATTGTTTATGAGCAATGAAGAGATCAGTTTATTTCAACATCTCCCTTTAAAAAAGGAATTCTCTTTACTGTCTGGGGAAATCCTGAACAGAAAAGCAATCAGTAAAGAAGTAGCCCATAACAGTTATGCTAATGGTTTCCTTCAAACTGGTGAAGAAATACTGCTGTCAAAGACATCTAACAACATCAGTTCTTCATTCAGGGTTGAAATCAAACACTCGTTTCAATACAGTATTCAAAATACAGCTTTAAAATTACTTTTACTTCTTCACATGATCTCTGGCAACCTGTATTACCTTTTAACAATATATACTACTGCTAATAAATTGCATAATCAAGTAATCTTGCTCTTGCTCCATCTCAGGTGGGAGTTCAAGAACACTGCAGACTGACATACGTCAGCAGTGCTCCAGAAAACTGGTCATGCTCCCTTTTCATCATGTCTACTGAAGTGTGCACATATTAATGCATGACAGGGTGTGATCTAAGTAAAAATAACCAAGGAAAAAGCAAAGGTTTGTCTCATTCCACATGAGCTCCTTCATCTGATTCACCACACAGCCTAACACACATACCTGCTGAACAAGAGAAAGAGAATGTGTAAGGGCAGAAAAGGCAGCTGAGACCATTCCTATTAATGAAACCATTTACTGCCAGTTGAATTTCTGTCAAACTAGCATGTAAGAAACTTTGCTAACTCCCCTCTCTGCTCCTGGCTCATCTTTGTATTTCATCTGGCCAATACATAGATTACATAAACAAGCTGGTCATCAGGCTTTAAATAAATAAGAGTTGTCTGTGTTTACAAGTGTCTGACAAAGATTTCCAGATGTTAAACCAACCCTACCATTACAAATGCACTAATAAACATTGGTTTTAAACATGTACAAACTCTGAGTCAACTGGACTATGAAAACGGTTCACTGGAATCCCATGAAAGACTACTTAAAAGTTTTGCAAACAATTAAAGCAAATTGCCTGGATCAAATCATGCTGCTAGGGTGCACTGGTATATATACTGGCATGGAGAATACATGCAGTGTTAGAATTCAACCACAGACTAGTGTAAACTATGACTACATAATGACATTCCTGACACATGTACGATTAAATTTTTACTGAAATTAGGCTATCAAAACAACTTAGTTTTTCATATGCAATCCAAATATGGGCTTCCTACAAAGTTTCCTATACTTTCTTCAAGGTTTGAGCAGATACAACTTCACTGCATGGAGGAAGGTCATCTATTACTGGGGTTTCTTGCCTTCTTACATATCAAGGAACAGGTAGATTCTACCTCCATCCAGCCAATCAAATTAACTCCAGTCTCCTTCATGAGTCACATCTTGATTAACTACATCTACTTTCTTCTTACATTCAGTACAACTTTACATTGCCATTTCTAAGGAAATGGCAGTTACATATCTTCTGCAATGCAGTTTCATTCAGATATTAAACTGAGATAACATCTAAATGCTTGACAACTGAAAGGCAATCTGATCCTAATGCAAACCAGGAATAACTGCAGGTGTGAAAAGCAGGACAAAGAAAGATGAAATACACCTCTTCCCCATCCCATCGAATTCCCCAGAAGCAAGCACCTCTCAGGAGCAACAGAGTCATGGAGATACCATTTACCTTCCATTCCTGATTCTAAACCATTTGAAAATTTCTAGAGATGGTTTTCATGTAATGCAACACAAATTCAACTTTGAATGGAAATGCTTTCACCAGTTGGGGAGGGAAAAATATTCTCTAATTACTTCCACAGAAACTATTATTTCAAGAAGCTTAAAGCAGCAATTCTATCATTCAACTACTTGCACACCTTGTAGCTGTGCACTTTCTAGATCTCTACTTGGACAGAAGACTTGTATGAACAAAACCATGACAGGCTCCCTCCCCTCCCCTCATTCTCCTAGCTGCCAAGTTTTTACGACTATTTCCGAGATTCATTACATTTTATTTTTTCCTCGTGCAGATTTCCTAGAAATGACCTTAAACACTCTTTACTCACCCAGTAAATCTCTTTTATAAGCAGACATTCTCAAAATGAGCTTTTATTTCTAAAACTGTTAAGAAAGCATGAAGTTATCACCACCTATTAATCAGTTACAAAATAAACTGAAACAGGAACCTGCTAAGATTAAACAAAAACAAAAGCTGACCTACTGTTCTTAAATAGCCTGACAAAATTTTTCGTATTTTCATCTTTCTTTGATTTGTACTGTGTCAAGTTGGAACCAACACATTTTAAAAGAGCCTTGTTTAATTTATGTCCAACTGATCTTTTTAAAACAGGCCATAATGAATAACACATAACAGAATAAAACTTTGAGCAGGAAAAAGACATTCCTATATTCTGGAGATTAAAATTCAATTGCCAGAACTATTTTGATATTGTGGCACCCAGATACTTAATTCCACATCAGCAATACAGAACAACCTCTTCCATGCGAAGCAGTTGATATAGACAAGCAAGACCTAAAAAAATGTCATGGGGGAAAAGGAAGATAGAGTTTCTTTACCTGTGCTAAAGAGAGGAAATTTAAGGTTAATATACCCTGTGGTCACATGTTTCTTAAATACTGGCTGATCAATTCAGGAAGGTATTTATAAAAGTGGAAAGGCAATGACATTACATTCTTTACAAGGATGCTGCTTTCTTTATGAAGGAAGCCATGAGAGAAAATATAAAGGTCAGTTCAATAAGTAAATTAATCTGTCAGAGTATTGAGAGAGCGGGGGGGGGGGGAGGGGGGGGGGGGAGAGTGTGCGGAGAAAGGTGGTGGGGAGGTGGGGAGAGGGAGAGGGAGAGAGCACAGAGAGAAAAAGAACGATAACAGAGGATCCAAAAAGACGACACCTCTCCAGATCTAGAGTAACCTCAAAATAAATTAGGACAGCACCACAAATTACCAGCTCCCTAGACTGACTTCGAATTTCCCAGGCCCTTTCACTGCAGCCCATATGAAGTCCATGCATCTCAAACAGGTTCAAGGCAGCCTCTTCTACCTCTTGACTATGCAACCCTTCGGGGAGAAAAGCTATTCAATTTCTTTTTTCAAATGGAAAATCTGAAAACATGTCATCCTCTGTGATGTGTGTGTGTTTCTGGACTGTAGATGAATGATGTCCTAGGTGAAAACACTTCAGTTCTCTTTATCTGACAGAGCAGAGCCTCAGTGAAGTACTGCACATCCAATATCCACATGCACAGAACCTGCTTATGTGCTGGTTTTGGTTTTCTAAAAATCAGGAGCTATGAAGATGACCATGCAAAGAATACCTCTTCCTAAAATCTGTCAGAATCCAAAGGTACCTGTGACCTCTGGCTCAGCACCAGCCTCATCTGCATGCGCAGCGTGACTCAAACATTCTTACATACAGCCTGCCTGGGCACCACGTCCCGCGGACACAGGCACGCCCCTTTCTGAGCCCAGCCGAGTGGGAAGCATGGTTCAAAAGCACTCAACTGCCTCAAAGAAGAGCCAGCCAGGCTGCAGCATGGGCAGCAACATTGAAGTCTGCCACATAGATGCTCATTCTATCCTGACCTACTGAAATATATTTGTACCATGTTCCCTGAAGTATTCTGCAGTACTCGCCTCATCTGTCTCTAATTACATCACTGGATAAAATCCAGTTATTCCAAGTATTAATTACCTGTCTGATTGTGAAGAAAAAAATCAACTATATTGGTACACCAATTATTTAACTGTGGCACAATTTTAGGTCAGACTTATTTCTTATCATGTTAATATAATTTACAAATCTTGGCATAAGGGTTTTTATCTGCTCTTACATAATTCCATAGCTGCAAAGGTATGACTGTTTTATATTAAGAAAAACTCACTAGAATATGTAGGTTCATGGTGTTTTTTTGCCTAATAAATAAAATTAACTAAATCTAATACCTAACTTTCTGGACTACTTCTTGGCTGATATGGTTTACAAACCTGTTTGTATTTTTATACAAACAAATGGAGGATTTTTAAGTTTATTAGTTCTTATAGTTCACCTGCATCTCTTACATCAGCTTTAAAATAGAGGTTAGTAACACAGAATCACAGAATGGTTAAGGTTGGCAGGGACCTTATATTTATATTACATACACTTATATGTAAGTATTTTATATAGTATCTTCTCCTGTTAGATTATAGCATATTGTTTTCATATAGATTGACATAGTCATGTGATTTAAGTAAGTTTACAACGTCCTAGAGGTTTCAGAGTTATCACATGTAACTTGTAAAGCAAAATAAACCAGATTATTAATTACAGATTAAAATTTGCTCAGAAAAAGGAGACACCAACATGACAGAAAATGAAAGAAATACAGTGAAAATTGTTATTTCCACTTAGTCATCAGCCTGTGTAGTGGGCTAAACTCCAAAGGAGTGGGGAAAAAGCCGGGGGGGGGGGGTGGGGGTGGGGGGGGGACCACCCAAAACAGACTGGAAAAACAAATTTCAGTCAGGGAAAAGTTAAGTGTCCTTACTTCCATTCACCTACTTAAGTGAACCTTAACATTATTTTTTACAGACTCATCTACTACCTTTAATTAATACGTAATTAATAAGGACTTCAAACAAGAACCAACATAGATATGCTAAAACGTCTGGGTGCAAGTGATATGCAGTATTCCTGTGAAGCCAAAGAAATTATGACTCATCTCCTTGTTTACACAGAGCCAGGAGGCCATGGAAAAACACTACAAGAATGTCTAGGGAATCAAATCAGACGTCTAACAGGAAGGTGAGTATCCTTAATTCTTACCTATGAAGAAATGTATCAAGGACATTAGGTGAGAGGAAAAAATTAAAGAAATGCTTGCAGGCAAATCAAGTAACCCCCAGGGAAGTCAAGTGTCATCAAGAAGAAAACAGCTCCCCAAAATAAGGAAACCGAAAATACTCACTAAAATGTACGAACAGAGTTTTTTCTTTATTTGTTACTCTCCATTTCTATACCCAAGCAATGTTTAACCCCAAAGAGCCAGAACAAAAATTCAGGACAAGCAGTTAGGCACTCAGAACAAAAGCTATGAAGGAGCTGATTAGATCAGGCTGACAAAGCCTGACTGCATCTCAGGTGACTCACTGACAGAGCAGAGCTGGAAAAATAACCAGAAAGACAGTGATTATATCCAATATATGACCGTCATGGATCAGTGTGGTTTGCACACTATGTACTAGAAACATAACTAGTGTAAAATCAGCCAGCTTTTTCAGTGGAACCAGTTTAGAACAATAAACCATCCTGCCCACCTCTACTAGGTGCTGGTTCCAAGAAAGGAGAGAGGTTCTTGTCGGTGAGCTTACCAGCAGAATGGGCCTGACAGCTTCTACTAACAAAAGAGTCAATGGAAGCAGACAAGCCGGAGGCTACTCTATGACTCCAAGGCCAAGTGACACAGAATTGCCACATCCATACTCCAAGCACTTGACTGTGGGTCTCCTCCATGTCTCATGCGATGTCCCTAAGAAATAATTACCTGTGGGCTCCCCCCCAGTTAAAAGCATCTGAAACAACGTGAGGGCTGAACTGCAGCCCAAAGCAGTGTTTTCACAGCCTAAAACCTAGGTCTGTGTTGCACACCCCAGTATGTTGATTTAAGGACATGCAGCTGTTTCTGAGCTAGTAAAGGCTAGTAAAGTCCCAGTAGCACTACACAAGTGGCCAAACCCAGTGCTGTGTGATAGTGCAGTGGTTGTTGAGCTCACACCCAGATCTTGCTCTTTTTAGCAATATAAATGCAGTCAGACTGTCTCCACCAAACAACTCTGAATTCTGGATTCCTCCTCCCTCCTAAGTCATCACATTAATTACACTAGACTACAAGGATGTAGAGAAGTAGGCTCCTCCTCCATCCTCACACCACTATGGAACTGGAATATGCAGCTTCTAAACACAAAAGCACATCTGAGTAACTATCACTATGTTATCCTCTAACTTACTATGAATAACACAAATGTATGATCCACGTTATAAAAACGTTTGACAACTATTGCTGTGTCCACTTCTGTAGAACTGCGTTAAGTTTTTGTTCATCTTTCTGCAACAGTAACTTTTCTCCCCTACTCCACCTTGCACAAACACATTCAGTAGGAATCCCCTTGGTCCATGCAGGTTCTTGCAGAAGTGTCCTCCTCCTCCTCTGTGCACACACCTCAATTACTGGTAACTTCATTATCTAGGCTTCAGATTTCCTCCTGACATGACAACAGCATTAAGTAAATTTCTCTCTCTAAAATAGAGTAACAGAAAAGCGCAGGAATCAGGAGTATTACTATATCTTACAGTAGCTTTTGACACCAGTCAGGCTGTGTCATTCATTTGTACAAGCAGGTATGTTAGGAAGTCCTTCCTTTTTCAATAAATTTGTATTTACCAGAGGACTCTTCTTCCCACAGAAACCTCAGCTATAGTGTATGATTATACTCCATGGGGTCACATTCCCCCCCAAGAAATTTTAAGAGAAGACTGGGAGAAGATACCCGCTTAGACATTATCATTTTTGACAGGTGACCAGAATTTCCATATTGACTCCTTCAGAGATAAAACATCTTCTCAAATGAGCATTCAGTTAGCTGAGTTAAAAAGTGATGCCAGTCCAAAAAAAGAAAGCATGTGAGAAAGAAAATGAATTTGTTCACATGAGGCCCCCACTGACTGCTCAAAACATTAACTGGGAATTTGAGAAACTGCTTCCTATTCCTTCTGGCTGTATAAAAGCTCCAAACCAGTGTAACACCAGCTAATGCACCAGCTTATGCAATTCTGGAGCACAGCTTCATGAACTCAACAGTGAAAGGAATAGGGCAACAATGAAACAAACACCTGCTCATATAGGCTGAGTACATAGCAGCAACATCTGTAGATGAGAAAAAAAGAGAAGAAAAGTAAACAAAGGAAAGAAAATCTTAATGGAAGGATCACAACTGAACTTAAGAGATACTACATGAAAGAAATCATTATGCATGTACTTTGCTTCCCACTTGGTCGGCACAAGGATTTAAAAAGTACCCAAAGAGCAGGCTGGGCTGAAGCCCCTGCAGTTCCTAGGCACAACCACAAATCTAGAGCAGGAGTAAGAAGCCTCCACACCGCCTTGTCTTCACATATTCAGGCTTGACTCAGTTTCAGTCTTCATGCACATCCTGTGATAAATAGTTGTACGTGTACATAGGCACACAAAACCAAATATTTAATTATAAGAGACTTCATGGGTACATTAAACTTTATTTACTGGGAGTGAAATGCATTCCTGAAACAAATTTTTAAGCTTAAACCACTTATCCACTAAATTAAACTTTACTGAACACAGACATTGAAAGTGTTCATCATTTTGTGTTTCTTTCTAAGAAAAGCAGTTTGCTTGTCAAAGGTAATCAAATTTATGCTGACAATGATCAGGCACTGAACACTAATGATCCCTTCCACAAACAAACTGAAATATTTCTCTTTTTGATCAGTTGTTATGAAGACAAATGTTGATAACCATGTATTAATATTTCTCTACAGGAGGAGAAGTCAGATGACTCAAAGTAGGGATGCCCAACCTCCAAGCCTCACGGCTACATGTCACCAGCCAAAACAGCTTCCCCTGGCTCGTAGCCAGTTTACAGCCACCCACTTTCCCTTCAGTCTCACATTAGTAACTGCTAGCTCTCAGCTTCCTGATTCCTTGGGGGCAAAGGGGACTGCGATTTCACTTGTAAGCACTTTCTGAAAGCAGCAGTATTAGACAGTGCACACGGAATACAGTTGAATCAGATTTGCTGAGCATGTGCAGATCCTTTGGGAACGTAAAACCCACTGAACATGCATGGATCAGCAGCACTACACAGAGGCACACATATACTAAATTTGCTCACAAGAGGAGAGGAGGATGATTTTGGCAGAGAAACCTATGCTGCTACAACAATGTTTATTACATAGCCCATTCAGCTGAGAAATCCAGACTCCACTGTTCCAAAACTCAGTTTCTATTAAAAAACACACAGACACACACACAGTTTAACTAAAAAATAGTAATCTCATTTTTGCAAAACAATTCATTCAGTGTCTTTAAAGCCTCCGGTTATACCAGACAAGACCACCATGCAACATTACTACTCCTAAACTCAGAGAAGTTACCTTCTGGATTAATTAAAAAGTTACTACCTGGGGTGGGTTTTTTCCCAGTCTCAATAATACAGACAAAAAGCATTTAAAGAAAATTAAGACAGCAAAGTCAACCAGTTCAGAACAGGTCAGAACATTGTTGACATATGCAACGTTCATCCAAATTCTTACAACTACATGCATCATGATGCTGCCTTTCCCGATATCATCACACAACGTATTTTTCAACAGGATCTCTTCAGTGGAACACACAGAAGAGTACTCAGTCAGCAGTGTTCAGTATTTTGCGTTTGCTTGTTTTTCACAAAGTGGCCACCATGCCTTATTTACTGCTATTCACATACTCAAACTGCTCTGAATAGATGCCCATATTGCTAGAAACTACTTGAGTGATGGACTGGATCATATGTGATCATGGAAGGATGGAACTCCTGTGTTCCTGTTTTCCTTATTCAGATCACAGGAATAATCTGGGTCTCCCAAGCCATGCCAACCATTGCAGTTAAACACCTGAAGCACCTGGGTCATGTCATGGATTGTACAGGGCAGCAAATTCCCTGCAACTGATGTAACTTCCTTTAAAAACACTGCACACACAAGACTGACTTTACATGCAAATATATTTTAAAAATGAAGGGATCTTTTAATACTTAAACAACACTGAATTTGAATACTTTTTAACCCATTTTTGTGGGAACATTTTTAGACATACAGTAATTTCCTCATTAGTCTTTCTATTGCATTCACTATTATTGCTTAAGTGCTTTGCGAATACTAATGACTGTTTTCATACCATCTCTGTGAAGTGGATCATGTCCTTATCTGCAAATAGAAAACCCAAGATCAATATTATCTGGTAATTAACTGTCAAATATTAGAGTCTCACAACCTGATTTTGCAGAGTTAAGACTTCATATGCTCAAACACAGCTCTTCCTAATTTACATAGTTCTGTATTTTACTCCCATTTTATTTATTCACTTTTTAAAACAGTATCAGTATTATAATCACATTATTATGTAAAATAATCCTTGGCCTAACATCTGAAGAAATATAGCATAGAAAATAAAATACATGCCTTAACACATATGGGCATGCCCTGTAGCACAACTGCATTTTCTCTGCGGACAGAAATTAACACCAAGTAAGATCATGACAATATACTTATATTGTAAGATGATTTATTACTCCTGAATATATGCACACAGTTTTCCTTTGCAAGAACTACATGAAACCTAGATGCAAAACATCTTTGAAAAGCTGTGGTCGGGTATGAATAGACATGAATATCATTAGCACATACTTTGGATAGTAAGAGTAATTGCAAAACGATGCTGTATGACATTACACTGCTGTGCCAAATAAAAAGCCAGGAAATGCAAAATAGACAAGTATAAACTACAATACAAGTTGAGAAGCTTATTTGGCAGCATATTCTTGGCATAAGATTCAAGTACAAGACTCTGGGGAAGCTTGTGTCAAGCAGGTTTTCGGCTCTGTTTCCTAACGGAGATGCGTGTAATACTTCAGTTCCCTGCATTCCTCGCAGTTTGTCACGCAGCTAAGAAGTCACCAGAGACTTTTATTCCCTAATTTCATTTTATTTACTGCTTTCAGCATAGCTTATAAGGTGCCTCTATTAACCATTTACAGCTTTGTGACACCGGCATACATCACTGCATCAGAAAACGTCAACATGTTGGGTCACATCTAAAGTAAAGGATGGTATTTAAGCAATCAGAACTGCACCAGAGCACTTCTGGGGGAATATCTTTGGACCACATTCCTTTTAGAAATTGCCTGCAGTGTTCTGGTGAAACGTTAAGCTTTTTTACAATAAAAGGTTAAAAAAAAAAATCAGATGTGGTTTTCCTTCAATTTTCACAGTCTCTTGGATAACTTACAATTAAATGCACAATTCATAACTAAATGGTCATGATAATACATCAAGTTTAGTTGACTTCGCCAGCCATCTAACTTATTCACTACTGAAGTTAACTACGATCCCAATCTGCAGTGGCACGATTTTATAATTATACCATTAGGTAAATGCTGATTATGTAGACATTTCATCCTATCCTTACCTCCAACCAGCTAGAAGGATCCTTTCAAAGGTACTGGGTAATTTCTACACTAAACAGAATGATTATCCGAGCATCTGTCACAAGCTAATCTCTTGCAGAGAACAAAAACCTGCATTGCTGCTACAGAGAGGAGTGAGAGCAATCCAAGACATGGCAATACTACTGTGTATGCAAGTCAGTGCTGTGAGTTGCAAATTAGAGCAACTTCTCGTTTCGTTGTCTTGGATTAACAGCTCCACAGGAATTCAGTACTAGGGTCAAGCTTTAGCCTCTCTACTAATGCACACAATTTGAATTGATTTCAAAAATATGATACAATATATAGTATAAAGACAAGGTTCAGTGCTGCAAATGAAGTGACATTTTTTGTCCAGCGAATCTGTCTAGTGCTGTTGACTGTGATTCATGTGGATGTTTAACTGTCTCAAATGTATCTTTCAAAGTTGTATATTGTATAAAATAATATGGTGAGATTCAACATCTTAAAATTTCTTTAATTTCTTGTTGCTGCACAACCTAAGAGCAATACAGGCACTCCAAAAATGCCCATTACAACTCCATACAGAAAATAAATTAATGGTTGGAACAAGATGATCGCAATTTCTAACTAGGGTGCAAAGGTCTTGAATGAGGTCCTGGGCTTCGCAGCAGTATATAACATGCAATCAGGTACAGCAGAACAGTTGGTGTGGCTCAACAAAAAAGAATGAGTTGTCTCCCATTGGGGTCCCAGGCTTCAGAACGCTTGAGAAGCAACATTCCCCTACCAGTTTCATGCCAGCAATACAAATTCAAAAGCACGTTTCTAGCAGATGACCGTAGAGAGATCTTCGGCAGTCATTCCAGACACAAATGGTATTAGTAACTGTGATAGTTACAATCTGCAGTTTCTTAACTTGGAATTAAGAAATACACTGGACAAATTTTGCTACTGTGTGACAATAATAATGATCAGCATTCCCTTTTTACAGCAGGATACTCTAAATCACTCTCATTTTTATACGTTGTTACCTTTCACTTGAAGGATTGAGAATATTTATTTCACAAAGGTTGAACCTCATTATCTAAGTGCTTGAGAGCTTCCCCTTTTCATGCTCACAGGCACAAAAATTGGTATCTCACACTCTTTCTAACTGATCCCTATTTCCAAGCTATGTTAGTAGCAAAAATCATTCTAACATGCTTTGTCCAAGTTTGCCAGGGAGAGGAAAGGATTCAGCCCATCTAATTTTAGACACCTACATCTCATCTAGGTGAGACCCCTTTTGTCACCAGTGGGAAGAAAAACACACATCCAGAACACAGTAAACCCTATCCCCATTGCCAATGTCAAAAATAACTCTGAAGATCTCAAGTATCTTGTTGTTTGTTGGTACTTTTGCCAATACATATTTATTGAACTATTCCCCTATCTTGCACTTAAATGTCAAACTGTTCACAGCTGATGAAATTTTTTGCAGTGTGTTCATACAGTGCACAGCACAACAACTAGCATTCACAGACACTACAACATTTGAAATAAAATGCGAGCAGAAAGGAACCAAAGATAACATGAAGCAAAGGATTTCAAACTCCTTCCAAGGTATTGAGAATGGCAGTTCTGTGTGATTATGGCATAATTTCCAGAAAAACAGCCAGTTGTGATTTGAAGGTTTTAAGGGATGGAGGACCTACACGTGTCTCCCACTGCAAGGCTTTACGTTAGTTTTGGACTAATCTTCTCAGCCTTCCCAATTTGCTCTCCAATTTTCCAAGAACACCACAAAGTAATACAGACACCACAACATGCTATCATACTCAGATATCACTTCTACAATGACACAGAAGTTATGTTAACCTTACTGCCACAGGATTACACCAAGAAGGGCACGTTATTTGTGCATCTGGTCTCCTAAAATATTCCCCAAACAAATGAATTCCAGGAGGCAGGTTGACGATGGTATCAGCACAACCTCAATGCTTTGATGCAAAATTTAAGGCCTTGTATATGGTGGTTTTTGGTGGGGTTTTTTTTGAGCATTAGCACAATAGTAGCATTTTTCCACATTCTGGAACTCAGCAAGTCTTCCAAGAGACTTAAAAAAAATCATCAGTAAACTAATCGTTTTTCCAGCCAAATCTTGTAGGTTTTCCAATGCAAGTTATCTTTATATTGTGTACATACTAACACCTTCTTCAATTAAGAAAAGAGATGTTCATTATCCTGAACATAATATCATTTCTGTCCAACTGCAAGACATTGCAATCAAATAGTTTGGCACTATTTTTAATTTTACCATCTCTGCTAAGCAAGAGCTAGATTTATATAATTACCAGAGTCCATCGATTCCTAGTTAAAGTAGTAACTTTAGCAACTTTAAAGTAGTAACTTTAACTATGCTGTCCTTAGCATTACAAGTTTTTACCTAATTTGTAAGAGTTCTAAGCTTCATTACATGTAACTTAAATCACTCTCAGTTTGCATCCCCCATACACATCAATGAGTACATCACATCACAGCACTGTGACTCACAAGCTGAAAACCACTGAATTGCAGCATTAAATTTGAGGAATGGAAGGAAGGAAGGAAGTCAGAGCCAGATGTAACACTTGTGTTTGGGAGTGGAGTAAGTGTTGATTCACCTGGTGAGATGAAGCTTTCCGTACTATCTTCTGCTAAAGTTAAGTAACAGTTCTGATTGTAATTGTTTTTCAATGTTTATAATGTTGCCAGACCTATCATCTTCCATACTTATAATACAAAACAATTGAGAAGCTGATTTCAGTCAAATAGTTCTGCTTCAGGGAGAACACTCTCAGGTCTGGTGTATTTTTAGATCTGTTCTTAAACAAATCTCATACCTCTGTGCTCTGGATCAAGGACTTCAAATTCAGCCAGAGTTTTCAAAAACTGTACATTTTGCCCATGAGAAGGAGAACAGCAACTTCTGACAATGTTAAAATAGAACTGAAAAAGCAGGTTAAGGATTGGAAACAAAACATTATTCATCAATATACGTGTCCATTGTACATGAAGTCAGTATTAACTCTCTTGTTTCCCATATAAATATCACAGTAATTATATATTTACAAATTTCATAAAATTATAATAGACTGGACAAGTCACTGAACATGCCTGTTACTACAGAAATGTATTTATTCTCCTTAGTAGATAGAACTAGAATAGATACTGGTTAATGGCAACTAGAATTGACTGAATTCTTAGATCTAAAACAAATTCTACTTTTAAGAACAGAATTAGGCTTAACTGTTGCACAGAGGAGAAAAAAAGGGAAACTAAGTCATCAAAGCCGAAAGAACACTGTCGTCAAATTCTGTTCAAATTGTGCAAGTTGTAAGGCTTCTCATAAAAAGCAAGTTGACAGAGTCAGTAATAAACTGACTAAGTCTTAGCAGCTACAACTTTCTAAGGTTCCATCTGTTCTGTACATGTGCCATCCTGGGTCTTTGCCAGATCTAAGGACTGGGACTCTCGTCCGTATTGTCAGTGACAGAACCCCCCTGCTGTGCTCTGTCAACGAAGAAGTTTGGAAACGGAGGTGACAAACTTGGAACCATGTAGGATACAATTAATACAGACAGCCTGGTAAACAGAAACTGAGATTGCTGGTCAAGAAGAATAGAAAATATGGATGAAAAAACAGGGGCATGGGAATATAGCCAAAGCATTATGTAATACAACTACGGGAAATGAAAAGTGACAACTTTTGGAGTATTTGTTGAAGAAATGAAAACAGAGTGAACACAATAAGGAAGAGTCTAACCAACAACTTGGAAAAAGTATAAGAACATTTCAGAATGAGGAATCCTGCCAAAGAATCTGCAAAGACAATAGATCAAGTTTTAAGAGGAGTGCTCAGAGACAGTTTCTCTGCAGAAATATTTTTGTGGGTGTTCACCATAGAATAGCATGGTAAGGGTCTCACATCAGAGTATGTCTCCATGGAAGAGTGAAAGGGTCTGTTTCAAACAGAAGCACTGGTAGAACTTAAAAACAAATCAACAAAATTAAAAAAGAAAAAAAAAAAGCTAATTGCCAGAATGAGAAGGTAGAACTTAAAAACAAATCAACAAAATTAAAAAAGAAAAAAAAAGCTAACTGCCAGAATGAGAAGGTATTTATTCCTTGAGCTTTGAAGGAACTATTGATGTTACTGAAAAATGTAACAGCTAAGCTACTCAAGACCGTATATAATCTCTCACTTAAAACTGCCCTAGTACCACTCTTTAAGCAGATTCTAGAGTAGACTAGAGAACTATAGACCAGTAAGTTTGATATTTATACTGAATAAAATGGTGCTATTAAGTCTGAAACAATTAGGGAATAAGTGAGTAAATATGATAATAGTGTGGAAGAGAGGGTATTTGTAAAATAGCTACACTTCACAAATCTAATACAGCTTTTTAAGGGAAAAAATGTCCAGAAGAGAAAATTGATTGGAAGTCTACTGAGTTTCAAAAAAGCATTCCCCAAAGCCTCTTAAATAAAGTAAGCCACACTGCAGTAATGTCCTTCCATGAAAAAATCACTGGTGAAAAGATAGAAAATAATGGTGGGTCTTGATGGTCAGCTTTTGCAGTGGACTACCCAAAAGAATTCCATGGGAACCTGTTCTGGGACCTGTGCTTTACTCTTTACTCTTTACTGAAAGAGTAGTGAAACATTGGAATAGGCTGCCCAGGGAGGTGGTAGAGTCACCCTCCCTGGAGGTATTCAAGGAGCGTGTGGATGTGGCATTGTGGGATGTGGCTTGATGGGCATGGTGCTGTGTGGTGTTGGGTGGGTTGGTTTTTGGTTTGGGTTTTTTTTTTGTTTGGGTTTTTTTTGGGGTTTTTTTTTTTTTTGGTTGGACTTGATGATCTTACAGGTCCTTTCCAACCTTAGTGATTCTGTGATTCTGCTTTTCAATATTTTCGAGAAGCAGGTGTCCACTGATGCTACTCAGAACAGAAAAGATGAGGGTCAACAGTGAAAACATGCAGGACTTCTCTATTGGGAGTGGCTGGAAGGTCAAACAGGAGATGAAATTCAGTGTACATAAGCACAAAGTGAGACAAAAAGGTAAACATGCTTCTAACTTCACATATGCATCAGCCTCTGAGTTGGTGATTATCACTCACAGATAACCCCAAAATGTTAAGTTAGAGTAGACACACACATCAAAAAAAAGTAAACTCAATGCTTTGCTGCAGACAAACAGGCAGACTATCAGGAATTGTGAGGAAAGAAACAAAACAAAAACCACCATTAAACCACTCCACAATTGCATGCTGTACTGAACTCTTCAGTTCTGTTTCCTGATCCGAAATAAAATATAGTTCAAACCAGAAAAAGTACAGACTGTTACTGAATATCTCCTGTACAAGGAACAAATAAATAAAATAGAATTCTTCAGCCTAGAGAAGAGACAGCTGAGAGGGGCTGTGCTATCTCTGTGGCACTCAGTCACATAAAGAGGAAGCAGTTGTTCTCCATGTCTTCCACTGGGACACCTTGGTGAAATCACATAGAAACAGATGGCAAACAACAGGTTCAACTTAAACAAAAGGAGACTGTTCCTCACTTTCCAGGTAATTAAACTGTAGACCTCTTTGTCATAGGCTCATCTGAATCTTAAATGCATCCATAAGCATACGAAAGACTGGGCAAAATTTTAGAAGGAAAGTGCCTCCAGACCCACTAAATTCAGTGATGCCCCCTCTGGTTCAGCATATCCCACTGGTGGTTTGAAAATTATCACTATTGGCTTGCTCTGTATATTTTTCTCCCTATGCATGTGCTATTGCCTCTGTTAGAGGCAAGTGGCAGAGCTAGATGGACTCGGTGTGTACAGCTGGCTTTGCACATGCTGTTAGGTAACAGAAGAGAAGGACAAACAAGACTGGCTGAAGAAACTAAGGGCACAAAAGGAAAGAGACAGAACATGTGCCACAGGTCATATAGCATGCAGGAGGAGTGTACAGTGCATAATAGGCAAGGTTTTGATGGGGAGATGGCTGCAGGACTGAGTATAACCTGTGGCGAGTCGACTGGAGAATATAAAAAGGGGAGAAGAGGTTTCACAGAGGGCAAGGAGTGTCCTCCCTAAGTGTGTGTGCTTGTTTCAATATTAGAATCAGTAATTAGAAGTTTGTTAATTGACAATAAGTTAAATAGAGAAATTAGGTCCTGATTAATTGAATTTTCTAAAGCTACAAGTATTTTTCACTTGAATCTCCAGGATTCTCTTCCTCTAATCAAATGAGTGGTGGACATCAATACCTTTACCTTCAAAGCCCCTACAGAAACAAGGGATGCTGTTCTCCAAAGCCGGTCTCCGTAGTGTTGAGGTTTGGGAATGGAACCTCATACTCTGTTTTTAGTAATGTGACAACTCCTGAATTTCTTGTTACTATATAGGGTATAATGTACTGTTAAGTAGGAGTACAAAGAAGAAGATAGTATGAGTTTAAAAACTAAGTAAAATATCGAAACGAGCCAAGTGTTACAATCTCACCTGTATTAAGTACGAGCCAGGGGTATCTGCACTGGAACTCTCATTTTGTATCGTGTTCTGTTGGGTAATAGCATCCTCCTTCTTTCGCTCCTTCTGCCCTGCTTCATCATCTTCATATTCATCAAGGCTCTAAAACCAAAAATTTTCAGTTACAAGACAGTCTTTGTATGTTGCTTCACATGCTTCCCATATTTCATAAAGTTCATGCATCAGTCAATTTTTTTCAAAGACTAATTTTATACTTCAGAAAAGTTTAATTAAAATGTTTAAATGTTTTTTCTTTTCATGGATATTAGTATCTCCAATACAAGAATGAAGTATGACAACTAACTGCTTTTTCTTGATCACAAAAAAAAGAAATAATCAAATCAAGATCCAACTTGACAAAGCCCTAGGGTAACGATGTCTGAGTTCAGCGTTAATCCAGCTGTGAGCAGGAGAGTGGGCTACACCTGAGGTCCCTTCCATTTGAATGATTTTACAATCCCATTTGTCATAAGCAATAATTTTACCTCTACAGAAGAGATTTTGAGGAAGCACAGAAAAGGAAAAAAAGAGTTAGTTGTACTCTTCAGTCAATAGCTGACCTTTTTTGACACATTTGCTGAGACTGAAGTGTCAGACTGAATCACCCACCTTAATTTTGCTCTCCTTGTTTTTGGTTTTGTCTTTGAAAATTTTCTGTTGAAAATTTGTCATTTTTAAATTATTTGGACAGTCATTAATTACTAACAATTTACACTAACATATAACATTTTAGTTCTTCATCACAAATGTTTCATACTAGATTTACTGAAATACTTCATTCAAAAGGATTAAGTTTCTAAAGCACTGACTGCTGAGATGTAAGAGACAGGGAAATAATTTAAAAAAAAAAAATCAGTAATACTGCTTCTGTTCTAGCTCAAAGCCACGCTGAGGTCAGGGTAGAAATGTGAGGACTCAACCAGCTTTGGACTAAGTCAGCTATGTCTAGATCAGTCTATTAGTTCATCATGTAAAAATTTACATGAAGAAAAAACCACAATCTCATGTTTAGAAGACCAACTTAAAGAGACATGAAGCTCAAAAAAAATTGACCATAACATCACAAGCTGTTTGACAACACCCTACATTAAAACAAGAGGTGTGTGAGACGTAGTTACAAAAGCACAGGGAACTAACTATTCCAAGGTATCAGAAGCAGCTCCTAGGTGAATGTGCAACAGCTGAGAAACACGAGAACAGGG
Source organism: Gavia stellata (assembly GCF_030936135.1). Classification (NCBI taxonomy): domain Eukaryota; kingdom Metazoa; phylum Chordata; class Aves; order Gaviiformes; family Gaviidae; genus Gavia; species Gavia stellata. Next base: position 44,575,283 of record NC_082597.1, read on the forward strand.
CTACAAGAGAACAAAGATGAATGACAAATTAGTTCAGTGGAAGTTTCTAACACACAAAAAATAAAATCACTATTCTGAGGCTTAGATGCTGACGATCTCCGACATCATCTTATCCGAAGGACCCAAAACTAGTCAAAAGCATATAATGAGAATGCCAGAATGTAGTATTTTTTAAAAAGAAAACCAGTGTTATTTACTAACTGAAAATCGCACTAGCATTTAGAAAACTAACTTCAGCTGCTCCAAAGCAAACGCTATGGTGATAGAAGTGACAGAAAACTGACAAACTAGAAAAGGTGTGTTTCCAAAAGCGAACATAATAAAGTGAATGTAAGTGAAAGTGAAAAAAGGCCATTTAAATTCCGTACAGGAGCACTCATGGCATAATCCTAATGCAATTTCACCAATCTACTTCTAACCATTTTAATGCAACTGATGTAAACCTGTCTACTTCTATCATTAAGAAAAGGCATACTTGAAAGATTATTACAGCTGAATCATTATATAGTCAAAAATACTTTCAGTAAGTGGTCTTTTCAAATAAAATAATTATACATAAAAAAAATACTTAATTTGGTTCTCTCAGGTCCATTTTTAACAGCGCATTTAAAAAACACTGTCACGGCACATTCTAGCAGGCAATCTTTAAATCAACATCCTCTACCTTTTATAAACTGTAAAGCTTAAAAATTTTGGTAACATAAACTTAAGCGTATCCTAATTTATCCCATTATCCTAATAATCCATTCTGAAGTGACAAACTAAGCATAATGAGCCACTACTGCAACAAGAAATGGAGTGATCTTCAGCTCTTACAAAACCAGTCTTGTACAGAAAGAACTATGATGCTCACAGAAGGTATCACATAAATTAAGACTAATGTCATGCAGATGAATGATTACTGTGTTAGAAAAACAGGAAAACTTTCAGGTTGTTCTTCCAGCCTCCAAGTTGTTCATGTGCGAGAATGGAGATCCCAAATAAACTCAAAGGAAAGAGATATTTTGACGTGAGTTTGGAAGAGCAGCCTCTAATAACCGTAGCAGAAAACCGACTGGAGACAGAAGAGAACAGTAACCTTCACACACCTCAAAAAAGCTTTGCATTTTCAAGTAACAACATTCTTTAAGGAAAAGCATAAAACTCAAAGTACAATACTATAGGTAAAAAAAGTCTTTGTAGCTACTAAGTAGACAAGTGCTCCTTTCTTCACAAATTCTCTCCTTCTTCAGATACATGCTTCTCATAACCTTTCCAGAGACCATCAGCATTCCACAGAAATATTTTTCTCTGAATACAATTACATCTGTGAGGAAGAATGTTCTCCTTTCTTTCAATACAAGATCACCTGCTACTAACTCTTCTCTTAGCAGTTTTGGACAGGAACAAAATGTCATCATCTGATACAAAATTTCCAGCCGTAAAAGTATGAACTAAGCATTTTCAGTTAGGATTTACCAGCAATGTCCATTCCCACCCTTCCCCTTCTTCTCAGAAATGTCCAAGATCACAAAAGACTACTAATCAATAGCATCAAAAGGTATTAACCCCCCCCCAAATAATTCATACTTCCAAAGTCAAAGGCTTTCTTCCCAAGCATGGAACAGTTAACAACAGTTTATGTAAACCTACTTTGGAGCACACAAACCTGCTTTGAAGGCTACTGGGGCTTGGTCTTGCTCCAGTTCCCTTCATTGGAGCAGGCCCTGAGCACACAAGTCTGAGTGGCAAGAACCACAGAAGCAGTGGGTTTTTATTACTTGTTACAGATGAGGTAGAAAAGTCATGGACAGGTTGATCCTCGCTATTTGCAGCCGATGTGGCACGTTTGGCTAGGGCTGCCAATGCCTCCCTGCCCTAAAGCAGATTGCTAGTCACTGTCAAGGACCTTCTGTGGTTTCTAAACACAAAGGTCACATTCCCATTCCAAACAAAGAGACATGCACATACATGCACACTGATTTAAATGATGTCCATGAAATGCTTGCTGAGCACAAGTCAACATAATAACTACAGAATGTTAACATTTTACTGCTTTTTTCCTAAAGTTACTAAGTTTTGTTTCAATAACCGTTAGCCTTAATAAGGAAATCCATTTGTTTTGACTCATGATGAAATAAGCTTTCTTACGCAAAATAATACTTTACATTCGATATCCTGCTTATGCACGTCTCCATCAACTTCAGTTAGATTACTAATCATAATGCTATTTATATTCTAAGCTAACTTTTACAGTAATAGAAGTCAATAAAAGCCAAGTTCCAGTTGATAGATTAACTACTATTGAAAAATTAAAAATGTCCAAAGTGTTGTTACACATTTTAAAAACGATTTTTGTTCAAACTGCCCTGCAGCTGAAACTGCCTCAGTCCACAGGACATTTCAATCAGACAGATTACTGCATTGCTCGCATTGCAGGCTTCTCTCAAACACTCCACTTTGCTTTAGAAACTAGTTTCACGTCACTGAAAAAGACATAAACGCAGTAATCACCTTTTCTGTCAGCACAGCAGAGCAATGGTCTTGTAACGACCGAGGTGTAACGCTGACCCATTACATAATTTTCTCTGTCCATTCCCTTCCCCCTGCTTTCCTTTTCTTTTGCTGCTAGGCACATACCATTTCAGATTCTTATTTTCCATTAAAATCATCTGACTTTTATAGAGCAGATATTCAATGTGACATTCCCACATCTGATCTTGATATAAGGAATCCACAGAAATTCTTTAGGTTTTCTAGCATTTCAGTACGTGTTTGAAGCTGTAGTATAAACATTTTTCTGTAAACCTCTAGTATGGAAAATACAAGCAGAATAAGATGCTTTCAAAAGAATCAGACTGATGAAGGCAACAGCCACAAAGATATCCCAGCATTCCAGTGCACCACTAGCTTGCAGTTTAAGGAAACACTGTACAAAGAACATTTCTAATGATTCACTGGTTTGCTTCCTACAAACATTTGTGCATTGCCAAGAACAAAATAAAATTGTGGAGGGACTGTCTTTTCCATGAAAACAAGCGGTATTCTGACACACAAAAGATTAGTTTTTGAGCGCACACAAGCTGCTCTTACCACAAGAAATGATGCTGAGTCAAAACGTCACTGTTCCCATCCCCCTTCCTGCACCAGCTTGCTTTTGCCTTGCAGTTCTGCTGGCCGAGCACATATCTAAGAGCTTCCCAGTTCATGTCATGAAAGGTCAGTCAGGTTAGTTTCAGCGGTTTTAATTAGCCCAGTTGATTTTGCCTGAACCAGATGCAAGCCCATTCAAACTATTTATTTCACAGAACTCCATGGATGGTTGCACTACATCAGCTTTTTGAAAATGATGAGCACTTGAGATAATAACATTTAACGAGTACAACAAGATGTGCAAGCAGATACATACTCTCAGTAAAACCCTGTGTTCAAATTGGAGAATAAATACAATCTCTACAACACAAGCACCATCCGTTATCTTGACTTTTTTTTAGCTTCTTAACCATGCTAACAATCTAGGAGAGGAAACAAATCTAGGCTTCTTCCCATTGCCTCAAAATGACTATGAACAATTAAAAAAAAAGTCTAAAAAATCCATTTTACCGCACAGACATTTTCCATGTTTAGTTAAAAGTTCAAAGTGCACTATTCACAACTTTGTATCAAGACGATGGAGAAGTGCAAAGGTTTCTATTAAATGTAAACATTTCCTAAACACTTCCACAGTAGAAATACAAGACAAAATGTAAGAATTTTGGTTTTAACTCTGAAAAAAATGTAACTAGTCAAAATTAACTACAACTAAATACATTTTGGGAATCAACGTTATTTTTCCCTCTGCTGATCATTCAGCAAAGCCTGGAAAAGTCAACTGCAGATAAAAGACAACTATTTTACACATCATTTCTCTATAAGCACTCTTCTTGCTGAAGCACTGAGAACCAAATGCTTCCTCACTTTACCATGCACAGCTGTGCTATCTGTTAAATACCATCTTCCTACCTCTTTGCACAGTATCAAACCTGTCATCACCTCTCAAAATACACAGCAACAAGCAAAAATCCCAAACCTCAATGTTTTGAGATCATATTACCTTTCCCCTTCAGAAACACAATTTTTAATCATCCTTTTTAAACACGCTTTTATTACAATGTCCAGACAGTACCCAAACTATTTAAGTAAAACAGGTTTACAGTAATAAAATCTTTTATTAGAACAGTGTAATTGGAAAAAATGCATCTTTTTCACTACACAAGCCTTTCATCAGGTTTAGCTTGCCTAAGTGCTTTTCTTTACAAGGTGAAAAACATCTTTATAGAGCTGAAAAGAGCGAACGTTATTCATAGGAATAACCTACAAACAGTTTTATGGATATGGATTACCCAGTAAAAGATTTTATTTTTTTAAGAATACTTGAACTTAATTCTCACATTAAAAGAGTCCAAAAAAGGATTCTGAACTCAAACACCTTATCTGAATGATTCTGTGTACTTCTAAAAGTCTACGTATCCAAATGGAGCAGTCCAACATCAACAGTTAGTATGATCACAAGCATGGATTTTTAACCCAGAAAAAGAATAAAGGCAGGAATCTTTGGTATCCAAGATCAAAAGGGACCCAAATGCAGCAATGGGTCAGTGACCAGCAGGTGGGCCAGAGCACAGCTGACTGCAGCCATAGGATGCGCTCATCCTTGACCACCCTACCAACAAAGCAAACCAAAAAGATGATCATCACTTAGAGATCAAGCAGATGCACATCTTGCTTTACAGAACTCATAGCATTTGTGATTGTAAGTTACATTTACATTTTGTTTGAACTCTATCCTTTTCTCACCCATAATGAGAATTTACAAGTGCCTACTTTGTATACTCAATTATATTTCAGAGCAAATACAATCTGCAGTCTTAAAATCCACTTAGAAATGTTTCTGGAAAAAAACCCCACATATTTGTCTGTATTAGAGCAAAATAACAAAGTATTTTGAATTCTTTTAAAGCTTTAAGTAAAACATCAGCTACATCAACACCAGAATGTCAATTATCCCTCCATTATAATAACAAAAAGCAGCTATGTTTGCAGTTTGTTATTCAGCAAAATACACTGTTTGGCCACCACTGTCTTCAAACATACCACAAGAATGAGTTCAAAAGTCAAATGTTTAACTTATACTAATTGCCAAAAAATCCTTTATCACAAGGCTTGTCAAGAATGATTGGTGGAAATGCTCAATTTAACTACTTAGTACGTGATACTAATATTAAAGTCAGAGTAAAATGCCAGCGATACAAGAGAACTGCAAAAGACAAGCTATCTAGCATTATTAAAATCCTTCTTAAAAAAGAACATAATAAAAAATTTGGATTGGCAAGCTGTCAAAATTAAGCACCAAACTATTTAATACTACACTCAAAAGTTAGCACCTTGGACCCTAGATTGATCACCATCTAAGAACAGAAGTACCAAACAGCAGAATTGACTGAAGATTCCTTATTGCAAAGAAGTCAAACTGCTGACTCGTGTTCCATGGGGAAACGATTATACGAATATAGTAACCACTCATCCAAAAAAGTACCAATGCCCTGCTTTTAAAAAGAAAACAAAAACCAACAGTAAATAAAGGGGCTAAGAGAAAAGCAGCCAAATCCTCTTTCTGCTGTTGGTATGATCCACAGGCAGTTCCAAGCCCACCTGACTTCCAGAACTACAGGGCCCAGATTTCAGCACAGCTCTATACACTGGAAATTAAACATCCACCTCCTTTTTGAAATTTTGCTCACTGCTCTTCTTACCTCTATGTCCTAACCAAATTTTGCTAGTGACAGCACATCTTTTCTCTCTTCTGCTGATGGTTTACATCTGGTATAGAGTTAATGAAGGCTACATTCTGTACACAGAAATCACCAATAGCATTGAACATACAAATCTAAAAGTTCCAGAAATGTTCCCAAAAAAAAAAAAAAAAATCATAATTTTGTTCCAAAGTGGAGTCAGTCACCAAACCCATCTCCCTAGCGTCCTAATTAACATTCAGAAATGATGCATCCTACCTAATACAAAGATCGCAAACCAGTGGCTGAGCAGAAGAAACCTGGCAAAACAAAGTTTGCCTGTTTCAGCCAGGAGGAAGAAAGAAATGTTGAGGATATTTGTACTGTTCACAGGAGAAATATTTCTCAATTTGCATCATGCCACACATGTTAGGAAACAACAACAGCAGGTTGCAAGCACTGAAAAGAGAACTCTTCCTAGATGTATAGAAAACAAGCGTCTACAGACTTAATGCCCACCCACACTATTTTCTCTATAAAACTTGCTCCTGTATTAAATAGGATTCTTGGAGACATTGGTATTAGAGACAGTGTAAACTGTCTGAAATGGCAGCAGTTCACCCACCAGGAACAATGGCTGAACAAAAGCCACTCAAAGAACAGTTAGATAATGGAGTTAAAATGCCTGTAACCACCATCATTTTGACTTCCATTGCCATGTACTTCTGCCAAAACTAAGCAAATAGAAACAATGCTCCAAAAGAGAGAAAGATGTATTGTCATGTAGATAAAGACCATACAGTTTGAGCACCCTTCTCTTTAAACGCAAAAGAGCAGCCAGAGAAACAAAACCTGGAGAAGATTAGCACACTATTTTCAAAACAGCAGTATTCCTTTTAACGTGACCATGTAATACAGAAGGCATCCAATTCCTGTTTTCTTCCCTAGTACGTCTATGGTACTTCTAAAAAGAAATTATTTGAGGAATGTTCTGAAAAGAGATCAAACAGGTTAATCAGTGTACTGTATTTCTAACTATCCTATCCTCTGAAGTATGCAGTTTGTAGCAACATATTTATATTGTCTGAATATCAAGTTCCATTTAAATTGTTTTTTAAAAATAATGCAGTACAGCGCCTTCATAGGTTTCTGCTCTCTTGCTTAACGGGCTAATGGTAATTTTCCTTTTTTCTACCCAAGTGAATCTCATTCAGTGTTTACACACAGTGGGTGTGGGATTGGTCAAACTAAACGAAGCCAAAGAGGCTGATGACAACCAAGTGAGCACGGACAAGCCACGACAATAGACTCAGAACCAATTCCAAGGGAAAAAGAAAACTTCGGCACAATGCTTTTTTGAGAGTTGTACTGTATGTCTCCTTTAGGAGTGGGATCTTCTGAATTCATAGAAAAACTGATAAAAATATCAACCAGGTTTTCTGGTCTCCCAGCTGTTTCTTTTTGAGTCCTAATGTAAATAGCTGTTCTTCCTAAAGAGATATGAGGACTCTACACTCAGCTGTGGGGCAGAAAGGAGAGGAAGTACAGAAAAAGCACATTAAACAGGATAGGCACGTATCTGGATAATAACTGTTGAATTTGACTTTCAAGGCAATAACTTAGCACTTCTGAAGCCCTCAGGACTGATGTCAGGAATAGGAACACTACTGATTGAAGCCATGCAGACAAGGGACATCCATAGTGCTGAAGTCTGCTAGGATAGCAATACCCAAAGAAGATAAAAAAAAATTAAAGTTGCTGCTGCAGTCAATATTGTAACTATTTCTTGGGAGAACACCTTACATCTATCTACCTACAAATTAATCCTAGCAACAACGCTGTGAAACTGTTTCCCAACCTAGACTTCTGAAATCACCCTTTAGCTCTGCATTTGGAAGGAAGTCCTCTTCCTCACGGGCCTTGCCTTTTTTTCATATAAATGCTCGTATCAAGCTCCGAGAGTCCTGATGGAAATCCAGTCCAGGTTCTCATAGTGCAATCCCATGTCCTAACAGCATAAACACCCTCTGTCACCAGCATTTGTACCCCTGCTTCTTATGGAAACTGTGCTCAGAAATCACAGTTCTTTTCTCCCCATATTTTTTTTGAAGTCACTAGTGACAGAAGGGGGGGGGTGTCCAGACAGTAATAAATAATATTAATAATAGGTTAATATTGTAACGATACGAAAGTTGCACAATTTTTTTTTTTTAAATCAAGTTTGCTAAAAGTGAAAGATACAGATTAGCTGCCACAGTAATTCAAGGGCTAGACAAAGCAGGCAGTTACCCTTCCACCTGAGCAGTCAGCGCTGTATACAGCCCTGAACCAGCTCAGCAGGTGTTTGACTCTTCCCATTCAAAGGCTCCATGAGGAACTCAGGGAACTATAGGATTGACTTGCAAGTGAGGAGGAGAAAGCGTGGGAGACAGAAAGAGCTGTGGGAAAGGATCATAGAACATGCAGCTGATGCCTGGTGAGAGGGAGCTACGCAAGTAAACTGTGATTACAACAGCAAAAATAAGCAAGCAAGCAAAGAACACATCTGTTTCAAATGGTCTGAGAAGCAAAACTACACATTATACTTTTCTGTGGTCTTTCTGTCACTGTCAGAGTGATCTGCCTAATTTCCCCTGCAGCACTCATCCAAAATCTTTACATTTGGATTACCAGATTTAAGACAGGGCTGGACATACTCCTCTCCCAGAAGGTAAGGAAAACTAGGACTTCAGGATGGGAGCATGCAGATAGACAAGACTTCGCCCCTCAAGAGCGTTACATGTGCACACTTTTAAGCCCACAAAACCGTACCAGCAGTGGCATTTGCATATGGGGACCTCAAAACAGAGAAGAACATGCATAGACACAAAACCAAATCAATCTAGGTGAGGAAATGTAGTATAGGATTGTAATGGGAAGAATGAGTCATGTCATACAGTTGGTTCAAAACAACTGCATTCACTGGAACCTTGCACTACTGCAATTCATTGCGTAAGAGAGCTATGGTATTTCTACTGCAGATCAAACCAGAATAAAGCAGGAATAAATAAAGCAGGGAAAATACTGGATAAATAAAAGCTTATATTCGCAAGTTCATAAAAAGCTTGTGCAAAAAAGGCAATTTTCCATTAGTGTTTTTTTAATTGTTGAGCGACTGATACAGTTTTTGTGGGTTTTTCACTATACAATTACTTGCATACAATACAGCGTAAGTCTTGGCCAGGTCTTCAGCAACCAATAAGTTCTTTGCATGTCAACAGATCTACCTTTTCAGGCCACACAGCTCAAGCAAATCATTGATTTCAGCTTATAAGGCATTTGTTTTCTTATTCCAAACTATAACATGCGTTTCTCAACTGTAAAATAGGAATAAAGGGTACAGTCCTCTTTTCTAAAGTACTTAGAAATCTACCCATTAAAGATGCTCAGGAATCTTTGTTACATGCTGACACGGATCTGCTCTGTGCTCCAGACCCGTGCATTGCTTGGTGCTGCACTGGCAAGGTCTCCCTTGCTGAGGCACAGGATGAAAGGGCCACGACAACACGCCCCCCCCCCCCCGCCATTTTCTATTGAGTGTAAAGAGAGCGTGAGGTTAAGGTGAAGACCCATACAAAAATTAATGTGTATCGTCTTCTCCATGGTAACTGTTCGCATGCGTTGTTTTCTGTAGACCAAACTGTGGTAAACACAAGGTCATTCAAGCTTTACCATCCCCCAGTGAAAGAAAGGTAAACAATTTTACACATCCTGTAGGTACCACAGGGTAGGAGCATTCACACCGTTACCATGGAGCAGCCCTGAGCCATCCCTGTATCCAACCCGACAGAGGACAAGGAGAGGAATTAGCATGAGCTGACAACACTGGAGATGGGATTCAGAGCTCAATTCATCTCGTGCAATAATCTATCACAGCCAAACGATACTTGAAATCGAGAAAAAAAATCTGGGTTTAAGAATCTTAATGACAAGAAAAACTTTCAAAGTTAAAATGATGCTCCAGTAGGGGACTTCGTGCTGTAAACGGGGGCAGGGGGGGAACCCAAAACCAAAACCAACAACAAAATGAATCCCCCAGCCATTGCTACACTTGCACTCCAATCCAAGCCAGGGGAATATAAGTGAGGAAGCGTCTGAGGAGGAGTCAGGACTGAGGATACTGCTGTTCACGTTATTAAAACGTGCTTTTAATTTCTCAGACTACAAGCTAAAGCCTGTAATAATGCCACTTGGAAAACAGAAGGCTGAGTGAGCATCTGAGGGTGAAGAGGAATGTTTTCACAGGCGCAGTTAGTAAATACCACTGGCTCCTGCAGACATTCTTCCTTAAATGGAAATTAACATTGCTTTAGGTTAGAAAAAAAATCTTTTGATACAATAGAAGTGATAGGCTAGCTATTAACCTTTTAGCACCTCTGCTAAAACATATAAAAATTAGCAGAAGGCTTTATATACACATTACTTTTTGTTCAAGTACAATTTTAAACCCTTCCCCTCCCCTGCCACAGGATTCTTGTCTGTAGATTTGGAAGAGTAAGGAATCCAAAAGTCTCTCTAACACTATAAAAACAAAGTAGAAATAAAAAGTCTCTCTGTGTATCTATGACTAACTGTATGAAGGCACTAAACAATTTAAAGAAAGGAAACTACTCCAGATAGAATCAGAACTGAACGTTCACCCTAAAGTCAAGCCAAACTTTATTTGGACACTGAAATAACTCTGCATTGCTTTGATTTTATTATTACTTCCTACTTTTTATTTTCACATGCCCCCCTGCAATTGCTTTTTCCAGCCATGAAAACAAGACTGTTCTCCCTCCCCCAAGACTCCTAACAAATTTAACAACATGACAGACAAGGGCTGAGGCTCCACAACAGCTTAAATTAGCCTGTGTCCGTTCAGCCGTACTCCAACGCTCCCTCTTTCCCACTCCTGCCTATGGGCATCTACCAGTCCTCTGCATCACCTCCCCTGACACTGGCAAGCCACATCAGGGTAATTTACTAGCAGAAAGCTACCTCTACAAAAAGTGAATAGTCTTCCGTATGCCTTGGTCTAGGTAACTACAGGATCAAAGGAGTGCCAGGGTCAGCACAGGCAAGTCTGGTAAAAGCAAAGATCCAAAGCAGCCTAGACATGGAAAAGGTTAAACTCTCACAAAACTAAAACCTCAGCAATTCAAACCAGAGAAATAATGAAGTGTTCATCTAAAAGCACATGCTAATGTGGAACTTTATTAACTATTTTGGGATATAAATAGTGTCCCTGATAATAGTAAACACCATCCATTTTTAAGGGGAAGCAAACTATTGGTTCAGATTTCAGAGCTCTGACACATGGCCAAGGTGACTTCTTCAACCTGCAGGTTGTATGGGCTACAGAACAGTTTTCCCCTTGTAACCTGCACGGCTGCTATTACTCTAAGTAGCAACAAGAGGGCTAATACAGAGCTGCAGAGCTCATCCATCCAACCACTGGAAGCTTCACCACCATGCCACATGACATGGCATAGCCCCATGGTATGATTCCTAAGGTAAAAAGCCCATCAGGAGTCTGCAGTGGATTAACATGCTCTTTCTAACAGCTTGGCTCCACACGCAGCTGGGCCATTGTAACTGAAAGAAAACTGCAACATAAGTATAAATGAGCAGGATGGAGAAACAAGAAAAGCTGCACTTCTTAAGCTGGCTTTTCCACCACAAACAGTATGAACTCAGAAGTACCTACAGACTGATCAAACAGCCCTGACTCATCTTCTGCTCATCCTGGAGCCTGCATCGCCCGTTCTTCTGTCCCGGCACAATGTTTACCTGTGCAGGAACTGATCCCGCTGTAAATGAATTCATCAAAACCCAAAAATGTTATTTTCAGACCTGCCACTTCCCCTATTATAAAAACAGGTGTCCACACACAACAAAAGGGACAGCACAAGGAGAGGAACCACTAGACCTGGCCTAACTCCTTGTGAAATTTGTATCAAATTACCTCCTCTCTTGGCACAGATACGCAAAAATGTCATTAAAATATGTATACCTGGTATACATAGTGTTCCTCACATTAGTAACTTCTCCTGCTAACATATGCAAGTAATTTTAGGAAGAAATACCCATTGAAATCAAGACCACAAAGACCATAACATAGCTATTACACTATGCCCTATGTACTAGGGTTTTAGTAGTCTCTTATTACTGCTTTAAGTAGAATTTTCCACGTTGTTTTAAACAGAACTCCTTTTTCTTAAAACAATTAGAGCTCTAGTCACACTTCCATGATTTTTTTAATTGTACTTCTGACATGGATTTGTAATAAGCTAAAAAGAAGGTATTGTTAATTAAGTTGTAGTAGTTTATGCCTGAAATGTAAGTCCAGCCTAGGATCTTTTCTAGCTGTGAATTTGAAAATGTGAAACAGCTAAGTTAACATTTGGCTATCTTTATTTATAAGTAATAGAGTATCTTATTAACCGGAGTTGGGATAATAAAAGTCTCTGACTTGCTTCTGTATCTGCTTTTCAATTTATGACTTGTGTTTGAAGACTGTTTTTGAAATACGTAGAGAAGGAAGACGTAAGTACATCTATGCATTGTCATATCAAACACCCTCAAAGGCTTCCACAGTCATTCACCACTGATACAAAATGCTGCAAGAAAGGATTTCTCCCGAAAGTCCAGTTAACATTATAAACAACTTACTGGGTCAGTGATAGCAAAAAAATCACCTTGCAAATAGAATGCAGACTGATTCACTTATGCATCTCATTGAACCTAAAAAGATATTGTTGCAAACCCAACAAATACATCACACAAAAAAACCCAAAACCAAACAAAAAGCCACACACAAAAAAAGGGCATAGAGCAGTCTGCGTAGAAAAGCAATCTTCATCACTGGAGATCTTAAAGAACACATCAATGTCAGATAAATATCAGGGATAACACAGGTACAAGGATCCTGTTGGGACAAGATGACGAACTAGATGATTCTTGAAGGTCCCCTGCAGCCTTATTTTCTAGAATTTTATAACAGTAAACTCTTTGCAGGAAAAGTTGCAATGGCAACACATATAACAAATAAAGATAACAAATTGTACCAAGAACATATTTCTCCCCACCAACCTTTGTGCATACATCCCACATAAATCAACTGCAGTTGCACAGCAAACTGGAAGAAGCAAGCATAAGAAGCAGGGCCATTCTGCTGTCACATCATCCAGCATGTATGGGACTGCAGCACTCTGGCTCTTCATCAGAAGATATGGGCATATGCATCAAGAACTTCCTAAGCAGAATATTGCTCTAATCTGGGAAGGTAACAGTATTAAAAAAGTAAGAAAAAGTTTGTTCTACATCTCTCAAACACGTTCCCACTCATCCCTGCCAAGAAAGGATGCTGGGATGGTTGGAGTGTTACCCTGAACGAGGACAACTGCTCTTATGTCATTTTGATGTAGAGACTTCTTTTACTTAAAAGCACAGAATATCAGTTCTGAAATTATGTTTTTCCCCTCTTGACCTTATCCAATTGTCTGCACCATAGTATTAGCTTCAATTACTACTAGTCTATTTTATCTACTGAAGACACTGTGATCCATTTTCCCTGCTTGTTTAGTCAAAATTTACTACCTTTCTTACAACCTCTGCCTTCCTATTAACACAAGCTACTCACAAGACAACTACAATAGACTTCTGTGATGAAGGTCTCAAAGATCCAGTTAAAATCCTAGGAAGAAAAGATCTGCTAAATTACACTGCCTGTTCTTTAGTCAAGAATTAAATAAAATAGATTTCCCACTAATTTACCTGGAACTGACATCTATCCAGCTAGCATCTGCTGATCTAGATTTATGCTCCTGGATTTGCTTTTTTAATTATAATCATAATTTTATACTCAAATTCTCTGCAAACTTCTCCAGTATTCCAAGGTTTCTTAGAAATCAGTATTACTGCACCAGGAACTACTTTGGCCAACTGCTTTGAGTGCAAGTTGTCTGGACATGCTTTTTTCCAAATGTTTATCCTCGCTGAAGATGAACTAACTCCCTGGAAAATTCTATTTTGATATGAATACTTACTGCTGTTTCCACCAGACAGAAAACAGAAACATTTCTTGAACATGTACTCCTAATGGCAATCACTTGTCAATGTAGCATAATAATACCAATCTAACCAGAAAAACAAAGAACATTACCTAGATTATGATCACATAACTGAGGAAAAAATTCACATTTAAGTGAGACTGGATCCTCCAAATGAAATGTAGCACTTGGCCATGGCCATGGTACCAGACCTCTGAACTGAAAGGATTCATTTAAAGCACCCAAACCGACTGTTTGAAACAAACCCCTTATTTTGCACTGCAAGGAGCTAACAGCACACCCACTATCAGTAACTCGACCTTAAGTGAGAAAGGCAAGCACGAGGCGCAAAAACCAGTACTAACAACACCATCATCGCTGACGGCTGACCATAAGCCCAAGTCTAAAGCAGTCAGTGCCTTGCGGATCTCTCTGGCAGATGAACGCAGCCTCTACTGGAAGCAGGACAGGTCCAACCCAATCTGTAGTGGTCACAGTTCTCAGTAACAGATGCTGCTGTGCACTTCCAGAGGAAAGATCTGAAAGCCACTGGTTGAACCATCTGTGTGTGCAGCCAAGTGTTGGAAACTTTGGGCATTTATCTGACTGCACTGGTTTTGCTTCATTACTTATTTATAATCTTTTTAAAAAAGAGACAATAATTGCAATTCTTTTTGTTTTCTTTTTAATCAATCCAACAGTTTGTTTTATTGATTACACTCCTACAGTGCTTTAATTTGTGGTTTTCTTCAAATGCCACCCTGCACTAAGCTGCACTACTGGCAAAGCTAACCATATTGAGCTTTTAGTTATTCAACAGCAAAGACTAAACATTTACCTCTATTTGCCACAAAGCACATGCACTATTATAGTCTATTCTTAAAGACAAAATTTTAATTCAAGTATTTGTAAAGAACACCTATTTTGAAAAACAGCTTTCAATTGCTCTGTGAAACCCTTTGGCGAGGATATTGTGCATTCCTAGGAGGATTTAAATTAGTCTGCTGCAGAACAAAACCTGAGTTACGGATAGTAACTTGGATACAGTCACACACACACACACACAAAAGAGAACATTCTCATTCTTCCTGATCTCTTTCCTTGAAAAACACAACCATCAACATGCAAAGTCCGTTTTAATATGATAATGTGAGGGGTTTTTTGCTAAGTGAAAAATACTTATTGCAATACTGTTTCTAAACCAAATTAAACCTGTTTGTACTTCTCAAAGCTACTACGGAATCTAACTTTGTAAAATCCTGCAATATTTGAAGTTGAAGCTGCTAGTTTTAAACTGACATGTGAAAAGATAATTTTACATTAAAGACTGGAATTATGCATCTCTATTTCAAATGCAAGTCCCAATTTTTAATAGGATTTGAGAAATGCGTGTCTTAAAATAATTTCTTATTTGTTCATTCCAATCTGATTTTTCCCCTCAGCCTATCAGTAGGTCATCCGAATAAAAACGGACCTTAACATAAAAAAGAAACTTAAAACAGTCTCATTAAATCAAATCTTCTCAACATTCAGTTCCTGTCTTCTAGGGAATCTTCATATACATGATAATTAGTTTCCTGAAACGCTAAGGCTTAAATGTCATTTCTTTATGTTGTAAATTCTCATTATTCATAGTAAATAAATTAGTGATACGCTTTTATTGCTTAAAACAATGAAGAAGCTTGAAGTAATTGTACAACTGGCAAAAATTAGGAGTTCCCAAAAAAGGAAGTAAAACTTCATTCTTCACATTCCAGGAGACTTAAAAAGGGCTCCATTAACACTAACGGGGAAAGGGCCAGTGACCTAGAGCTTTACTCGTGGTCCGAAACTATTAATGAAGTCTGAAGACTAAAGAGTAATGGGTATTCAAAATCCAACTCCTGTGATGTGGCAGGAGAATGAATAAGCTGCACTCTAATTTACTCTGACGTGCAGCACATCATGGCTAAAGAAGCAGTATGTTAAAACAGACCATCTTTCAGGAGTCACATTCTTGGGAAATGGCTGATTCCTGGGGATTCTCACACGACCTTTAGTTTAATAGCGAAATAGTTTAAAAAAAATCAAATAACTTTTCTTACACACAAGTCATAAAGAAAGAGAAAGAGTTGGGGAGTAAAACATCTTATTTAGCCTTATTTGAGAAGGAGACCATAAAATCAAATTGATTTTATGACTACTCTAACATTATTATTGAACACTATTGAGCCGCAATTTTTACATTATGGATGTCACATTTATTCACTACTGGAAGACAGATACAACCTGAGTATGCCCCTTGAGAAACTCCCTCAAACTGTCAAAGAAAAAGACTTTTAGGCATCTCAATAGCCAGCTCTTGTTCTGTAGCAAACGCTTTAGTGATAAAAATAAAAATAGAACATTGACAAGTATTATACACACAATACTGTGTTCAGTTTTGGGCCCCTCACTACAAGAAAGACATTGAGGTGCTGGAGCATGTACCGAGAAGGGTGACAAAGCTGGTGAAGGGTCTGGAGCACAAGTCTTATGAGGAGCGGCTGAGGGAGCTGGGGTTGTTCAGTCTGGAGAAGAAGAGGAGGTTCAGGGGAGACCTTATCACTCTCTACAACTACCTGAAAGGAGGTTGTAGAGAGGTGGGTGTCGGTCTCTTCTCCCAAGTGACAGGTGATAGGACAAGAGGAAATGGCCTCAAGTTGCGTCAGGGGAAGTTTAGACTGGGTATTAGGAAAAACGTCTTCACTGAAAGGCTTGTCAGACATTGGAACAGGCTGCCCAGGGAGGTGGTTGAATCACCATTCCTGGAGGTATTTAAAAGACGTGTGGATGTGGCACTTAGGGACATGGGACATGGCAGTGCTAGGTTAATGGTTGGACTTGATGATCTTAAAGATCTTTTCCAACCTGAAAGATTCTATGATGAGGATGACAAAATTACTTTGTACTTTCCCCAAATTGCTTTTGGGCTCCACAACTAGATCGAGCACTTTATTCATGAACAAGCCATCCCACACCACTCCGATTTAAAAAGCAAGCGCAGATTTCATTTCTGTATTGTCCAAGTATAAGTTTATTATCAGCATGACTAAAGAGTCAAATGAAAAATCAAAGGCTGGACCTTATTTTCAACTCAGAAAGAGAGAAGAACTTCGCCACCAGAAAGTACATATTTGAGGATTCATATTGTCCGTTATGGGAAGCTAATAAAAAAATTCTTTGGACACACGATTTACAATTTGGCTTTCTGAAAGGAAACCAAGGAAATAAAACACCATTTTTGAAAACACCAAGCTAAGTGACGCTTCACAAACAGTAGCATTATTCAACTTCCAGAACCATCCTGTAGAAAAACCCCACTATGCAGATCATTCTATCTCTAAACTTTTCTTAAAACTTTTAAGAAAGAACAAATATTCTTCTTAAAACAGTGGAGTAAGTATTTTTTCTTATCAGCACAAAGGCAACAAATAACTTTTTTCAAAACAAACACTATTAGAGCGATTAAGATACCGAGATGGACTTGAAAAGTTAGTAGTCAGAATAAACATTTAATGTTGTTTTCACATTCAAATTTAAATCTCAACTATCTGTAACTGGAGAACAGATATATTTGTATGTGCATTCCATAATTCACCAAGATTATGAGTCTTCTAGATGGCTGCTGCAAGCAATAGCAGAATTCTTTAAAATACTAGAAATATGTGAATACATATCTATCCAAATAAACACTGACTATTTTTGTTACTAGAAATACTTTTGGTTCTGTTAGCAATTAAAATGCTTCAGTTTAAAGAATGAGGAACAACCTAAAAAAATATTTCCTACTTAGAATTACTGTATTGAACATATCCTTTCTGGATCCATCTTGATTCCATTGTTGAAAGAACAGTTGAATTAAGCTCCCTAGGCCCCTGAAACATCTGGAAAGAAAAGGATCTGAGAAAAACATAAACTTTAACTAGCTTCTGAGAAAGAATTATCTGTGTCTCAATGTAATTTTCTTTTTGCCTAAAAAAAACCCCAAACCACACTCTCACTGATATGCTTCTGATGACCGGTACCTCCAGCAAGGAGAACCAACAAAGAGAAACTTTTCTCAGATGTGCTTCTGCTCACTGACAACAAGGGCAAGGAGAACCAACAAAAATAATAAATAATGCTTTATCTCCCCTTAGTTGTATTAAAACATGATTAAAGTACAAAATCGGAGTAATTTCTGAAATGAAGGAACCAAGTGAACAGGAGGAAAAGAAACTAGAGAGGGTCTATAGAGCAAGAGCACATGACAAAGAAGGGCTTGTTTAGTCTGCTGAAGAGGAAGCCAAGGAACAATTTAATAGCAACCTAGAACTATTTGAAGGCTAGTTACAAAGAGCCAGGCTCCTCTCAGAAGCAGCAGATGATACACCAAAGGGTACAAAATGCATCAACTGGACACTAGGAACAACATCTCAGTGAGAGGGGCAGTACGGCATTGGGTCAGGCTGCTCAGAGAGACAGTGGCACCATCCTTAGAGGTTTTCAAACATCAGCAAGACAAAGCCATGGCTGACCTGATCCAGGGCTGCTGAAAGTAATGCTCTGAGATTTCCAAAGGCCCCCTTCAATCAACATTTCTATCCATTTACAGGTGAGGTTGTCTGATTTCTTTTTTGTGCCCTGTTGCCCACTTCCCCCCAAACTGGAAATCTCAGGGTCCACTTGGCTTTTATTTTTCTTACATTTGGGCAGCAGCTGAGATTAATACTTACCTCCTAGGATGATTCAGGCAAAATGTTCTGTGATTTAAAGCTCTGTGCAAAGAAGGATCCGGGCACAAATCCACAGATGCATCCAAAAAGACATGCAGAAGCAAACAATGGACAAAAAAAATCCAAGCAAACAAGTAATCAGATGCATTTGTTAAGAAGAATGTGTAGAAAAGTTCTCCAAAAATATGCAAAGGAAAAGCTTTTAAAAGCCAAAGTTTCTGGTTTTGAAACAGCCAACTGATACGCTATTATTCATTCAGAGAATGGAGAAAGATGGACTGTTTAAAATGCATACACTTTATCTGAATAGATGTATACTTCTTCCTGTAACATTTGCTTAATAAGTAACCCACCCCCAAAAGATGAGCTGCCCTAACCAAATGTTTCCTTACTGCTTTACTGTTCCAACTCTTACTCAGCTGATGAGTGAGCCAACTAGGGAAGGCGCCCCACTGGACCTGTTGTTTGTGAACGGACAAGGCCTTGTGGGGGATGCGACAGTGGGAGGCCGTCTTGGGCACAGCGATCATGAAATGACAGAGTTTTCGATTATCAGAGAAGTAAGGAGGGGGGTCAGCAGAACTGCTACCCTGGACTTCCAGAGGGCTGACTTTGGCCTGTTTAGGAGCCTGGTGGACAGAGTCCCTTGGGAGGCAGTCCTGAAGGGCAAAGGAGTCCAATAAGGCTGGACACTCTTCAAGAAGGAAGTCTTAAAGGTGCAGGAGCAGGCCATCCTCATGTGCCGAAAGACAAGCCAGCGGGGAAGAAGACCAGCCTGATGAACAGAGAGCTTTGGATGCAACTCAGGAAAAAGGAGAGAGTTTATAACCTTTGGAAGAAGGGGCTGGCAACTCAGGAAGACTACAAGGATGTTGTGAGGTTTTGCAGGGAGAAAATTAGAAGGGCCAAAGCCCACCATCCCTGGAGGTATTTAAAAGACATGTAGATATGTCACCTAGGGACATGGTTTAGTGGTGGGCTTAGCAGGGTTAGGTTTACGGTTGGAACTGATGATCTTAAAGGTCTTTTCCAACCTAAATGATTCTATGATTCTACTGGCTACATACATATATATACACATATATATACAGTCAAGTCACAAGTCGTATCACACACCACATGACAAAGACTGTATATTGAGCAGGGAGTTCTGAATGCACCAAATCCAATGAAGATCAGGTTCCAACGGATTTGTGATGTGTTGGTTCAATTCAATCAATTCAAAGTTGACAAACTCAGAAATCTCTCTCCTTTGCATGAATTATTTTCTGATGTTTTTTGGCAATGCTTTCACTTACATTACATTTCCTTCTGTTGCATATTAATTGGCTCTCTTCTTTTCTTGGCTTTCCATTATGGAATTTATAAGAGGTTTATTACTACTGAGAGTGGCAACTTTCTCAGATTTAAGGAAAAGAAGAAATGGGACACATGGGTTAAAAGCTGTAGAGGAAAAACAACCATAAAAGATTACTTTTACCACTACTTTCCCAATAAAGAAAGAAGTCATCAACCCATATACCTGGCAACCCTGTTCATCTTCTGAAGATAAAAGACAATATGCATGCTTTTCACGTAGATACTCTACAAATCCCGTTCCTTGCATACTGCTGCATGATCTTAGTGAGAAGCCAAGGGACACCTGGGTGCAGCCTTTAACTATTCGTTTTGCATGGCACTGAAACAAATCCAATGAAGGCCATCTGAAAAGGTATACTGGATGTACAAGTCCAATTGCCTCTCCAGTACACATGAATAAGACATAGTTCCGTAATTGAACAACCTACAGTAATAATGATTTCACACCCATTTTTCCCCCTGATTTTGAAAGGCTGCTTTCCTAGGTTCCTGTGCAGGACTTCTGAGGAAAGGTGATACAAATAAAGATAATACAAGTATGTATTCTACAGTATTTCATAAACTAGATTTGGATTTGTCTACAAAACACATTGTTTATTGAAGTCCAAAAGATACCTACCACCATTAAACTAACTTACTTTTCACAATGATTTGGTGTACAACAAGGCACATTAGGCCAACTGTATTTTCATTATAAAGTAACTTCTCAAGATTACTTTCCCAAATGTCCCACTTATACAAGAAAGGACTGTTGATGAAAACAAATAAACCTGCAGTCAATAACTACAGTTAGGGTGTACTGACAAAGGTAGATCTATGCCAGAAATTAACTGATAGTAAATATTTTATCGAAATTAGGAACCAATGACAAAAATAATGAAAATCTTTTGCCAAGTCACAGCAGCATAAAATAAAATTGATAACACCTGTCTTGGGAATTAAGGCTGCCTTCAAATTAAGCTCAAGTAAAAAAGCACACAGCTCAGTGTATTTTAATTTTATTCGGTTCTCAAAACAAACTGCACTTAACCTTCCTAGCAGACATTAACATCTGGAAGTGACGTGCCTGTTTCTGTTACAATACTCTACCAGCAAGTACACCACAGGGATTTCCAGTGTGTAAGCTTCACAACACCTTTCCCCCTCACTATTTACTATCAAGGGATGACTATCAAGGGACTTTTTATGGGGACTAACCAGGCAGCTACCAAATGTCTGAAATGGGTAAGCAGCCAATGACAATTCTTTCTGCCTCATTACAGGCACATTTTAGCATGAACTAAAGCTTAAAAAAAAAAAAAAAGTCTCTGCTTTGCTTTGTAGTTCTCCTTCCAAATACTTTAAAACAGCTGAGTAGGAATTGTTCCTTCTTGTTATCTTTTGTCCAGGTTTTGGTGCTGTTGCTGATGACATACCATCAACATAAGTCACTCCAACAGAGAAGCAAATTTAAATATAACATGACTGTGTGAACTGAATTCCTGACAAATTCTTGTTGGATCAGTTGATGGCAGCAGTAGACATCTAGCCATATTTCAGCAAGAACAGACTCAGCCATAGCGCTATCTTCAAGTCCAATATACCCTAAGAATCAACGGATTCAATCCAACTGCTGTGTATAAAACATTCTGACCAACAGATGAAATATTTAGAGGACGGGATTATGTTCTAAACAATAAAAAGAGCCTTCTGAAGATAAATGGCTTTTTATAAAGCTCTTAGAAATAAATCCACCTTTCAAGGACGGTTCCATCTTTTGAAGAGCATTGGTCTTGAAAGTAAAAAGCACTCATCTACAAACTCATTAAAATTATATGCAGCAAATGCATTTAAGCAGAAAATAAGCGCATTCTTGAAAAGCTTCCCAATTGTTAAAAAACCCCAAACTAAACATCTACGATTACACTTCCACCTATTTATATTGTAGACTTTCAAAGGTGTTAAAACATTTCAGCAAAAAAAAACCAACAAAAAACTAACAGCAGCAAATGTTTATTTTGTTCAAAACCAAACCATTTTGCAACTAATAAACTGATTATTAATTTAAAACCAAAATCCACACACAATTTTTTATCCCAACACTACCACTTATGCAATGCCTTGTAGCACACTGTCTGTTCTAGGTGAAATACATTTAAATATCTCCAGAATATCCCCCTCCCTCTTGCCACACTCCCTTCTCCCTCTCCTCACATTTTCAACTAATACTTTGACATTACTGGCCTCACTAAACTCAATCCTGCAAATTCCTGACATTCATGTCTTCTTAATCTGAAACTTGAGGAGATGGTTAACATTTGACCTTTGCTCTACCTCAGACATACCTGGAGACAAAAAAAAAGTCCAAGGCATGCACTATGCATTCACAGTCTGAAAAGATCTTTTATTTTTAAGTTCCCAGCACACAGTCTTCAAAAAAACAAACCCATTAAAACTTCAAAAGGTAATTTAATAAAAATTCCCCTACAAGCATAGTTTTGCATAAACATTACAAAGTCATACTAAAAATGAAGAACTAAAGCAATAAGTAAGAAATAAATCCCTAGAAGTATACACCCAAAAGTCATGGTGAATTCAAGAATTAAATGGTTACCACACTAATGAAAACAGTCAGTCTCATTTAATTAAATGGGATACTATGGCAGAGTATGAACAACAATAAATCAACCATTGATTACAGAAGTAGACACGGTACCTAACAGGCCATTAAAAAAATTAGCCAGAAACAAATTACTAAGACAAATGGAGGACCAGGTAAGGAGACAAATCGGAAATAAAAAAGCAAGCTACTTCTGTAAAAAAGAAAATCTATCTATCTGCTTGCTCTAAATGAAGCTAAGCAAAGACTCAAATACAGTTCTCTCTGCCCTTTTCTGTCCCCTTTAAAAAATAGGTTTTAAAACTGAATCTTCAAGATTATTCTAGCTTTTTTATCTACCCTCCTACTTTCCTTCATTACACACACAAAGAAAAGAGGAAGGACTTTAGAAGCTTGCTAGCTGCACTTTAAATGGGTTACTTTCTTTGTTCCCCTCAGTAAGTGGGTTTTTTTGTTGTTCAATTTGGAAAAAAGATTTACCATGAATTAAATCCTCTCAATGATCAATGAGAAATGTTGTACTGGTATCACATACTTTTACCTCAAATGAACTTGTTCAGGCATATAGGCTTCACATCCTTTCTCCTCTTAATTACTAGTGCATACTGGCAGTACCTGGCAGTGCCAGAATTTTGAGGGAAGAAAGAAAAGAAAGGGTTGGAATACCAGGGATGAACATGACTGTTTAATGAGCCAGTGTGTCTTTGCTGTTATCTCTATCGGCTTTAGGCATTTTGTTTGTCATACAGTTAAGGCATGACTGAACATGCCATTTAGAGATTGTACTTGTTAAATAAAACCTGCAGCTACAACTGATTAAGGGAACATCCTCTTACAGACATGATGTATGACACCTAAAATTTTAATCAAGTACTTAAAAGTAAAAAGTGAAAAATAAGGTGAATAATTTTTTTTTGTTTTCAAGTAATCTTCACTTTCGCTTACAATTGCACTTTCAAATCAACCTCTGCCAGCAGCTGCTAACTCATGAAAACACTGACTAGAAAATTTGTAATTTTCTTAATGCAAAGTATTTTAAGGTACAGATTTCCATAACTACAAGCCAAGTAAACTGCAAAAACTTTTTTTTCAAACAAGCTTCCTCAATATGTAAAAAAAGGAGCAGACGGAATGTATTATTTAAAGTCTTCTTTGGCAGGGCTGCCCATCGCACAGAAAACGTGCCCTTCCTTGTACCTGTAGCTGGTTCAAAGTCAAGGCCCTTCCAAATCACATCAGCTGCACTTATTTTGGTTTAAGTCTAGATGTGGAGCTGATTTCAGAGTCAGGTGGCTATCTCCATGCACAAACATCTGTGACGTACCACTGAATTCTTTAAGCTTCTTTGTCTGGGCAGGCTGCTTCCCAACTCACTCACCCTCTTGCACACCCCATTCAGCATATTTGGTTCCCCACGCCGGTACTACTCCCTCTAAGCTCACTTCTTACACCCAGTCATCTAGGAAGTTCATAGCATGCTGGCTTATGAATAGTTTGTACCTGTGAAGAGAGCTAGAAAAGTATGGTCCAGGCTAAATTCCAGATATAAGGCAGCATCTGTTATAAACATCCTTGACGGCAACCTCTTTATGGTGGTACACAAGCTCCTACTTCTATGCAATTTCTATAGCCATGTCCAGGTGCAAAATTAGCCTTTCCTTCAGCATCATCCAAATGAAAACAAATAACCAACATGTATTTTGAGGTTTGATCAACTAGAAGATCCCAGTATGACATCTGAGTACTGATTTTAATCTAAAGAGGAGAAATGGCAGCCTTTCCTATGAATGCAAGGCTAATATGAAATACATTTCATGATTCCCCTGTCAGATTCTCCTCCCATATTTCATTAGACTCTGTCTACTTTTGTGCTGATGACTAAAAACTACCCGCTTTTTTAGAATATACTTGTAATGTTAACGTTCTATATTTATTATTTTAATAGTAGTATCAGCAATATCTAAGCTGCACTTAGAAACAAATAAAAAATACTTTATTTCTCAAGCTTTTCTTTAAACACAAATCGTAATGGTAAAAAAATATAGTCCCCCTCCCCCACTATACTGTGATATTTTAGGGCATTAATTCATGATTTATTAGTGCAGCTTCCTAAAAAACAGCGTCCAAGTGGAAGAACCATTCCTGCACAAAAGAGAGAAAAATCTGAGCTCTGAAAATTGGGTAAAAGCAGATGATAATGGAAAAAATTCCACTTAGAACTGTGGAATATTGTTTTACAGGCCCTACTTCCATTTTGCTAATCAGTAACTTTGATATTGACAAAATACTAGTCTATCAACAGATCCTGGGTCACACAGTCCCTCCAAACTTCAACCAGAGTCCTGTTATGCAGAACCAATGACTGTGGCAAACCAACCAAAAAACAAGTCTCTTTAGCTTTTGTTTCAGATTTAGATCACTACACTAAACTATTCATTATGTAAATACTACCAATTAAATTTCAAATTCATGGAGGAATAAAGAGGTACATTTTAAAATGTACATTTTAAATACTGGCTCATATAAACGAAACCAATCTAATTTCCACATTTTAGCTTGGATTCATATATATTTATATGAACTAAAATTTTGGTCACCTATGTTTTAAGAATGCCTGTAACATGCTTTCCATTTCAGAACCTATAATTAAAATACACTGTATACACAACTTGACTGAAACACACTTTTTCTTTCTCCCTTCTCACACTCAAATTCTGCTGCTCTACTTTCTCTTTGCCATGTGCTCACCTCTGTTTTTCCAACACAAGTTTTGTCTGTCACATACTCATTCTGGAGGTGTTTCGGAAACTTAAGGAACAACCCAGTCACCTAGTCATTGCAGATTTAAAGCAGTTAATGCTTACTGCAACCCAGTCTGTTTTTTTCCAGGATTCTTCAAAAAAGTTTCTCTCAGTCTCAGAATTATGGAGAAACCCAGAAGGCTCTATAAACACAATCTTATATGCAAGTATGAGCACTTGATACATCATGCATTCAACAGACAAAAAAAAAAAGCAAATGAAGATAAAAATAAACCAATGGATGACACAAAAGAAAATCATCTGGGAAACACTACCAAAAAGTAACAGTTTTCTTCATGTTAGGCTATTGACTAAAGTTCTAATGTTCTACAGCAAAGAGACTTTACTGTTCTAATCTTCTATTTCTTCACTTTATTTACTATGGTAAATAAAGTATAATGATCTATGATGGCAGTATAATGAAACTGAAAACATGAGCTTGGGCACTTCAACATTTAGTAGCTTTTAGTTTGCTTGTTAATAAAACCTCTTACAACTGAGTATGAGATTACTCAGATAAATAATCCATTCTTATACCTCTGTTTAGTGAACTGCTTATTATTTATCATACTCATCAATTCTCTACAGATAGCACAACCTGTAGTCCTAACCGAGAAGAAAATCCACAAAACTATCTCTTCTAAACTATGTCTATAGTTAGCTATCATTCCTTATCATCTGTTCTTTTAAAGATCAGGACATTTGTAATCTTTGTCGAGGTTCTGTACCATATTAAGGGACAGCGACATCTTGAATTTATCCTTCAGTTTAGCCTTTTTTGTTATTTACTACAACTTCAGTAAATCTACTTTTTTTTAATTAAAAAAAACTGCAAACAAATTTAAAGAAGGTTTTTACAGACATATTTTAAAGGGACAGAAACGCATTTTCAGATATATCTTCATCACACCATTCTGCCAAAATGGTACAAAAGCTATTCTTTGTAATATTGGCTACTTCCAAAGTAAGGTCTGTGACACACAGACCTCAAGCACATGAATCAATGCAAAATCTGCACTGATTTAAAAACAGCTGTACTTATGCAACGTAGTGGCAAACCCACCAAACACTCTTAGAAGCGAGAAGCAACACTGACATCGAAAGGTCAGCTTGAACATCACTGCATCACATTTGCATACCCACATTTCCCAGTACTTCTAGATGGAGCCAGGTTAGGTCAGCGTGATTTATTAACCACAAGTTCAGCAGTGCACGAGCACCATCACGGTGCTCCCAGATCGACCCAAGTGGGATCTCAAAACAGAACAACAACAATCCTCAACCTAAACTAATACGCAGGACCAGCTTATAAAAAGCTGTAGGGATGTCTACACTCATCATAATGGAATAGATAATTAACTGATAGCTTACAATGTGGAGAATTCAGGCTTCAGATCTCAGTTCCCAGTCTCTCTGAGCCAGCTAGCAGTAAGTGCTGAAAGCTTTATAACGTATAAACACACGAACAACCTCCAAATCTTTCCAAATAAGCAGAACAAAAAAATTTATGAAGAATCAACAAGGGAAGCAGAATGGTAGCTGGGAATATTTCATGCATGCATAAATACATTAATATATCCATTTCTGATTTCTTGGTTTGATACATTCTGGTTTGAAACATTCTTACATCTTATAAAAAATGTAACATGCTATGAGAAGTGGTTTCTAGTGTTGAACTGCTTAGCAACACCTGTGTTCAAATAGCCTCGGGGTAAATTTGACAAAATCTGATCTGACATCTGACGAGCCCAATTTTTTTTAATTGAAAGGAAGAAGCAAACCCACAAAATGGAATTATATTAAAACACCCATTTATGTTTTAGACTAAAGAAGACTATCAGATAATGGGATGCTCCTCAGTTTCTGCTTCAGGCTAAAATAACTCCTACATTTTGCTGTAAAAGTCAACTGCCTGAGGTGTCTTTATTTCATGCAAGATAATGCACATCATCTTCAACAGGATATAAGACATCTTCATGTGCACTCACTGTACATTTTTTTTAAAATTTTTAGTTTAGCTCCCTTTTCACAAATAATTACTTTTAGGGTTTCTATGTCTTTCTAGACATAGGAGTTCATTAGGAAGTATTAAGGACCCTGTCCTTTTTCAATTCTTTCAATTAGTAACAAATCAAAAGAGTAAAGAAATAGGCTGAACAGGAAATTCTTTCACAGATGTGTTAGGACCAACTAAACTTTAGCTACACCATTATTCAGAAGTGTCTGAATGCAGGCCCCTAAATATTTGATTGTCAAGGGCAGGCCCCTAATTTAATTGTCAATATGCTCAAAGTGCCTAAT
Source organism: Gavia stellata (assembly GCF_030936135.1). NCBI lineage: Eukaryota > Metazoa > Chordata > Aves > Gaviiformes > Gaviidae > Gavia > Gavia stellata. The sequence goes on from NC_082597.1 coordinate 44,602,901, forward strand.
TCCAATATATTTCACTGGAATGCTTTAATAGAGTACTTAGCACACCAAATATATGCCACTTACTTAAAACATTCAGCTGTAGATTTCCAAATGTGGAAAAATTACCACATTTCTGAGCTTACGAGAGTATTTAATACCTTTTTGAAAGAAATGTGACTTCTCTGTGAAAGAAGTGCTTCATTAATGCAACATCCTTGTGGTCAGACTTCCAGCAACACCTTTCCATTGCCCACTGTAGTACAAAATTCCCTAGCACCCAGTTCTGCAACATCCTTTAGAGTATGACTGCATGCTGTCCCTCACTTTTTTTCTCCCCAAAGCTGAAGCCTACAATTCGATACGCTCAAACATCACGAACAAAAATGTCAAATCTGTAAACTAATAACGTAAGCCCCAAACATACCCTTTAACCTCTTCTCAGCATACTATAGGAAAAATGAGTTTAAAAAAAAAAAAAAGTTTTTTGACATCAAATACTAATGTGGCGCATCTCAATTCACCCTTTTTTTTTTAAGGACGAACCCAAAGGACTCCTCTGCAAAATTTCTCTGCACATTCAGTTTTTAAATCATTCAGCACATCTCAGCATTTTACAGATGTTTGTAGCTTTTATCTAATTGAAAGGACAGTGTCATACAACTATCCTTTGAAGCACAACATTACACACACAAAAAACTAAATCTTTCATCTTGAAGTTAGTACATTAATTTAAATAGCACTTTTTCACATAAGGATCTGAGAACTTTTATAGGAAGGAAAAAAATGGTAATCCTAAACATGGCTGTTTAACAGACAGAAGTTAAGCAACTCATTTAGTACAGGTCTAGAACACAATTTGCTACAGGACCAAGCACTTCCAGGTTCCACTCCACCTCCCACATTCCAAAATACCCAGGTCTTTACTCAAAACAGATTTCACAGAAAACTTTCAATGTAAGTATGCAAGAAGTTACATGACTATTTACACAAAAGCCTACAACACTCCTGGGAAAAAAGAGAAAGATAAGCTTTTGACTTTTTTTCTAGAGGCAACTCCAGCAGCTACCAGCTTCAGGAAAAATTACTAATCATTAAATGGTACCTCTGAAAAGATAATAGTTACTAAACCAGTATGAAGAATGGAGCAAACATGCAGAGAATCTTCTCTGGGTTCCAGATTACAATGCCAAATTTGCATTTCTACGTTCTAAAGAATGTGTGCCATATAACATAGGATGAGGAGAACTAAACTGTTAACTAAGGTATTAGTAAGGTATTGCTAAGTACTGTTGTCTGACCAGTGATCAATATGACTTTTGATATGTGGCTTGTTGAAAACATTGAAGTCATGATACTACTTCAGATCGGATTTAGTCTACAAAAATTAATAAACCACATCAGCACAAGTGAAAAAATACACACACTCTGCATCTCAACTTGTTTGTTATTAACATTCTGGGACACAGACTACAAGCACAACTTCTGCCAAACTTAGAACAACTATCTTAAAATACTTTCAAAAAATAAGGCACTAGCATGGTTCTGGCTTGGCAAAGCACGGCTTAATTGATCATTAATAATAATGAATAATTCCTACTTTAACCTGCAAAGACAAAAAAGTGTTTTTATGGAAGAACTTGAGATTATACTTCACATCATTGACTAGTCTGTTCGCTGCACCTTGGAAGAATTATTCAGATTAAATTAGTTCTAAGAGGTCTGAGAACAGACTAAGAGTTCTTAGAGCTCTTTCTAAATGGCTACTCACAGTACATTGCTGTTTTAAGAGCTTTTTTGAAGTTAGGTTTGTTTAATAATCTGCTTCAGGGTACCAGAACATTAATTAGCTCCTAAACTTTTCAATAAAGGTCATCTTTCATAAGCTCAAAAGATCTTGAAGAATGTATTTATTTTTTAAATTCAGGAAAAACATATCAAATTGAAAAGCTTCATATTCTATTCCTGGCCAGAAAAACAAATGTTCTTAAAAAAAAAAAAAAAAAAAGGAGGCTGGAAGAGAAAAGCTGTTCTGTAAAAAAAAAAAAAATCTAATTTAGCATAAGTTTTCTGCTTGTTAATCTGAAATAAAGACCTTAGTATGCAAGTATGTACCTAAACACTGAAGAGGACAAAAAAAACCAACCTGCAAATAACTCGTTTCTCATTTGCTACCATCTAATTTAGCATTCAATATCAAAAACTTCTCTACCCTTTCCAATTATAAAAGATGTAGGTCAGCTTAATTTCCTTTAGTACTGCTGGCTTGGAAGAGGAAGTAAAACAAGACAAAAAGCACTATGTAAACAATTAAGAAATTATTTTAAATCAATGACCCATTCAAGAATGAATATTGCATCTGTTTATTTTGCCATTATTTCGATCATTAGGAGCTAGCTTCTTATGCAGCCTTTATCCACATACCATTTGTAAACACGGGAGCCTCAGTCTCTACACTTAGCAATTTTTACATACATGCAAAAAAAATTTCAGCAATGATCAGCAACTCTCACATAATTTTCCTCTTCTCTCCCCAGAACAAAATATAGAAATGAAAAGATAAAATATACAAGAAAAACAAATGTCAACATTTTTAAGCTTAAGCCAACTGTTTACCTGGTAGGGCCTGGATACTTCTAGATGTTATAGCACACAGGTTTCTTAACTGAATTACTAAACAAGTAAGAGATTGGGTTTTATAACTAAAGAGGACATTACAGAAGAGCAGGTTACATAAAATAACTTGCTGTTTTGTACTGAACAACCACATGTGGTTGGTTCAGATAATAAGATATTTAGGTTTCCACTTTAAAGGTCTTTAACAAGATACTTTCAAAAGTCTGCCCTTATTACAAATTCTGGTAAACTAAAAGGAGCTGGTTAGTGAGGTCATCTGAACTTGGCTGCACAAGAACTTGTATGATGAGGATCCAGAACTTTTCATTCAAAGTGGTACAACAGTCAGGGCCTGTATCTCAAATAAAACAGAAGAGTGTACAAAGAATTTCTAAACCTATCTGGATGAAGGTTTGCTTCCAAAAGCAGAAGTCTACAAGGGAACATGTGGTGGATGTGAACAGATGAGCAAAAAACTCCTCATCTTCAGGTATGGTTCCACAGTGGCTTAAGCCAACAAATGAACAAATGAACCACAAAAATCTAAAAGTTCAAGTGCTTGCACAGAGTGAGGAAAAGTACCACAGCCCCACCTGCGAGTGAAAAAAAAAAAAAGAGGCTCTAAGGGACAGCAGCAGATTGATGGCTGTAAGTAACAGACTGTCACACAAGAGAGCAAGGGAACAGACCAGAGATCCCTGCAAAGGAAACAAAATCAAATTAGATAATGCCTCTTAAACATTACGACAGCCTTGCTTTAGAATAACTAGTGAATAAGGACCACGACATAAGGCTAACAGATACCACGTTAGGTTTTTGAGGGGAAGAGGAGGAAGCAATAATCATAAAAAGGTGGCTCATCTTATATTAGTGTTCATAGAAGCGTGGACCTCACTGCCCAATGATTTTTTGTATGCTAACAGTTTACACAGGTTCAAGGGGAAACTGAACGAGTACTTGGCAGATAAATTCATTTTCATTTCTATTTAGTAATCTTCATCTGATGTGACATGTCTTCAAGATTAAAACTGCCAAGAGGCTAGAAAACTAATTCACAGGAAATGCCTGATAAGATTTCTACATTCTTTTTCCATAATATGTGTCTGTTTATGGCCATTGTAGGAGCAGGACACCAAGCTAGGTGGCTTCTTAGTCAGACCCACTATAATCAGTCTTATTTTCTTACAGTGTACAGAGAGGAAAAATTAAGCTAAAGCTTTACAAAGCATTTAAATGCACCCTAGGTGCATACAGTGGGAGGAGACTGGTCCAGATGACCACAGGTTTCAATGGAAATCCCATGTTCCTACAAACACTAAACCGCATATTGCATGGAAAATAATTCATAAAATATGCACCAGTAACTACAGCAGACAAGCAGGACATGCACAGGTTCCTATGACTCATAAAAACAATTAGCAAGGTCAGAAAGTGCTGAGAGGAGGAACGGTGAAAGCGGGGAATCCCAATTGCTGCTTGCTTGGCTTCTGCCTGCCACTCATGTCTCTGGTCATTGATGTATTTGGCTCAGACACCATATATACAGACAAACAGCAGTTATTCCACAACACTTTTTCCACATCTGAGTGCTGTATGCATTCGGATCAGCTATCCTGCCTCTGTGCCTCAAATGTCATTACTCAACAGAAACAAGAGGTGCTATAAAGCACACCTAGGTTGTTGCTCTGCCAAAAACCTAAAAGCATCTTTCTTCCAGTTGTTCCAGGCAGCCACCGAGTATACAGCTAAGCTCTGCAGCAGTGCATGGCAGGAGACAACCGAGATAAATTTAAAGGAGAGAGGTTCTGAACAAAAGCAGGGAAACACTTTCATCGTAAGGACAGTCAAGCACTGGAAAGGTTGCCCAGAGAGGCTGTGCTGTCTTCATCCTTGGAGGTTTTCAATACCTGACTGGGTAAAGCCTTGAGCACCAGGTTGGATTAAAGACCTCCTGAGGTTCCTTCCAACCTTAATGACACTTAGATCCAATGTCTACACACAGAAAGCACTCAGTGCTGCCCTAGACCGTGTTTCTACAAGCCTCTCATCTACTAAAAAGTCTCTGACTCAGAGGTTTAAAACATTAGTTACCTACATAGGCTTCAGATCAAGAAAATTAATGCTATCTCATTATTGAAGAAGTACTGCATAACACACTGTATGAAGCCCAAGCCTAGCACATATTTTTGTTTGAAGGTGGCTGAGACTTGAGAGGTGTTAAGTAAAATCTGCAGTTGACACAGTGTTATTTTGTTTCTCTGAGGGTTTTTTGTTTGGTTGGTATGCTTTGTTTTTTAAGTTTACCTTCACCCAGGCTGATGTTCTCGTATCAAGACACCAAACCTGGCTGCATTTAAGATGACATGTGATTATTACATGGTAAGACTATACAATATAGTTGAATATGACATTTGCAGGCCTGGAGTAAGAGACCTAAATGTTCCATCCAGTCCTTCCTAGCAACAAGCAAGCAGATCAAATACAGTAAAAATCCTGAAATAAAACATCAGGATTGTGGTTTATATTTTAATTTCTCATGACCTTGTGAAGCATGGGAAATAGTCATCCACCTATGGTATTCCAATTGGAAAGTCTTTAAAAACACAGCTTCAACTTAAAAAAAAAAAAAGTAGCAGAGAAAAACATACATGAGTTTGCATATATGTAATGAATGCAAACCAGATAAAGATAGTTTTAAGAGATCAGTACAAACTTGTGTGGAACTCAACACTGACCTTTCCAAAAGTTCCCCATACACTTCGAGCTACAGAAGTATTTAGAAAACAACCATGGCCCAGAGATGCAACGAAATAAGAAGCATAAGAAGTTTGTGCCAATAAATATTTTGCACATCAATTCATATTATCATATTTAATTTAGAGTTGGGGTGGGTTTTGTTTTAATCGTTCCTTGAGCTCTTATTGGGATACAAAAAAACTACATTTTTGACACAGGATTTTTTTTTTTTTTTAAGTGGCACAGAAAGATCTGCTCAAACTCAGTTGCCATCAGAGATGCATGAATATTCAAGTTGCATAGAGCAAAACTGAAATAGGGTAAGGTGTAATCAAGAGTTGGATGGGTTTTAGGGGGATTGTTTTTTTGCTTCTCTCACATAGGAGATGGAGGGCTATTTGTTTTGGGAGGTTTTGGGGGGTTTTTTTTTTAGTTTGGTTCTTTTGAAAGTAACACATCTGGGATATAGTAGTAACATAGTAGTGTATGTATATATAGTAGTGTGTATATATATACACACTACTGTATAATATAGTAGTAACATATCTGGGATATATTCAGGTTTCGGATGAATAAAGATCTCCGCAGTCATGAAGGCATTTTGAAGACATGCCAATTCCAAACGTTGAAGTTCTAGAAGCAGCAGCTTTGGAGTGCTTCTCCATTTATCCTTTCATTTTTTCAACCTTCAGGGTTTACTCATTAAGTTGTTATTTCCTCCACAGCTATGAATATCAGAATTTGAAAACACTGTTACAAATACCCAAGATTGCTATTTAATCCCATTACGTTCAGAAGACAGCTCTAAGTAAGTGTTACAAGAGATGAGATAGCAAAGGTGGATTCAACTGGAGAATGAAGCCAAAGCACCAACTCATTATTCATCACTCAAGGTAGTTTCTTTATAATATTATAAAGTTTTAGGGGTTTATAATATTGTTTCAATATTAAATAGTTAAATATCAAAATACCACAAGTTTTCCACAGAAAATCCACAGAGCATCAAGATGGACTGACCTCTTGCCATCTTTCAAACTACTTATTCTTTTGTCTTGCTGCCTTGAAAAAGCAAAAGTTTTCCAGCACTTCCACTACCACAAGAAACTAGAAAACCCTGAACAATTTCTCTCATATAGACAATTCTAACAATTCAGCTGTATTAGTGTACACAGCTCTCGTACTAGGGTTTTCTGCACCAGCAATTCCAGAAACTTTGAAAGTTTCCTTCAAGGATGAAGGAGGGCCTTTGACTTGGTCTCCCTGTAGTATCCTTAAAGCCAAACTGGTTAAATATGGCCCACAGAAGTGTACTATTAGGTGGTGGAATACTGGCTGCACCTTCAGGCTCAGAAGGTTAAAACCAGTATTACAGACTTGTGTTGGCAGCCAAGTAAGTGGCATCTCTCGGGGGTTGATATTAGTGCTAATAATACACAACACCTTTATTAACAACCTGAACAATGAGATGGAAGGTACTCTAAGCAAGTTTGTGGCTGACACCAAACTGGTAGGGACTGGTTAAGTGGATGGAAGGCAGAGCTGCTATTTATACCAGCCTCAACAGGATGAATATATTCAAAACTTTACTAGGCAAGACCCTAAGCAACCTGATCAAAACTGGCCCACTTTGAGCAGGAGATTGGACCAGACAACTTTTTCAGAGATCCCTTCCAAACTGTATTACTGTTATGACTCTGTGCCTATTACGGTGTAATGTATCGTACACCAATGCTGAAAAATCTTTAGTACCCAGCTTTAAATACGTGATCAGACCCAGGGCAGGTTGTCCATACTTGTTTCTTGTAATGAAGTTTCAGCTACAGTATAACCTCACAATATTATTATTCATATTTAGGATACAAGTTTAAATCTCATAAAATTAACTTGAAGTTATTATTTTCACATTTATATGTCTGAGCCACTAGTTTCAAATAGCCAAAGCAGCATAAGTTTCTTACTGCTTTATAGGAAACCATCAAACTATCATTTAAGCGAAGCCTTTCCAATTTGAGGATCAGACTAAGGCATTTTCATAAAAAAAAAAATTAAGTATTTTCAGAGCAATTACTCATTACAGTGAAGCTACATACAAGTTTTGGAAAAAATTGTCAGATAAGTCATTTTCAGCGGTACTTGGCAGTGTGTTCACTTCAGTGAAATAATTGGTCATATCAACACTTCCCTCCCTGTGCTTTTCAATGAGACTGGAGTTACCTCATTTCCACTGGAAAGCAAGATGCTTCATACGTTTATTTCAGTGTAAAAGTAGACAAATGCGTAGCTGACAGGCTGTTTCTACTCTTTACAATATTTTTTTCTTCCAGATTATCTTGTCTTTTAAGTAGGCTTTAGGAACAAACAACAATGGGACAGTGTTTCAGTCTTAAGTACTAGAGAAAGCACACAAAGAAATATTTATCTTTAGCCAACCAACATCTACATTTATTTAGGGTTATTGGCTACATGACAGACTAGCAAGAAGAGGCAGTAACTGGCAAGGCGGAGCATTAACAAGTTTTCAACCACCAATTATAACCTAAACTAAATACTTTTCTTACTTGCTGCAGAATTCAGTACTCAACAGAAGAGGAAGTACGTTACTTACATTGCATTTATTTTCCACCTAGTAACTCTATCATTTCAGATGATTCACCCCAAAAACAGGAGAGTGAAAGAAAGCAACCATGCAATAATGTTTTCCAATTATACCTAACTATTAAAAGATCATTTTAAAAACCAACCTTCCCAAAATTGCACTTAGAAATAAATGCAAGGTCAAAAGAATTAGAGGGGAAATTAACAGCGTCTGATAGTTTTCCATCACCATCCTTCCCATTCCAGTAGGAACGAGCGCTGGAATTAAAAAGAACTAAGTACTTAAAAGAATAGGTACTTTCTGGTACAGACCTGTGGTGACACACTGGAATAAGCTGCCCAGGGAAGTGGTGGAGTCACCATCACTGGAGGTGTTCAAGGAACGTGTGGACGAGGCATTGTGGGACATGGTTTAATGGGCATGGTGGTGTTGGTTGATGGTTGGACTTGATGATCTTACAGGTCTTTTCCAACCTTAGTGATTCTGTGATTCTGAAATAACTTCCCTTACCTAGCTATGTGTCAAGATACTAAAACATGCTCTTAAACAAAAAAACCAGACAAACAAAAAAAGGGAATATAAGCTTATCATGTGCTAAAGAAAGATGGAAAGAAAAAAGAACATGCCCTTTGAAGAGGTGTTGCGCAGAGGCTTGGTCAAAATCAGAATTCACTAAGGTATCAACAGCAAAACAGACTGGATGTAAACATTCTCAATACAATCCTTTTACTAGAATCTGAAAATACCTCTGTGTGGATGGTACGGGTATCAGTGGTCAGAAATTATTCCAGTACTTTGAACAAATACTTATTGAGACTTTTTTTCCCCAGCATATGCAAAAAGCAGCAAGTTGTTTTACAAGAAAATGCACAGAGATGTTACACCATGCAAAGACACTACCTCAATATGAAGAGATGGCTAGAACTGCTCTTTCATTTAACTTAATCCTTAGGTAGGGAATCACTAAGAAAGATACTGCTGAAGGCAAACTTCTAGTCAAAAGAGTCCAACCACTAGCACAAGATTCCACTCCTCTCTCTAGCTTCCAGCCATTCAGAGAAGGATTTCAATTCCTTTACAACATACCCAGTAATTGCTATGCGTGACACATTCGGCATTTAAATTTGCCTTGTTTTTCCAACTGGAATACAGCCATTTTCTCTCAGTCCACACAACTCAGCACGCTGGACTACTCTAGTAGCAGGAACCCTTTCCTTCCCCAGAGAAAGAGCTCATTGCTTTCTGCTTACTTACAATGCTGTCGTTCAGTATGACACCTACCAAGCACCACATATGCAAGTGCTTTCTAAAGAGGCAGGCAGACTCCTGGTGGCAAGCCAACAGCATAGTGTCAAGAAGTCATACCCTTATTGCTGTTAATAAGAAGACAAGAAATGAACACAGACTGGCTGAACATGCTATGCAGATTCCACATTTGAATCTCTTCTACTTTTTATTCTACTAGTATCTCCAGTATTTCCCACAAACAGGTCAGGAGACTGTTGTGTCTTGTATCTGGCAGCTTCACATGCAAAATACACAGATCTGAGTTCTTTGCACTTTTTTAAATCATTCATCACCCTGTTATTAACAGAAGAACACTTCTGAATTTAGATGACTTCCATCTGGTTAGGTGAAAATGTAAACTTTGTTTACAAGCACATTAAATAAATCCCAGCTATCTAACTGGCCTTCCTAGATGGACCAAGATTTTGATTATATATACACCTCTCAAAAAGGTAACCACAAAAATAGTTGCTATTCTCCTGGTTGGGGTTCAGAAAAAACTTACCCACACAGCTATGCCAGCAGAATCCTCCAGTGTAAACAGTTACAAAATAAAGCAGCACCTTTACCAGTGCAGCCTGTTTTGCTTGGAGCAGAACAGAAGAATTACTGTAACAATACAAAACATAACTCTCATCCTATACATGGGTCCTCACAAAGCACTGTCAGTGTAGCATAACGGGAACTCTATGTGCTTCTTGCACAGATACTAGCACAGCTGTAAGTGAGAAAAATGTTACAAGTAAACTTAACACCTGCATCAAGTGAATATGTACAAACTGAGAAACACTTTCTAACACAGCTAAAAATGGTTATAAAGCTTAATATTTAAAAAAAGGAAACTTAGGTAGTAATGATAGTTACATACAATTTAGTTACCTTTCACAACCTGAAGAACTGTTATGAGGCAACAAAACCCAAATCCCACAGCACTTAGTATTTAGAGTGAAATCAACTTTCAAGATTCAACAAGCTATAGAGAAACTACTTTACAACCACTGAAAAGAAAAAAGATGCAAGTATTTCAGAAGCCATTGTCAAAAGCCACCATTACTTAGATAAGCACCAGTGCTGAGAAGATAAAAACCAGCCTTTACTTCTATCAGAATGGCCTCTAAATACAAAGTGTCACCACTACTCCCAACCTGTCATCATCTGTTTTCACAGCTTCTCCTATGGTTTCTGTCCTCCGCCGACTTCAATACAAATATATTTAAGACACAGAACTGTTTAAGACCTAGCTCTATTGCCTTCCTATTGAACAGAAGAAAAATTAATCATTAATGAATAACGATCCGCTAATATTTTTCCTGTCTATTTCAAGATAACTGAGACAACACAAACTTTTACTCTCCTTACTCCACCACCTTTCATATCATTAAATTCTCCAGCTGCATTGCAACTGAAATTAGATCCTACTTCTTTGGGGTAAAAACTGTTTTTGTATTCAATTTTGGGCAGAGAAGCTTCTAGGCACTATGTGTCTTCTGTGAGTACATTTTGTCGACAGTTTCCCATTTTAATTTCAGAGTATCAGAATCTCCGCATATCATCGTTCTCCACTACAGTGGCATACTGATCATAAAAGGAAAATGTTTAGCATAAAATAGCAACTCCATTCTAAAGAAAGACTATTTTCTTGAAAAATAACACAATAAAACACCCAGTAAAGCTCTAAAACAGCATCTCCTGAAAAGTAATTTTAAAACATACACCACACAGAGATATGAGAGCTAAGTGGTTAAATTCAGTGTGTACTACTACCAAGTCACTATGTATAGCATGGTGAAGCTAGACCTAGCATCTGATGAGAAAGACAGCAAGAAACTGGAGTGTTGTAGATTTTGAACTTGATTACTCCAACAAATCACCTACATCGCAGCCTTCTTTTGTCCAAGAACTTCAACTGACCATGTTGAATCAGTGCTTTAAAATATTTTCTCATTAATAAACATATAAAAGACAGTACAAGTAAATATTCTGCAAAGCATTCATTGCTAAGTAGTTACTCACATTTGACACTGGACACAGTTTTTGAAGCTGTCCACAATCAGGAATGATCCAGTGTTCCCTAGTTAAAGAATTCTTAGGAATGCATGTGGTAATGATTAAAAACATTTAAGAAATGTGAAATACTGAAAAAAGATAGCTTTGCATAACTATATGCCAGTCAAAAATGCAACACTTACTACTAGCAAGTTTCCCCAATAATACCTTGTACAACAGGTATCTAGGTTTATTAAAATTTGACTCAGAAAAAATGTGATGGAATGCTTACTCGCTAGTTACAGAAGTAATTAGTGTAAAGACACAAGAAGTTTCCAAGAAGCGCCAACACATGGTGACAGGCAGCAAAGTTATTAGGCCCTCAGAAATATGGGAACGAGCGACAACTTGCTTCTCAATGCCTAAATATGTTAACCTTAATAAATAAGCCACCCTTAAGAATGCAGCAGAACCTACAGTAGCAAATTCATACATAAGATTCGAATGGCTGCTAAGCAAGGAATGAGTTTTCCTGAAAAGCAAAGCATATTTTGAGCAATACTTAAACAAAACAAACAAACAAAAACCCCAACCACCACCAAACCCACCAAACTAGCAAACCCCAAACCACAGTACCCAAAAAACACTGAAGGAACACCAGTTCAGAAAACTAGTTCAAAGAGCTGGGATACTAGTCTCAAAAAGCAAAAAGAAACCCATCAGCCAAAAACAAACAAAAAAAGATGATGACAGGGGATGAAGTACACAGCAGCAGCCCCTAAAATACGATCTTGTACAATGCCTGCTGCAATGTGCAAAAACATTATTAACTGGGAAAGGGCCAGGACTAGTTTACTTAGGGAAGTAAAGATACAGCATTTTAAGAGTTCCTATAGAAGCACGGGGGGCAGGTATTTAGGGGGCTTTGTATAAAACAAACCACAGTCTACAAAGCTTGCACACTCTGAAGCCAGAGAATTAAAAGAACTCACTTGTATTCCTCACTTTCCAAAGCAAGAATATTGAAGACCTGTGCCAAAACACTTCACCTCAAACTAAAGACTATGCAAGTAATTATTCTCAAAAACCACAACTATAAAGATTTCTGCTGTTCCTAAAACTCATTCCTCACCTTCTGATACCTTCTTGCATGAAAACAATCTGCTGTGAAAGTGCCTAGGATGTCATAAAAAAAAAAAAAAATTAGTGACTTCAGGTATGGAGAACATGATTTCATCTTCTCCTGCTGCTTTAGAAACAAAGATCTTACTTTCTAGTGTTATTTTAATAATCTATAATGTTAACCAAAAGAAAAACTAAAAGTTTCTTCTACAGTGATGGTGGTCACCAATATTAGTGCAAAATTGTAATCCAGCTTTATTTGAAGTTTCCTGTGTCCTTTCTTATTAACTGCAAAAAAAGCTAAAAACTTAGTTATCATTCTTCTGAATTCCTCTAGGAGTATTATAAATCAATGCCAGATTTTTATACTAGTAGCAAACCACAGAGGACAGTGGTGTTGGCTGATAAAAATATCTTCCTCTGCCTTCAAAAAAATGCTCTTTAAACCACTACATTTTTTCCAGTGCAGGAAATTCTTTTGGGTTCCAAACTGGATAATATTTACACCTGAACATCTATTCAGAGCTGATAAATCAGTTTTCTTTCATTACTATTGTTTTGACCATACTTTAACAGGCACGTGTCTCGGTCTGATCTTCCAAAAGCCCTAGAACCTACCCTCCGTCAACAAGAAGACATTAAAAAAAAGCCACAGGTCGTGACAGTTCTAATTTATTTAGAACAAATAGCACCTCGTCTGTTTGGACGCCGCACTGTAACCACCACAGTACATCCCCCCGACTGCGCGCAGGCCTTCGTGCTTTTCCACACGGCGTAGGGAGACGGCTGCGCCGCCGCGGCTGGCCCACGCGAGAAGCCCAGGCGCGGGCGAGGAGCGCTGGGAACAGTCCCGGTGTGCACGGCTGCCGCCCCCGCGGGCTGAGCCCCCGGCCCGCACCGGGCGCCCCCGGAGCCCCCAGCGGCGGCTCAGGTGCGGCGGCGGCGGCAGCGGCGCGCCCCCCCCGCGGGCTCACCTCGGCGGCCGGGATGTTCACCACACCTGTCGACCTCCTCTTCTCCCTGAGCTTCCTCTTCTCGATCTGCCCCTTCCCCTTCCTGGCGCTGGGGCCCGAGCTCTTTCCCTTGGCGGCCAGCTTCTCCTCGCCCTCGGGGGAGCCCGGCGCGGCGGCGGGAGGCGGCTTGGCGGCAGGCTCAGCGCCCCGGCCCCCGGCGAGGGCCGGCGGCGGCTCCTTGGCGGGGGCGGCCCGGCCCAAGGCGGCGCTGGAGAGGCTGACGCAGTTGACGGCCCCGCCGGCGGGGGGCGCCGCGCGGTCGGGCGGGGCGGCCGGTCCGCCGGGGGGCAGGTTGTTGTTCAGCTCGGCGGAGGAGGCGCCCCCCGCAGGCCTGGCCTCCCCCCCGGCGGCTGCCCCCGGGGCCGGCGGCGCCTGCTTCGCCCGCATCTTCTCCCGCTTGGCCTTCCACTCCTCCAGAAAGTCCGTGGTGCTGCCCCCTGCGCTGCGGTAGCCGCCGGTCGCCATGTTCCCGGCGGGCTGGACGCCGAGAGCGCCCTACCAGCACCTCTGCCGCCGCCCGCCCTGAGGCGGCTCTGCTGCCGCCCGGAGAGGAGAGGTCCCGGCGGGGCGGGCGGGAGAGACGGGGGCGGGGAGAGAGACTCGGAGAAGCACGAACACCCTGGAGAGAAACAAAAGGGGAGAGATGAACCGTCCCGCCGCCCCGCCAACTCCCCAGGCAGCCCCCCGGCCCCCAGGGACGCGTCTCCATCACCGCCCGCCCTCGCACGCCGGGCTCCCGCAGCTCGGATCGCGCCGTCCGGCCCCGGCGCAGCACCCCGCGCCCGCGGGGGCTCCCCTCACCCCTCGGCGCGGGGCCGCCCGGAGGTGCCCGCCTCCCCCGCTCGCCGACGCCCCGACGCCCGCCAGCTGCGGCCGCGACGACCGCGAAGCGCCGTCCCTCGCCCCCGGGGCCGGAGCGTGTGCCATCCCCCCCGACGCCCGCTTGCCTGCCGGGGGACCGAGTTCCCGCGCGGGGCGGGGCGGAGGCGGTCGGCGCTCACCTCCCGCCCGGCGGGGCCGCGGCTCGGGCGCTCCGCAGCGCCGGCGGCACCAGGTGAGCGGCACCGCCTCCCGCCGTCCCGGAAGGAGCGGCGCAGCCCCGAGGCTTCCCGAGCTCCCCCTCCCTCCCCCCCTCCCTCCCCTTTCCCCATCGCGGCACGGACAGAGCCGAAGCCAGGGCGGAAACTGCCGAGATGGCCTCAACAATGGGGTGAGGGCGGGGAGGCCCGGCCCGGTGCGCTGCGCGCCGTGACCTGACCGCGCCGGGTGCCGGCCCGCTGCGGGGTCCCGCCACCTGCCCCGGGCAGCGCCGGCACGGGCGGGGCCACGGGCCCCGGCGCTCTCGACGAGCGGCAACGCGGGCGGGAGGGGCCAGGGGCGCCGCGACCGCGTGAGGAGAGGAGCGGAGCGGAGCGGAGCGGAGCGGGACACCGCCACCCGCCCGCCTCAGGCCGCGCTCTCTCTTCACCGCCGGCTTTAACGGGCGGCGGGCGGGGGCTGGCAGAGCCCAGCCACGAGGGGCCGGAGGAGGCGGTCTGGTGTCCCCCGGCCCGCGGGGGGCTCTGCCAACCCCGCCCCGCACCTGCCGTAAAGCCTCCGGTGAGGGGGGCTGAGGAGCCCGCCGCGCCCTGCCGGCGTACCCGGTGTGGGCCGCCTGACGGCGGGGCAGGTGCCCGGGGGTCGGCGCTCGAGCGGTGCGGCTCCCCGGCCCCGCCGGCGGCTGTCACCAGCGGCAAGGCAAGAAGCCGTGTGTAAAGCCCGGCTTGGTCAACCTTCGGCTTCGGCTGTCGTTAGGGAAACGCCGCGCTGGGGACAGGAGCGCCGGTTTGGCGTGAAAACGTGGCTACCGCCGCTGCTCTCGCGTCGTCGTTTAATGGGGTCGATGCACGGTGGGAAGAGCCTGAAGTTAATTGCTCCCGCAGCACAGTAACTTCCTCTCGTCTGCGGCTCTGGCGCGCAGACCAAAGTTATCTACTGGAGTTCACTCTCGCGGGTGGAAGGTTGGGAAAAAGCCTGTGTTTTCGTGATGTTACAAGAAACAAGGATTCAAGGGGTTTCCACCAGTCACGCTGCGAACGCTTGAAAGATGTCTTGGTTATAAAGAATACAGCCTTCAGTGGGGAAACCTAACTGGGTTAAATATTAGGAAGAAGGCATGTGCAGGGAATGTGGTGGGAGTATGCAGTATCGGTTAAACGGTTTGTGTAGGTGATCGAATGGCTAAACCTGCACAGAAAACTCAGCTTTTTTGGTTTTGCTGAATTCACTATGTCTTAATAGCACCCTGAAAACTGATCGTTGTATTTTTGGAAATCGCTGCTCTCAATAGATTCGTGGCTTGTGTAATCCTGCTTTATAAGGGGTATGCTGAGGGAAATGAAGGGGTGTATCCGTGCTACCTTTCCAGCAGGCTCAGGACAAGGCACAAGCTTACTTCAGAGGCAGAGGAAATACACATAGCCTGGGCTTACATAGCTGGGAGCACGTTCTCACCTTTTCATCACCTTTTTTCTCTCTTTCAAATTCAGTCCTGAATTTGTCCACCTGGTTAATAAGATTCATTATTTGGAGTTCAGAATATAAACTTCGCAAAAGTTTTTGGTTTCTTTTTACAGAAAAAAATATAGATGCTGCAGATACAGATAAAAAATATCTAGCAAAATGGGGCCCCAAATATCTGGCACTAGGCTCTGCGCCCTACAGTATAAATAAAGTCCATGCAACCGCTTTCACCTTAGGCATGTCTCTACCCCGTCCTCTTCCACAGCAGTGGGCACTGTCTCACCCTTCCAACCTTCTCTGCCCTTCTGGTGATCATTCATTTACTTGGACTTCCCACTTAACTCATATCTGATTTCTGCTCTGGTTTGGGTTTAGGGGTTTTTTTTGTGTGGCGGTTGGTTTTGAAGGGGTGTTTAAATGTTTGTGTACATGGAAGTGAAGGTATCAGGATCCTCAGTGCAGACAAAACCTTATCTTTCAGGTTATGGGAAAATCCCAAAACAAAACAGTCTAGTTGTTCTGTATTGTGCTGGAAAGCTGTAAACAGGCAGAAAAGTAGATGTTGAAAACATAGTCCTGTACTAGCTCTACTATTTAACACCCAGCAATACAAAATTATTAAAGTTGGTCATATTTCTATTTGCAGATCAAGCGCTTAACAAAAAGTTGACTTAGCAAAAGTTTTGACTAAGCACTCTCGAAAAAAACATTATCTGCACTTTTATCTGTAGAGTTTCTAACTTAAGAAAACTACTCAATTGTGTTTTTAGAAAACACAAGTTAGAGAAAGGATTCTTCATGTGAATTCTTGTCTGTCTTTCCCATTCTGTCAATTTTTTCCTTTTATATGATGAAGAGCTTTTCTTGAGAGAATCATGTAACTGTGACAATACCAGTATTGCGCCCCTCACTGTTACACCACGAGCAGCACATCTGGCCAAAAATGCATAAAAAGAGTCAGATTAGAAAGCCGTTACTTACAGTATGTTGTGTATATGGAAAAATATACAGATGTATTTTAGTTCTTGGGATACCCTAAGTTCTCTGCTACCCCGGGTCTCCCCAGCTGCTACCTGGGCCCCTCTCTCTGTGGCAGTCCTTAGCAGCTAGCAAGGCTTAGACGTGCTTGCCCACTTTGCATCTTATCTGCCCACCTTTCTTATGTGTACGAGGTGCTGTTGCCAAGCTTTAGCTGCATCCACCATTGCTGTTGGATTTTTTTTTTTCTCTAATCTTCTATAAAAAACATTGTGGGGTTTTTTAGTGCCAAAAAGGCTTTGTGTTCCTTACAGTCTGTTATATATTAACAGAAGTTATGTTGTGGTGAGTGAGGTTGGGCTTAAGTGCCCAATACAAAAATGCTGACTGTCAGATGTTTGCTTCTCCGTAAGGTTGTCTGTGCTGGAGAGCTTTCAGGGATAAAGTCCCAAATAGTTTAAGTATCACGCTGCATGTTTTCCTCTGCCACAACCGAGAACAGCTTCATAGCTTGCAAACATTTTTAGAACAGCACTTTTCTCTTTTCTTACCAAAAAAATCTTCAGGATATTCTTAAGGCCTAGAAATACAATTCATTTTATTAGCTACATTTTAAGCTGGTGTAATGACAAGGGTCCCTAAGCCTTAAGATACTGTTTTTTATATATTAATCATTATGGAATGAGACTCTCCCCTAGAGGTAAAATTACTACCAGGATTGGGTAGGATGATCTTGATCACCTTTGCCAGGCAAAAAACGAACACTTCATTTTTCAATTTAGAATAAAACCCATAATTTATTCTTAAAATCTTGAGGAAATTAAGTGCCTTTTTGGGTTGGGCACTTTAAAGCTGGTTCTTTTGTAAAGGGTTGCAAGCTGTTTAAGATTTTTGTAATTTCTTCCACAGATTCAACCAAATTATCCAACCTTATTAAGGTTCTGTGTACAAGTCTATATCTGAGCCATGATCTTTTCTGAAGTGGCAGTTTTCAAGGGCTGGAAAATAAAATAGTGAACACAGTAACATATTATTGGCTTAGGAAATTAAGGACAACATCCAAATTCCTGCCCAATGTCCATTTGCTCATTACCGTCAGGCTCCAAGCTTAGCAAACTTTGTTATACCTACTGGTGCTGGTGTCCTCTCCACTGAAACACTCCCTCCCTCTAACACTCCTCAGCATCTCTGGAAGCTCTCCCCAAAGGCTCTGTTGAGATTGCTGTATTTGCCTGCTTGTCTCTTAAACACACGTAACTCTTCCTTCCGCTCCAGACTTCACCCCACCTCTGCCTGCCGTACCTGACCTTCCATGAAACTCTCGCGTAATGCACCTACCAGCTGCTTCCCATATCTGATCCCCTTTGAAGTCCATTCAATCAGCATTCTTCATGTTTCTTCACCCAGTACAAACTTTTTCATCCACATGCTGGTTCTACCTGCTTTATCACTCTTGCTTTATAAACTAGGTTTACTAAGCTTGCTCCGGTGCTGTCCCATTAAATCTTCCCTCTCTGTTGATTTAGATTTCACCTGCTGGATAATCCTCACACCCATCACTGTGTACCTCAACTAACCTATCTATCTACTTGTTTCTGCACTATCCTTCCATAAATGCTGTTGCTTAAAATTGCTATGACTCAGTGAAATCTGCTTCTTTTTGTAGAAATAACTGTTCCTCTTTTTATCCATAAAATTTCAAAAGCCTCTCTTTAAACCTTTCACATGAAATCTTTTACCATAACTTACCTCTAACCTTCCTGTAAAATCCCCACTTATGCTCCATGACATTTCTAATGTCAGATCTCCCCCTAAAAGTAAAATAATCCTCAAGCATAGCACTATCTCTCTTGACTCTTCCTTTTAACCTTTTCTTACTAAAGCTTTCCAAGCCAATGCTCTGCTGCCCTGCAGCAATACTCGTCTCCTCTCTCCAACCAGTCACACTGCCTTAGACCACATGCCTAGGATGAGACAAAACCTAGTGAAACATACTTTGTAAGTGTCTTCCTCCTTGCACTCATTTTGTTATTACCAGTTATATCACTAACAGAACATGTAGTATCTCTGTCAGAGAGGGTCAAAAGAGTTAAAAAAATTGGGTGGTGCTCCATAGTCTTGACCATTGGCCTCTTTCCCATGACTTCAGAAGATTCATTTGTAGCGGATCCCAGCGAAGGCGTGAAGCTATGAAGGGTAACGTGGAGATGCCGGTAGTCTCATTTCTGGACAGTGAAGTGATTGCATATTTTGTCTCTAACCAAATTACTTGTTTTTAAGTATGTAGAGGGAGTTTTTATTTCTGTTTACATCTGTACTGTTTGCTTTTCAAATTCTCTCTTAATCTTTGGTTTATCTCTTCTTACCTACCAAATTCTGTTACTGCTTGGGCTTGGTTGTTTTTGCATTTTTGTCTAAATGCAGATAAACTGCCATCCCTTGCAATTTAATACCACTTTCTGCTACTTCTGAGCTATGCACGCTATCTAAATCTGAGAAGCTTAGCCTATCATCATGAATTTTTATTTCCTTTTCTTACAGGAGTTAATTAAATTATTCTTTTTCTCCCCTCACTGGAGCTTAGTGTCACAGTGCAAACCTTCTGGCAAGGTTTTCCTCTGTAAGGTTCTAACAATTACGTTGTAGTCACTGTAGTCAGTGGTTTAACTAGATTACTTTGTTATGGATCGTGCCTGGAAACTCATACAAATCAGACAGTCCCACTTCCACTGAAATACCAGTTTCATCCTATTTGCTGTGCTGCTGAATTGGATGCTTAAAACTCTTTTGAAGTGCTAGGGTCTGATTTGAAATCTTGCATGTAAATACAACAGGGCTTTGTGAAATAGCTAGATTTATCAGGAGATACTAGCATTCAAGATCAATCTTAGAGTCCATCTTCTGGTCTGGTTTCTGTATGTGTTTTACCATTCTTGAACTCCTCTGCTATCATTTGAGCAAAAATAACTACGTAGTTTCTTTGAACTAGTTTGGTTTGACAGACAAACTAGTATTGTTTCTTGCAGCAAAGTTCATTCATCTAGTTTATGGAGGAGTGCAGTGTGAAAAGGAAAAAAACAAACTTACAGAAAGAAGTTTGCTTGATTTTTTTCAAGTATTTCATCTTCTAGTATGAGAAATTAGTGTGAAGATTGCCATCTGTCTCCAGCTGGCAGTTGTTGGATAAGAATGACAGTGGGGATGGGAGTGGGTTCAGTGTCTCTGCAGAAGACTTCAAAGGCGTGCTGAGAACTTTTTTTGCCACAGTTCACAATCTCACTCTGTAAGATGGTCTGTTGCTGCTTCTCATGTTCTGCACTGCATGAGGGTACAGAGTGATAACTTGATGATAACTTATCTTACTACTCCTTGCTATTTGTGATGAAGTTCAGTCAGCATAGCTGTGAAACAGTTTATTCAGCAACCATGCTACCTCTTTTTCTAAGTAGGTACTCTCTAGGGCCAGATTTGAACAGTGAACCAGGTGAGTATGCCCTAGAGCAACTTGCTGAGGAGTAGAGATGAAAAACAGACATAGAGTCAAAATGTTGCCCAGTGAGTTATAAGAAGGTAGAGAAAAAATGACGCTGACAAGCCTCACAGAGCTTGAGAGAAGGGGGGAAAGGGTGGATGCTGTATGTCAGGGTATGAATGTGCTTGAGGACCAGTTTGCAAAAGGCATAGAAACAAATCAGTAGGACCAGGATATGATCACGATACGAAAGAAGCACTTGGAGGAGACAGTTTTTCCATTATGGTCCCCACTTTTGTGTTCACTGTGAAGGAACCTAGGGAGCATCTCACAGTGGAGCTCTTCATTACAGAGAATCCATCAAAATCAAAGTATTGCAAAGCAACAGAACAAATTGAGAAAGTGAAAAATAACAAATTGCCGAACTGAGTGGCAGTGATAAAGTAGCAGATGGAATTCAGTGTAGATAAATGTAAAGTGACTTAACGTTGAGGAAAGTTTTCTAAGGTAACAAGCTACCTAGACATACTTGAGCAACACTGGGTCTGTCAAACTAAAATGCTCCTGCAGGATGTCCATGCTGCCTCACAGTAAGAATACCAGGAAGTGTAACGCAGAGGAATTGGATTTGTCCGTACACTGGCTCCTTAGTCCAGCCTCCACACTTGCCCTTTTGGTAACGAACTGCTTATAAAATAGAGGTGCTCTGCTCTCTTTGCAGTCCTCCACAAGAGAGAGCGCTCATGTAGTCTTCTGGACACAAGCTAGCCCTGGATGTTTTCTGGGGCTTGTCTTCGTGCAACATCATTGTCCTCTAGACTCCTGAGTTCTCAGGAATACCCTGCATGGGTAGCTCGGCTGCCACCATCTTAGCTAGTGGGGGAGCCGCCAGGTTACCAAGCTGTTGTGCCATTGAAGGTACTGTCTATCACCTTGGTAATGAAGAGCTGACTGTACCTATCCATAGGACAGAAATAATAATATCGTAGGTTTAAGTTACCCTTAAGATAACCTTAAGTTATCTGAATAACACTACCTTTGTTGCTTTTTATATTTATGATACTTTTCCAGCACCTACGGAGCCTATCCATTCTTCTTAAAGACAGCATCCTCTGACCATACTCACCTCTATGCAGCTAACTCTCCTTACAGTTTAATACATTGTTGAACAGATTTTGGTCCACACCAAAGACAATTTGGTTCCTGTCTTTCTGTATCTCCAAATGTAAGCATGCAAATGAATAATTAGAAACCAAATCCAGTGGTTACTGGCTTACTGTCAGTCCGAGTCTTGTTGGTACTGTTTATAATTCATAACCCTCCAGGGCTGTTGTTTGGGGTTTTTTGACCAATACAAAGTCAGTAAAAATTAATTAATTAGGTCTCTGGATTCTCACCGTGTACCTCTTGGTTAAACAGTTGTACTTGCATCCTTTTGACCTAACCTGATGCAGGTGATGAGCTGCACACAGTAGAAAAGTGCAGCGGACACAAAACTATGTCCCAAAAGAATCATAGTTAGGGCTGACGGATCTCAGAGAGCTGACTGAGAAACTTGGCCTTCATTGAAATGTGGTAGATGATGCATGCAGAATTTAGTGTGATGGCTTTTTACAATGCTTTGTTTGAGCTATCTGTTCATTTGGCGATTATTTTTCTCCTGCACCACGGTATTCCTAGGGCCTACTGTGTTTCATATGACGGACCATAATGAAGTTGCCTTGTAAAAGGAATCAGGCAGATATTTCAGGAATTCAGTACTGGTTATTACTAGCAATCATCTGGAAGTGTCCAAAACAAACACAAACAGCAATCAATCAATGGCTGTGACATATCAGTGAGTGTAAGCAGAGGAGGGGAAAGCACTTAGAAGAGTTCAGAGTCAGTGTGTATGAAATCAAACAGACTACAAAGGGAGAGAATAGCTTAAAAGAACACAAAAAATAACATATACTTCCTATTGTTAAAATTGTGTTGATATTTCATATTATGGAACTTATTTCAATGATACATGGCCATGCTGTAAAAATCTAGGATGAAAGTTTGGGACTGAATTTTTGTGTGAACAATTAGAACAAAATCTATGTGCCTATATTGTAATGATTTTATATAAACATGGACAATGCTTAAAAACGAATGTTGTATTTTGCTCATAATACACATTATTCGCTGTTTCAAGGTGAAAACTGCCAAGGTATTTAAGATGACAAGCTTTAAATACATATTAAAAAGATATTTTAAGTTAACAAGTTACTTGAAAGAGGACAAGCTGCATACTTTGTCCTTTGCATACAAGCAAATCCACGGCCAATGCTCAGTTTATCGTATTTATTCCCAAATTAGGCATTAGGACCCAACAGGTCTTGCCTTCTGTATTTGCTTTATTGTTGGACACTCAAAAAGGGATGAAAGGCAACTAATTAAGAAATAGCGAATGGCTGCCTGCAAACACCTCGATGAGTTGAAAACAAGGGAAGAAGTACAAGACCTTTCACTGCTTTCACCCTGAAACTGTGTGGAGAGAAGGAGAAAAATAGGAAAAAGGCCTATGGAAAATAGTGCTGATTCCTGAGGAGGGGAATAACTGGATTAAGGGGGAACAGGTGACTTGTAGAGTGTGCTTAGTTTATGGTAAAACTACCCCCTTGGATTAGAGAGAAACGAGAGCAGGTGGGAACTAAATGGCTGGGTAGAGACATTCCTACTGAGTAAAGGTTAGACTGTCAGTGAAAAAAAGGTCCAGTGGTCAGGAAAAGATTAATGGAGTCTTTGAAACCATTAGGGATGTGTGCTTCTGAGGAGCTCGGGATGAGGCGGTGTGAGGAAAGGGGGAGCAGGAGGTGAGGAACAGCAGTGGAGGGAGAGCACGCAAAGTGTCGAGGCTGCCGAGTTGTGGGGAGAGGAGTTGTGGACAACAGGGAAGTCAATAGAAGATAAAACTGTAGAGCAATTAGCTCGGGAAGAAGTGACCAGTGGTTAGGTCTGAAGGGGGAGTGAAACAGGAGAGAGAAGCAGCAAATGAGTAGGAAATGCAAGATGCAAGCAGAAGGATGGGAGATGGCCTAAGGGGGCAGAAATAGGCAGCAAGTACCGGAAGGACTGAATGAGAAGTGCAGGGAACTGAATATCCAAGGAGGGTCTTGGTGATCTGAGTGGCACACAGGAGTAACTGAGAAGACTGACAGCTGAGATGAGCAGAAGACGGAGGAGAGCCTGTTCTCTCCAGCAGCTGTGGCATGTCGGTAAGCTTGTAGTGACTTGTTAGTAAAATATGAAGGGAGTTCTTGTACTTAGTGTCTGCGTGTAGCAATTCTGAGTGCCACTCCCCAGACACAGGGAAATTCAGGGCATGCTCAAGGTCCCAGGGGAAGTGGCTTTTGGGGTCTTTTGGTTCTTGTGGCTATCACCCTGAATAACCGGGAATGTAATTAGACCTCAAAGCCCTCTCTTGCACAGAAAATAATTCTATGTGGTGGCTTGGAAATAGGGCAGAACCCTGTCCATGCAGAGCTGAGAAAAGGTTGAGGAGACTGGAGAAGCATGTGAGTGTGTGTGGTGTGCTGCACATGCTTGCAAGGCAATGAACAGGGAGGAGAGATTGAAGGGGACAAAGGGAGGACTACAAGGACCTCACAGTGTACAGAGTGCTCTGATTACAAAGCAAAGCAACACTCTGATACAGTGTCCATATTGAAAGGGGGTTGAGCAAGAAGGAATTAAACAGTGTTTTGGCATGTCAGCCAAGTTCAGTGCTGCTATGAACTGCTGGCTTGACAGCTTTTGATATGGAAGATAATTTTTTTTGCTTTTCCTCTCTCTCGGTTGTAGCAGAGCCGTCCTGTGGTGCTTGGTGAGTGCCTGCTCCTAGTCCGTAAGTCTCTTCACACAGTACAGGAGCGCTCACTGTGCAGCAGCTCCCTGCCTCTGCGCACTGACGGATCCGTTCCCCCAGACCCACTGGCCAGCCCTCCTTGGGTTAGAGTTTCTGTCTCCCGACGGGATGGATTTCAGCTCACCAGCCAAGCTGAGCGCGCTCTCTGCGATTCCCAGGGTGTTAAATCATACCGCTCCTTTCACAGGCTTTCAGTAGAAGATATTTATAAGGGGTCCTTGCCGCGTTCAGACTAACTCCGTGCGTCCCTTGTGTCTAAATTAATTTGTGATTGCTGTTCTCTGCCACGCTTCATCTGTCAGACTAGAATTGGCTTAACTTAGAGCAGAGGCAGAATTTCCCCGAGTCGCTGTCGTTGGAGCCGTTCCTACGTACTGTTGTCGGGGGGAAAAAAGGAAAAGAAGGGGGGGAGCAGACAAACACGGGCCGGGTCTCTGACGCCGTGCTTCGCTGCCTGGCTCAGAGCTGCCCGAGGCGGTGGCAGCTCGCCCCGCCGAGGTGCTGCCGCAGCCCGGGAGGAGCCCGGGAGGGGAAGCGAAGCCGTCTGGTGCCACCTCCCGGCTCAGCCGCCTGCCAGCGGCCCTTCCCCGGGTCCCGGCGCCTCCACGGGCTGAAAACTGGTCTCGGTGTCGTTTTTTCTAGGCAGAAACTGGTAAAGTCATATTAGCAATTCAGCACCTAGGTAGCATTCCTTCCGCCTCTCCCCACCCCCTTGTAATTTTAAATAGAGTTTCTCCTTTTTTGTGCACAGGATTAAAGAAGCATAACGAAAGCCCGCAGTGAAAGCTCTCTTATTTTCGTAGAACATTGGCATTTTATACCAGAGGAGCTGAGGATGAGTTACTGGGCAATTTACTTAATGTA